>NC_135901.1:11040297-11540598 GCF_964194155.1 Cetorhinus maximus
AGCAGGAGATTTTAAATTTGGAAACAGTGAAATTGTTTCAGAGGTGAGTATTATTGAGCATTCATCTACCATTTAGATCTCTTAGTGCTGTGTTCTGATTCCATAGCTTTGGGGCTGGTGTGGATCCTTTACTGTGGATCTGAATTGCTGTTTCACCCCTGCCCTCGCCAATCACCTCTCTGTCACTCTGCCATTGTCTAACTTCCCCTGCCTCTAATAATGGGTATATTTTAACCATATTTGGTATTTTACTGTTATTTCTGCCAACCGTGTCTACATGAGGTTTTCACTGCTGCCCAACTCTTGTCTATACACCGCTGATCTACCAGCTTTATCTTCCCTTGGTCAGGAATTGTCTTTCCTGTATTTCTCTCCCACTTCTGAGCTTATATTAACTGTCAAATTCTGCTTCATTTGTATTCACTGTAATTCATTCTTTACACCCTGAAACATTGACTGCTTTCCCCTCTCCACAGTTACTGCCTGATCTGCTGAATATTTTGAGCATTTGTTCTTGATATTTCATATTTCTAGTAGCTGCAGTATTTTGTTATTATGTTATTTCAGACATCGCTCACAGAACTGAGTCTAGAAATGCAGACGGACCGATTAAGAGCTGGTTTCTATCTCTCAGGGTGTGTGTTGGTTGCAGCAGTTGGTCTCTAGCCTCCAGTGTTGGTCCTTTTTCATCAAGTCATAGAATCATTGAATGATGACAATACAGATGGAGGCTATTTAACCTGTCATGCCCATGCAAGAGCAAATCAACTAGTCGCAGTCTGCTGCATTTTCCTCATAGCTGAGGAATTTTTTTTCTCTTCATGGCCTTATCCAATTGAAAGCCTTTGTTGCATCAGTTTGAGCTGGAGTGGAGATGGAGGAGAAGCTGCTGGGTTTAACCCCAAGGACTTTGGAACCCAGTCGGACCCAGCAATTTCCATTGTGAAATTGTCGAGAGAGGTAGATTCCAGGAGAGATCAGGTTGCTAAACAGACACTGTCCATACAATGTAAAGGGATATTGTTTTAGGAGCAAATATTTATGTAGATGCTTTTAATCTATTTTACAAAAACATATTTAAAAATTTATTCTTGGGATTTGGGTGTCATTAACAAGACCTGTAGCATATATTGCCAAACCCCAGTTACCTGTGGGGAAGATGATGTTTGACCTTCTTGAACCGCTGCAGTCTGTGTGGTGAAGATGCTCCCACAATGATGCTAGGTAAGAAGTTACAGATTATTCACCCAGCAATGGTGAAGGAATGGTGATATATGTCCAAATCAGCAACAATAATTTGTATTTATATAGCACCTTTAATGTATTAAATGTTCCAAGGCATTTCACGGAAATGTTATGAAGCAACATTTGACACCAAGCCTCACAAGGAGATATGAGGGCAGGTGAACAAAAGCTTGGTCAGAGAGGTAGGTTTTAAGGATTATCCTAACATAGGAAAGCGAAGTAGTGAGCAGGAGAGATTTAATATCCAGAAGGAACTGCAAGAACAGCCACTGATGGTAGAATGATCCATATTGACCGGAATTAGAAGAGAGCAGATATCTTGGAGGGTTGTGTGTTTGGAGGAGATTACAGAGATAGGGAGGGGCATGACCAGGGAGGATAACAAGGATGAGAATTTTCAAATTTAGCTGCTTCTTAAATGGGAGCCTTTGTAGGTCAGTGAGCACAGGGAGGATGGGCGTCTTGGTGTGATTAGGCACACGGGCAGCAGAGTCTGGAACAACCTCAATAACACTGGGAAGTTGAATGTGAGAGGCCGGCAACAGTGCAGTAAGTCCAGAAATAACAGAAATAGGGATGATCACAGCCACAGAAGGATTTGAAAACAAGGACGACAGTTTTAAAATTTCAGTGCTTCTTAAGCAGGAGCCTTTATAGGTCAGTGAGCACAGGGTGGTGGGTGAAAAAAACTTACTGCAAGTAAACACACGGGCAGCAGAGTGTTGTATCACCTCAAGATTACAAAGAGGGTGAATGTGGGGGGCCAGCCTGGGGTGTGTTAGGATTGTTAAGTCTTGAGGAAATAAAACAATGGATGAGTGTTTCAGAAGCAAATGATCTGAGACGAGGGTGGAGTCGGGCAATGTTACTGAGGTGGAAATTGGTGGTCTTGATGATGATGTGGATATGTGGTCAGAAGCTCATCTCAGGGTCAAACACTACACCAAAGTTGTGAACAGTCTGGTTCTGCCTCAGACAGTTGCCGGGGAGAGGGATGGAGTTGGTGGTTAGGGAGTGGAGTTTGTAGCAGGGACTGAGGACAATGGCTTTGGTCTTCCCGATATTTAAATGGGAGGAAATTTCTGCTAATTCGATCAGGGTGATGTGTGACTTGGAGGGGATCTTGAAGTTGATGGTGTTCACATACACCTGCCACCCTGGTCTTTCTGGTTGATGCAGGTTGAGGTTTTTGGAATTTTTGTCAAAGTTCTGGCCAAGTTGTAGACATATAAAATCCCTCTCCTTCAGCCCCTGCCTCTCTTGCCCCTCTCACGCTCTGTCCTCCTGTGGACACTAGAGTCTTGTGAGACCCAGACCGGGTGGCAGGTTCACTTCCCTGAAGGACATTAGTGAATCAGTTGGTTTTTTACGACATTCCAGTAGTTTTCATGGCCACTTTTCCCTGGTGTCAGCCGCACAAATTACCGGATTCATTCAGCTCAATTTCACAATCTGCCTTTGTGTTTTACTGGTTTCACTCTCACTCCCTTTTTATCTGTTTTAAATCAATTTCACAGGATATTAGAAGTGGAGGATTTGCAGTTGGGAAACTCAAACCAAACATCACATCAGGATCTGACGGAGTCGTCCAATTTATTGTAACCCGAATATCATCGGATTTTAAACATGGAAGGAAAAAGTACCATCCACAATAGAGAGAAACCATGGAAATGTGAGGACTGTGGGAAGGGATTCAGTTACCAGTCTAAGCTGGAAACTCATCGACGCGCTCACACTGGGGAGCGGCCGTTCACCTGCTCTGAATGTGGGAAGGGATTCACTCAGTCGTCCACGCTGCTGACACACCAGCGAGTTCACACTGGGGAGAGGCCGTTCACCTGCTCCAAGTGTGGGAAGGGATTCATTAATTTAACCAACTTGCTGACACACCATCGAGTTCACACTGGGGAGAGGTTGTTCAGCTGCTCTGAATGTGAGAAGCGATTCACTCGGTCAGCTGACCTGCTGACACACCAGCGAGTTCACACTGCGGAGAGGCCATTCACCTGTTCTGAATGTGGGAAGGGATTCACTCTGTCATCTGACCTGCTGACACACCAACGAATTCACACCGGGGAGAGGCCATTCACCTGCTGCATGTGTGGGAAGGGATTCACAAGATCATCCCATCTACTGAGACACCAGCAAGTTCACACTGATGAGAGACCTTTTAAATGCTCGGACTGTGACAAGTGCTATAAAAGTTCTGAGGACCTGATGTCCCATCGACGTGCTCACACTGATGAGAGACCATTCAGGTGTTCTCACTGTGGGACTGGGTTCAGGCGATCATCTGACCTCATTGCACACCAGCGCATTCATACTGGGGAGAGGCCTTTCATCTGCTCAAAGTGTGGGAAGGGATTCACTCAGTCATCCAACCTGCTGAGACACCAGCAAGTTCATAATGGGAAGAGACCATTCACCTTGTCCTTGTGTGGAAAGGGATTCACTCAGACAGCCACCTTTCTAACATCCCATCGAGTTCTCACTGAGTGACAGAAGGGATTCACTCAGCCATCCTATTCGCTGAAACAACAGCAAGTTCACAGTGTGGAGGGACATTTAAATGCCCATATCATGGGAAATCCTACAAAGGTTCCCGCAAGTGATATCCAATCAAAATGTTCACATCGCCAGGAACTGTTCAGGTGCTCTCACTTTAGAACTGGGTTTAGGATTTCATCTCAACTCACTGTACACCATAAACTAGTGAGTTCATAGTGGGGAAAGGCCGTTCACCTGCTGTGGGAAAGGATTTTCTCACTTATCCCACCTGCTAGTCACTAGTGACTTCACAAGTAACTACAGAAATTGAATTTTGCTGTTAATCACATCCAGGACTGAACCATGTTCATTGAGATCTGTTGGTGCTGATGTTCATCAACACCAGCCCTGTTATGGGTGTTAATATTGAGGATAAATGTCAAATAAATCAGCACTACATTACATAGAGTATCAATTATTTTTAATATCTCTAACTCACGTTAGTTCCTTTTGAAGGTTTGTCCCTCTCCCCTGTCTCCTCCATCCTCAGCACCAACAACAAGTATGAGGAGCTCATTGAGCTTCTTTGTCACTAAGATTGAGACAGTCTGATCAATTGCCTCTGCTGCTTCTCTCCCTCCCACTATCCCACTGGGCCATACTGCCTCTAAAGTTCTCCCTTTTCCGAGTCCTGAACCTTCATATTTCTCTAGTTTCCCTCCCATTTCCTCTCATGCCCCCCCAGGGATCATCTTGTCCATGAGACCTATTTCTGCTCCATCAACCCTATTCCCTCAAAATTCCTGACCACCCAACTTCCCCATGTATACTGACTTTCTTAATGGTTCTCTCTTTAAATACTGCCCCTCTTTCCTTCATATCTGCCATCATCACCCCCTCCTCAATATAAACAATCCTTCACCTCAGCCGTTGTAAACTACTGCCCCTTCGCACCACCCTTTCCTCTTCAAGGTCTTTCTTACCTCCCAAATCCATGCCCCTCTTTCCTACAACTCAATCTTTGAATCCCTCCAATAAGATTTCTGTCTCTGCCATAGTATCCAAACAACCCTAATTAAAGTCACAAATTACATCTTATTTGAGTGTGACAAAGGTAAACTACCCATCATTGTCCTTCCTGGCCTGCCTGCAGTCTCTAACATCATTGATCAAACCATCCTCCTGCAATGTCTCAGCACTGTTATTCAGCTGGAAGGGACTGCACACTCCTGATTCCTTTCTTATCTATCTAATTGTCATCAGAGGGTAACCTGTAGAAACTGTGATTGTTTGAGTTATATTTTTACACACTCGCTCACTTAGTAAGTGATCAGGTGTTAATGAACTTTGACAAAATGTTCTGTTATCACGCTCATAATGACCGCATCTTGCAAACCAAGTCTTTCTAATTACACCAGCCCTTTTGGATAAAATCCAAAGAGAAGAGTAAAAATTTACAGTCCACCGAGCAAGCTCTTAGTGGTAAAACAAAATCTGATACTTCCCATTAAAATGCAAAGCATTATTGACCAGCTGTGGATTGCTCTGTTTCAAATTTATTGAAACAGACGCATTGCCAAGATTGGCTAACAGATCCATTGCTGGATGATGCGGATTGGGAGATGGATTTTGGCCTTTCTTATTTTGCAATCCTTATGTGATCAGAATCTCCTCCTCACTTCCCCAGATGCAGAGAAAGAAAAACTAAGACTGGGCCTCCAATGGTGGCCGGGTCACCCACAATCCCGTGCGTCTCAGAAACCGCTCTATCTGCCGCGGGTTGGCGGGCAGTTACGCGCATGCTCGAAGGGTCCTGGCCTCTTTGAGGTTGTTCCCGGAGAGAAGCCGGAAGCGGCGGATAGTGAGAGTGGAGAATGTTCATTGTTTAATATTCGGCTCTGGGGCCGCACTTGGGATTTGTAAACCCCGCCCCCCGGGGTTTATTAACCCGCTCCCGACAGTGACCTCTCACCTGACAGCTCACAATGCCCGGCTGATTGAAGGCAGCTCCGGACCAATAGGAGAGGAGGCAGGATTGGAGGACCAAATAAGGAGCGGCTGATCCTCTAACCAATCGGAGAGAACGAGGGGGCGGGCCTGAGCCTGGACCTCCCTGATTGGCTGAAATTCCGCATCATTTTGAAAACTGATTTGTCTAAAATTCCAGTGCCCGGTGTAAAACATTAAAGATGATTTGTTGTTCTGAGCTGCATTATTTGGTAGAATTAGAGTGAAGGAGTGGGATTGATCCACAGCCTGAGTCACCAGTTTGAGGACAAGAGGAGAGAGAATCTGGAGAGGAGAAAAGAATAAGTTGGAGACTGGACACTGAATCTGGAACAATGAGCAGAGAGGGAGAGGAGTGTGTGGGACAGAGATTTATAGAATTGTGGGAATGAAAGGGGGGGGTGGAATGTTCCATAGAAACTAGAATTGTCTGTTCTGAATTTCTATACTGTATTTACAGTGATAACTTCTGTAAACTCCATTTACATGGGGTTAGAAGGGGAGGATTTGCAGGCAGGAATCTCAACAAGATCTTATGCAATCACTTCATTCATATATGGTCAGCTTCCAATTAGGAAACGAAAAATAATTAGATAAAAGCAAAATACTGCAGTTGCTGGAAATCTGAAACAAAAACAAAAATAGATGGAAAAACTCAGCAGGTCTGACAGAATCTGTGGAGAGGAATACAGTTAACGTTTTGAGTCTGTTTGACTTTTCTGATGAAGAGTCATACGGACTTGAAACGTTAACTGTATTCCTCTCCGTAGATGGTGTCAGACCTGCTGAGTTTTCCAGCTATTTTTGTTTTTGAAGGAGAAATAATTGTTTGTTTTGCCTGTGCATTTAAATTATCATTGAAATTGGAAAAGTACTGAGACACACGTATCAAAGTGAGAGTCTTTCAGTGAACTGTGTGTGGAAAGAGCTTTAACCAGTTTCACAGCCTGATAAAACCACAACAATCAAAGTGTGGAGAAACCACACATAAGTTGTGTGTGGACAAGGCTTCAATCGATCATCCAACCTGGAGAGACACCAAGAAACTTGCACCATGGAGAAATCAGGTATGATAGATCAGAAAGAAACAACAGAAAGTTGCAAGTCAGGGCTAGGACAATGGAAAACTTCAGGGACAGCTGGGCCAGGTGGGCTAGTGGAAGGGAGGGAAGCAGCAGAGGCAGCTGATCGGATTGTCTCAATCTTAGTGACAAAGAAGCTCCATGAACTCCTCACATTTGTTGTTGGAGGGGAGGATGAAGGAGACAGGGGAGAGTTAAAACCCGTCAAAAGGATCTAACTTGTGTTAGAGATATTAAAAAGAGACTCAATACACTGTGTACTTAACGCAACATGATTTATTTGACTTATATCAGCAAGTTAATTGCCATAATAAAAACTGGAAATGCTGCAAATGGTCAGCAGGTCTGACAGCGTCTGTGGAGAGAGAAACAGACTTAACATTTCAAGTTCACATGACTCTTTAGAGCTAAAGAGAAGTTGAAATGTGATGGAATTTATACTGTTTAAGGGGGCTGGAGCAAGTAAAGCAGGATAGGTCAGCAACAGGTGGAGGCTAAGGAGAGATAGACAAATATGTCATGGACAAAAGACAAAGGGAGTGTTAATTGCAGTGGTGAAGACTAAAGAATGTGCTGATAGTGGCACAAAGGTAAGAAGGCAGAATGTGTGAAGAGCAGAACAAGGGTCAGCATTCTGTGAAAGAACAACATAGAAACAAGCGACATATGGCCTGTTGGGGGGAGGGGGAGACGCCATAACTGGGCTGGAGTTTATTAACATCAGCAGAAACAGACCCCAATGAACAAAGTTTATTGTCACATAGTCTTGTATGTGGTTAACATCAAAATTCAATCACTGTTGTTACTCATGAACTCGTTGGTGTTTCAGCAGGTCAGGTGACTGAGTGAATCCCTTCCCACACTTGGAGCAGATGAAAGGTCTCCCTCCAGTGTGCACTTGATGGTGTGACAGCAGGCTGGATGACTGAGTGAATCCCTTCCCACAGTCAGAGCAGGTGAACGGCCTCTCTGCAGTGTGAAGTCGCTGGTGTATCAGCAGGACGGATGAGCGAGTGAATCCCTTCCCACAACCCATGCAGGTAAACGGTCTCTCCCCAGTGTGAATTCACCGGTGCGTCAGCAGGCTGGATGACTGAGTAAATCCCTTCCCACACTCAAAGCAGGTGAATGGCCTCTCCCCAGTGTGAGTACGTCGGTGTGTCAGCAGGTGGGATTTAACTGAGAATCCCTTCCCACACTCAGAGCTGGTAAACGGCCTCTCCCCAGTGTGAACCCGCTGGTGCGTCAGCAAGTCAGATGACCGAGTAAATCCCTTCCCACACTCTGAGCAGGTGAATGGTCTCTCCCCAGTGTGAACCCGCTGGTGTGTCAGCAGGTTGGATGACTGAGTAAATCCCTTCCCACACTGGGAGCAGGTGAACGGCCTCTGCCCAGTGTGAATGCGTCGATGAATTTCCAGCAAAGACGGGGTTATGAATCCCTTTCCACAGTCCCCACATTTCCACTGTCTCTCCCCACTGTGAACGGTGTTTTTTCCTTCCATTTCAAAATCTGATAATATTCAGGTTACGATAAATTGGGTGACTCTGTCAGATCCTGATTTGATGTTTGATTTGAGTTTCCTGACTGAAAATCCTTCCCTTCTAATGCCCTGTGAAATGGATTTAAAATAGAAAAAAAGTGTGAGGGAGAACCCAGATAAACAGGTTGTGAAATTGAGCTGAATGAATCTGGCAATTTGTGGCACTAGCAAAAAGTGGCCATAAAAGCTGCTGGATTGTAATAAAAACCGAACTGGATCAGTAATGCCCTTCAGGAGGGAACCTGCCATGCCTGATCTGGGCCCACACAAGACTCTGGTCTCCATAAGAGGAGGCTGATAGAAAGAGAGAGAGAGAGAAGCACAGAATTGTTACAGTGCAGAAGGATTCCATTTGGCCCATCATGTCTGCACTGGCTCTCCGAATGAGCATTTCATCTAGTGCCTTTCTCCTACCTTCTCCCGTAACCCTGCAGATAGTTTATTTTCAAATAATCATCTAATTCCTTCTTGGATACTTTTATGGATACTCCAACACAATCTCAGGCAGTGCATTCCAGACCCTAACCACTTGCTGTGTGAAAAAGTTTTTTCTCATATAATTTTTGCTTCTTTTACCAATCAGCTTAAATCTGTGTCCTCTGGTTCTCGATCCTTCTGCCAACGGGAACAGTTGCTCTCTGTCTATTCATGCTTTTCAATACGTCTATCAAATCTCCTCTCAGCCTTCTTTTCTCCAAGGAGAACCATCCCAACTTCTCCAATCTATCTTCATAACCGAAATCTCTCATCCCTGGATCCATTCTTGTAAACCTCCTCTGCACTCCCTCCAGTGCCTTCACATCCTTCCTGAAATGCAGTGCCCAGAATACTCCAGCTGAGGTCTAACCAGTGTAGTACACAAGCTCAGCATAACCTCCTTGCTCAAGTATTCTGTGCCCCTATTAATAAAGTCCAAGATACCATATGTGCTATTAACTAATCTCTTAAACCGTCCTGCCACCTCTAATGATTTATGCACATAGACACCCAGGTCCCTTATGCTTCTGCACCCCCTTTGGTGTTGTACCCTTTATTTTATATTGTCTCTCCAAGATTTTCCAAACGAAATGCATCACCTCAGACTTCGCTGCATTAAATTTCATCTGCCATTATTCAGCCCTTTCCATTAACTTGTCTATGTCGTTTTGAAGTTCTATGCCATCCTCCTCACAGTTTACAATGCTTCCAAGTTTTGTATCGTATGCAAATTCATAATATTGCTGACTATACACCAAGGTTTAAATCATTTATCTGTCAGGAAAAACAAGGGTTCCAATACCGACCCCTCGGAAACTCCACTACAAATCTTCCTCCAGCCCGGAAAACATCCATTAACCATTACTCTTTATTTCCTGTCATTCCGCCAATTCTGTATCCATGTTGTTGCTGTCCGTTTTATTCCATGAGTTATAACTTTTCTCACAAGTCTGTTGTGTGACACTGTATCAAATGCCTGGAGAGAGGTGGAGAAGCAGCAGGCTAAGTTGTTTCTAAGAGGCGGGACTGGAGGACTGATGAAGTCATCTAGTTCTCCCACCAATCAGAGTGCCTGTTAAGGGCGGGGTTTGCAGAACTAAGTGGGCGGGGCTGAGCGGTGAACCCCCTCTGGCTGCCTGGCCCAGTATTGCCCCTTATAAATATGGCGGCTGCACATTGCCCCCTATGAAGATGGCGACCGTGAACCCGGGGCCACCAACCGGAAATGCCGCCCCGAAGTGTGGCCAACGCATGACAAGTAGGTTCCTTTTCTGGTACTTGAGGCCTCCACTGGGTGTTTATCAAGCCTTTCCACCCATTCCGCCGCCTCCATTATCCTCCTACAATCGACTGTTACTCACCTGTTGCAGAGTCGAGATGACTCCCTCCCGGCGCCTTCAGCACCCACAATACGCATGCTCTAGCCACAACCCGGTAATGCGCCTGCGCAATGGCCTCCTGCAGTGAGTATAGGGCATATTCTCTTTCGACGCGAATGCTGGGTAAGAACCCCGCCATTTAAAGGCGATATTGTTGAAATGAAAATTCCGTTTAGTGATCCAATTACGACTGGGGCCATAGGGCCAAGATATAAAATTATTAAAACAATTAGTATAGAATACTAAACTTAAAAGAAGTGGCTGCAGAGAGTCGATCCATCATTTATAATCCTCCAAAATTCCTCAAATTCTGGAAAGGTCCTAATGGTTTGGAAACTAGCTAATGTAATATCGTTATTCAAGAAAATATGGAGACAGAAGCAGGAATTTTCAGGGCCATTAGCCTAACATGCGTCATAGGGAAATTGCTAGAATCCATCATTAAGGAGTTTATAGCACGATACTTAGAAAATCATAACGTGATCAGGCAGAGTCAATATGGCTTTGTGACGGGAAATCATACTTAACTAATTTATTAGAGTTTTTTGAGGGAGTAACAAGCAACGTGGAAAAAAGGGGAGCCTGTAGATGCGGTGTACTTGGATTTCCAAAAGCCATTTAATAAGGTGCCACATCAAAGCTTCCTACACAAGATTAGAGAACATGGTGTAGAAGATAAAATATTAGCATTGGCGAAGGCTGGTTAGCTAACAGGAAGCAGAGAGTAGGGATAAATGGCTCTCTTTCAGGATGGCAAGATGTGACTACTGGAGTGCCACAGGGTTCAGTGCTGGGGCCTCAACTTTTATAATCTGCATCAATAATTTGGATAAAGGGACTGAATTTATGGTTTCTATATTTGCCAATGACACCAAGATAGGTAGATCTTAAAAGAAGTGGCAGCACAGATTGCAGATACATTGGTTATAGTCTTCCAAATTTCCTTAGATTCTGGAAAGGTTCCCACGGATTGGAAAATAGCAAAAGCAACATTGTTATTCAAGAAAGGAAGGAGGCAGAAAGCAGGAAACGAATGGCCAGTTAGCATAACATCTATCATAGGGAAAATGATAGAATCCATTATTGAGGAGGTTAAAGCAGGATACTTAGATAATCAAGATTTGATCAGGTAGAACCAACATGGCTTTGTGAAAGGGAAATTGTGTTTAACTAATCTGTTAGAGTTTTTGATGAAGTAACATTCAAGGTGGATACAGGGAAACCAACAGATATGGTGTACTTGGATTTGCAGAAGGCATTTGATAAGGTGCCACATAAAAGGTTGTTGCACAATATAAAGGCACATGGTGTAGGAGGTAACATATTAGCATAGATAAATGATTGGTTAGCTAACAGTAAGCAGAAAGCAGGGATAAATATGTCTTTTTTGGATTGGCAAGCTGTAACTAGCGGAGTGCCACAGGGATCATTGCTGGGTCCTCAACAATTTACAATCTACATCAATGATTTGGATGAAGGGTCCGAATGTATGGTAGCTAAATTTGCTGATGACATGAATAGAGATAGGAAAAGAAGTTGTCAAGAGGAAGTCGAGAGTCTGCAAAGTTATATGGACAGGTTAAGTGCGTGGGCAAAAATTTGACAGATGGAGGATAACGTGGGAAAATGTGAACTTGTCCACTCTGGCAGGAAGAATAGAAAAACAGTCTTCAATACAAGTGGAGAGCAGAACTCAGTAGTACAGAGGGCTCTGGTCCTCGAACCCATTCTGCCATTTAATAAGATCATGGCTGATCTGATTTTGGCCTCAACTTCACGTTCCAGCTACCCCCGATAACCTTTGGCTCCCTTGTTAGTCAAGATTAGCCAAGTTCCTCAGGGTAGTGTCCTAGGCCCAATCATCTTCAGCTGCTTCATCAATGACAGACCTTCCATCATAAGGTCAGAAGTGTGGATGTTCGCTGATGATTGTACACTGTTCAGAACCATTTGTGACTCCTCAAATACTGAAATATCCATGTCCAAATGCAGCAAGACCTGCACAATATCCAGGCATGGGCTGACAAGAGGCAAGTAACACTTACACCACACATCTGCCAGGCAATGACCATCTCCAACAAGAAAGAATCTAACCTCTACATTCAAGGGCATTACCATCAGTGAATCCCCCACTGTCAACATCCTGGGGATTACCATTGACCACATCATTGAAGATATAAATACTGTGGTCACAAGAGCAGGTCAGAGGCTTGGAATCGTGTGGCAAGTAACTCAACTCCTGACTTCCCAAAGTCTGCCCACCACCGACAAGACACAAGTCTGGAGTGTAATGAAATACTCCCCACTTGCCTGGATGAGTGCACCTCCAACAACACTCAAGAAGCTCGAAACCATCCAGGACAAAGCAGCCCGCTTGATTGGCACCCCATCCACATACATTGACTCCCTCCATCACCTAAGTACAGTGGCAGCAGTGTGTACCATCTACAAGATTCACTGCAGAAACTTACCAAGGGCTCCTTAGGCAGCACCTTCCATACCCTATAAGTGATCTAGAAGGACAAGGGCAGCAGATAGATGGGAACACCACCACCTGGAAGTTCCCCTCCAAACCACTCACTATCCTGACTTAGAAATATATCGCCTTTATTTCACTGTTGCTGGGTCAAAATCCTGTAACTCCCTCCCTAACAGCACTGTGGGTATACCTACGCCACATGGACTGCAGTAGTTCAAGAAGGCAACTCACCACCACCTTCTCAAGGGCAATTAGGGATGGGCAACAAATGCTGGTCTAGCCAGTATCACCCACATCTCATGAATGAATAAGAAAAAATCTACTACTGCCTTTAAAATATTCATTGACTCTGCCTCCACTGTTCTCTGGGGAAGAGAGTTCCAAAGATTCACAACCGGCCGAGAGAAAAAAATTCTTCTCATCTCCATCTTCAATGGGAGACCCCTTATTTTAAAATGTGCCCCCCTCGTTCTAGTTTCTCCCACGAGGGGAAAGATCCTTTCAGCATCTACCCTGTCAAGTCCTCTCAGGATCTTATATGTTTCAGGAAGATCACCTCTCCATTTTCTAAATGCCAATGGATACAGGCCCAGCCTGTCCAACCTTTCTTCATAAGATAACCCCCTTCATCCCAGGAATCAACCAAGTTTACCTTCTCTGAACCGCTTCTAATGCAATTATATCCTTTCTTAAATAAGGAGACCAATACTGTACACAGTACTCCATATGTGGTCTCACCAATGGCCTGTAGAACTGTAGTGAAACATCCCTACTTTTATATTCCATTCCCCTTGTAATAGGCAACAACATTCCATTTGCCTTCCTAATCGCTTGCTCTACCTGCAGACTAACCTTTTCTGATTCATTTACCAGGGCTCTGTCTCTCTGCCTCAGAGCTCTGCGGCCTCTCTCCATTTAAATAATATTCTGCTTTTCCATTCTTCCCGCCAAAGTGGCAAGTTCACTTTTCCTACATTATACTCCGTTTGCTTGTCCACTCTCTCTAAATAGAAGAGGTTCTATACAAATAGTATATTTTTATCCTGATATATAAATATACTTACATATAAATAGTTGAGTTACATAAATATGTGAGGCTCCAGAACTGATGCCTGAGGCACTCCACTCATCACAGCTTGTCAACCTGAAACAGACCCACTTATTGCTACACTCTGCTTCCAGTTAGCTAACCAATCCGCTATCCATGCTAATATGTTGCTCCCTACACCATGAGTTCTTATTTTGTGTCGTAACCTTAGTGGCATGTCACCTAATAATTCTCTGGGTATTGGTGGATGGAGTTGCAGAGGGCAATTGAAGCAGGACGTGAGGAGAGGAAACCATATAAAAGTTCACTCATGATCTTTAGGGAAGGAAATCTGCCATCCTTACCTGGCCTGGCCTACACGAGACATCAGACCACAGCAATGTGGTTGACTCTTAACTACCTTCAAATGGCAATTAAGGATGGGCAACAAATGTTGGCATTGCCTGCAATATCCATCCCAGGAAATATATTTTAAAAAGGAGTGACAAATGGATATTCTTCAGACTATCCAGTTCTCTCCCAGGGTTGGTGTTTTGACCATTGCTCTTCTCAATATAAAGGAATGATCGGGTTTCGCTTTATGGGTTTAAAATCAAAATCTCCAGATGATTTTACAATAGGAAATGGGCAGAACAGTGAAGAGGAATATAAGTGACTCACTGTGAATACACAGGTTAGTAACTGGTGCAGGTAACATGTCAGACTATATTTAACACACAAAATATGAGGTGATATATTTCCTGAATTAAAAAGCTAAAATATTCACTAAATGCTTATGGTTTAGAAGGACTGGAGAAATAGAACAGTAAAGACAGGGAAGATTCTAGTTTACATTTTCTTATTAATAAACACACTGAGGAGGTTTCATGTCAGCAACTTTAATACCTTCTTAAGAAATACAGAAATAAAGCAATGAGCAAATTCACGTTCTCTACTCTATCTTATATTGTTCCATCAAACTGAGTAAACATCCAAGTCCCAAGTGTCACAGAGAGTCATAGAGGTTTACAGCACAGAAGAAGGCCCTTCGGCCCATCACATCTGCGCCAGTCAAGCAAGTATCGAACTATTCTATTCCCATTTTCCAGCACTAGGCCCATAGCCTTGTACGTATGGCATCGCAAGTGCACATCTAAATACTTTTAAATGTTATGAGGGTTTCTTCCTCTACCACCCTTTCAGGTGGTGAGTTCCAGATTCCCACCACGCTTTGGGTGAAAAATTTCTTCCTCACATCCCCTCTAAACCTCCTGCCCCTTACCTTAAATCTATGCCCCCTGGCTATTGATCCCTCCACCACAGGGAAAAGTTCCTTCCTGTCTACCCTATCTATGCCCCTCATAATTTTATACACCTCAATCATGTCCCCCCTCAATCTCCTCTGTTGCAGGGAAAATAACCCCAGTCTATCCAATCTCTCCTCACAACTAAAACTCTCCAGCCCAGACAACATCCTGGTAAATCTCTTCTGCACTCACTTTAGTGCAATCACATCCTTCCTATAATGTGGATTCCAGAACTGCACACAATACTCTAACTGTGGCCTAACCAGCATTTTATACAGTTCCAGCATAACCTCCCTGCTCTTATATTCTATGCTTTGGCTAATAAAGGCAAGTATCCCATATGCCTTCTTATCCACTTGTCATGCTATCTTAAGGGACCGGTGGACATGCATACCAAGGTCACTCTGATCCTCAGTACTTCCCAGGGTCCTACCATTCATCGTTTATTCCCGTGCCTTGTTTGTCCTGCCCAAGTGCATCACCTCACACTTATCCGGGTAAATTCCATTTGCCACTGATCAGCCCATCTGAACAGCCTGTCTATATCCTCCTGTTATCTAAGGCTATCCTCCTCACGATTTACCAACCAACCAATTTTCATGCCATCCGCGAACTTACTGATCAACCCTCCTACATTCAAGTCTAAATCGTATATATATACCACAAACAGCAAGGGACCCAACACCGATCCCTGTGGAACCCCACTGGACACTGGCATCCAGTCACAAAAACACCCCTCGACCATCACCCTCTGCTTCCTGCCACTCAGCCAATTCTGGATCCAATTTGCCAAATTGCCTTGGATTCCATGGGCTCTTATCTTCGTTATCAGTCTCCCATGCGGGACCTTATGAAAAGCCTTGCTGAAATCCAAGTAGACTACGTCAAATGCATTACCCTCATCTACACACCTGGTCACCTCTTCGAAAAATTCAATCAAATTGGTCAGACATGACCTCCCCTTAAAGAAACCATGCTGACTGTCCTTGATTAATCTCTGCCTCTCCAACTGTAGATTAATTCTGTCCCTCAGAATTGCTTCCAATAGTTTCCCCACCACTGAGGTTAGACTGACTGGCCTGTTGTTCCCTGATTTATCCCTTCCTCCCTTCTTGAATAATGGTACCACATTGGCTGTCCTCTGGCACTTCTCCTGTGGCCAGAGAGGAATTGAAAATTATTGCCAGCATCCCTGCTATCTCCCCCCGTGCCTCACTCAATAGCCTGGGATATAATTCATTCGGGCCTGGAGATTTATCTACTTTTAAGCCTGCCAGACCATTTAGAACCTCCTCCCTTTCAATGCTAATTTCTTTAATTATATCACAGTCCTTCTGCCTGATTTCCATACCCACGTCGTCCCTCTCACTTGTGAACACCGACTCAAAGCATTCAAACCCTACCTACTTCTTCTGGCTCCACACACAAATTACCACTATGGTCCTTAATGGGCCCTACTCTTTCCCTAGTTATCCTCTTACTCTTAATGTACTTGTAAAATAACTTTGGATTTTCCTTTATTTTATCTGCCAATGTTTTTTCATGCCCCCTTTTTGCTCTCCTAATCTCCTTTTTAAGTTCCCCCCTACACATTCTACATTCCTCTTGGGCTTCCGCTGTTTTGAGCCCAGGGTATCTGCCATAAGCCTCGCTTTTTCTCTTTATCCAATCCACAGTCACTTACATGGTCAGCCAGCTGGATGGAACCTCGGGCACCCTGAGCTTGATCTCCGGTATCTTCAGTCCTGATTGCCCCCTTACATCAGAACCCTCCACTTTTGTACTCTGTAGTGATCCAGCTCTGGCCCCTGACTCTTTGTCTCCTCTGTTGGGTTTTGGCAGGAAGTGAGGAAAAGACAGCTGGAATTTCTCTAATCCGTGACTTACAAGGACACCTTCCCTCGTTCCCAGCAGTTATTTTTCTTCAGTAATTTTCTCATTCTCCCTAAACTCCCCTGCCTACTCGTAATTCTGTTATTTCTTATAGTTTTACAATTATAGGTATAAACATCACAGATGATAATCTAATCGATTCCATTCCTCACTTTGTTTACATTTCTGCTATGGTTAATAACAGACAAACTCTGTCCTTTCCCCTGATCTGATTAGAGTTTCCAATGAGTCGATTCTGTGGAATGAAATGTCTTCTCAGTGTTTCCGTGGTGACCTGTCTGCAGTGAAGAGTCTGTTTGAGTTCCTAACTCTGACTAAACTTCTCTATCCCATAATATACGTTCTAATCAGACATTGGATGTCAATGTATTTTAGTCATGTTGTGTTAATATCTCTAAAACCTACAAGGGATTCAGAGACACAAACTTTTAACAGTGGGAGGACAAGTTGGTAAAGTGGTTAAAAAGCAAATGGGATCCTGGGTTTTATAATTCGGGGTGTAGAGTTCAAAAGGACAGAGGTCATGTAAACCTGTGCAAATCATTGGCTAGGCTGCGGTTAGAATATTGAGTCAAGTTTTGGGGATCTTACACCAGGAAGGATGTCAAGGCCATGGAGAGGGTACAGAAGAGAGTCACAGAGAAGTCCCAGGGAAGAGAGGCTTTAGTTATCAGGAGAGATTAGAGAAACTGGGCTCTTTTCATTAGAACAAAGGCTGATTGGAGATCTGAGGGAGAGGTTCAACATTTCATCAGGTAAATGAGGAAAAACTGTTTCCACCAGTCGGTGAGTCAGTAACTAGAGGACATCAAATTCAAATCATCACCAAAAGACTCAGAACCAGGAATGAGATATGGAGCAGTCTGTACAATAATGTCCAGGACACTCACTGCCCCTCCGGCTCTCTGTCTACACTGTCCCATCAAACACTCCGAGGGCAGGTACACGGGTGTGTTACTGATACCTCCCCAGGGTATCCGGGCAAGGAGAGGCACTCTAGAAGGTAAGGGGAGCTGGAAGCTGTCCATGAGAGTGGCCAAGGTTCTGAGAACTGGAAAAATCCAAAGTAATGATGAGGTGTTAGCCATGGCTCAGAGTTTGCATTCTCATGTCTGAGTCAGGAGGTTGTGGGTTCAAATCCACCTCTAGAATTTGAACATAAAATCTAGGCTGACATTCCACTGCAGTACTGAGAGAGCCCTGAAATGTATGAGGTCCTGTCTTTCAGATGAGACTGAACGGGCAGGTGTAAGAGATCCATTGGGGCTATTTCAAAGAGCAGGAGATTTCTCCCCAGATTCTTGGTCAATATTTGTCCCTCAATCAATATCACTAAAGCAGACTATCTGGGTATTATCAACTTCTTGTCTGTGGGATCTTGCTGTGTACAAATGAGTTGCTGTATTTCCTACATTCCAACATCGACTGCACTTCAAAGGAATTTCATTGGCTGTAAAATGCTTTGGGACATCCTGATGTCATGAAAGGCTCTGCAGAAATACAAATCCTACTTTAACAGAGGAGAAAAGGCCCAAAAATGGAACAGTCAAGAACAGGATTTCAATTAATCTTCTCTTATCCTGCAGAAGACAAATATTCCACACACTGTGTTTGACACCAAGCTGGTTTATTTGATGTTTATCCAGAATATTAATCTCCAGCCCAGTTATTGGGGTCATTAACATCAGCAGAAACAAACACCAAGTATCAAAATGAACATGGTTCAGTTCTGGATGTGACTAACAGAAGCAATAATATCAAGATCGAAACCCTGCATTTACTTGTGAACTCGCTGGTGTCTCTGTAGGTGGGATTAATTAATGAATCTCTTCCCACATATGGAGCAGTTGAATGGCCTCTCCCCAGTGTGAACTTGTTGGTGTGTCAGGAGGCTGGATGACTGAGTGAATCCATTTCCACACACAGAGCAGGTGAACGGTTTCTCCCCAGTGTGGATACGTTGGTGTGTCAGCAAATCTGGTTTTCTTTTCAAGCTCTTCTCACAGTCAGAACATGTAAACGGTTTATCAGAATGAACAAGTTTGTGTGTCTGAAGGCAGGACAACCGAGTGAATCCCTTCTCACACATGGGGCAGGTGAACGGCCTCTCCCCAGTGTGAGTGCATCGATGAGCTTCCAGGTGGGATGGGGAACTGAATCTCTTCTCACAGTCCCCACATTTCCACGGTTTCTCCATGGTGTTGATGTCCTTGTGCCTCTCCAGGTTGGATGATCAGTTCACACTTCGACCAGACACAGAACACGTGTACAGTCTCTCCCCACTGTGAATGGTGTGATGTTTCCTCAGGCTCTGTGACTGGTTAAAGCTCTTGCCACAGTCAGTGCACTGGAACACTCTCACTCGAGTGTGTGTGTGTGTGTCTCGGTGATTTTCCAATTACACTGATGTTTGAAATCTTTTCCTGCAGCCAGAACAGACAAACATTTCTCCTTCCAGATTCAAAGGCCGTGATATTCAGGTCCTTATGAATCGAGTGACTCTGTCAGATCTTGATATGATGCTTGGTTTGAGTTTCCTGTCTGTAAATCCCCCTGTTTAAGGTTTTTACAAAAACAATCACCAAGGACAGAACAAACATTTCTCTTGCTTTGAGTTTGCTGTGTGTAAATCCTCTCCTTCTAATCCCTGATTTTGAGTTTCCAAAATCAACCACTGTCAGCCCAGGATACAAACCCTGAATTATTATTTGAAGGGGAAGGATGAACAGGGTTACAGGGAGAAGGCAGGGGAATGGCACGAGGTGAATTGCTTGTTCGGAGAGCTAGCACAGACATGATGGGCTGACTGGCCTCCTTCTGTGCTGTAACCATTCTGTGATTCTGTGAAATTCACAAATTCTCTCCTGTTTCCTGGCCCAGGATGATCGTGCGTGCGCCCTGCTCCACACTGTTCCCCTAACCCGGGCCTGTCACTGGGGAATGCCGGACCAGTGCAAACATGGATTTGGGGTTTGTGGCCTACAGAAAGTGTTTGTGAAGCATCCTCACCCTCCCGCCGGCTCCATCACTCCCTCTGTCTCCCCTCGACTGCTAACCGACTGCAGATACGAAAAACAAGTGCCATCCATGGCCATTACTCACACTGCACATGCTCCAAACCCTGTCTGAAACTGTGCCTGTGCACTGGTCTCCTGTGGTGTAGATAGGGGACATTCCCCACCGTGGGGAACGCTGGGCAAATGTCCCGTCACTGGAGGTCCCAGTTTGTGAATAGTCATTTTGTTCTGTGATGGGTGGAGGTTCGGGCTGGAGGGCCAATCAATATAATGAGGAGCAAAATTATACAGAAGCCCAAGTGCACAGACCCTCCATTATCCACCAGAAGGAATGGGGGTTAGTGAAGAATCGAGGGTCCCCCAAACAGCAGAAATAACAGCAAAATCTAACCCCGACAGTCAGATGTGAACTCACTGTTGTCTCAGCAGGTCGGATGAACGAGTGAATCTCTGCTCACACACACAACATTTAAACAGCTTCTCTCCAGTAACAATGCACTGAACCATTTGATCTTTTTAAACTGGGATGTTAACAGGTGGGAAAACTGGATGAAATCCCTTCACCTCTGTGAAGTTTCTGAACCGTTTCTCAGTGTGTCTGTCCTGCCGTGTCAGTAAATGGTGTGAGCAAGTTTATCCTTTTCCTCATGCAGTTGGTGAACACCCTCTCCCTGGCAGGACTGGACCAAGTTTCCAGCTCAGATGGGCAACTGAATCCGCCCGCAGTCAATATCAACAACAGCTTGCATTTGTATAGCGCCTGCACCATCCTGTTCCGATGACAATCTGCTCAATGGTTGTAAGATGGCTACATGTTGGTAACAGTTATTCAGGTGAAACTGAATACACTGTGTTTGAGCAGCAGTTTACAAAGTACAAAGAAGAATTTGATTCTGCACTATTGTCCATTGGGATGTAGGAGGGGCCTCATTTCTCTGATTCACATTCGTGTTTAAGCCAATTTGGAGCAGTGACCTTCCTGACCTTTCCAAACTGAGAATGACTCAAACCCACTGGGATAAATCCCCAAACCTGGAATCACAGAAAAATCCATCCAATCATCGATCTCCTATAGTCCCATTCTAGCCAATCATTAGCCTAGTAGGTTCTGTCTCTGGGAAGTGTTCCTGAGCCTCCCCCTATCGGCTTTTCACCCTGGGCTTGAGCACAAACGCAAACTGGGTGTCTGTTTCCATGGTGCTGAGGTAACCCAGGACCTTCATGGTGACGAGTGTTCTAACTGTGTCAAAGCTCAATGCTGGAAATTAGCAACAAGGATTTCTAATTGATAATATTCCCCAGGTTTACAAGAGCTCGCTGTATTTCCACAATCAAAGAAGAACTTCCGCTTGTTCTTTCCTTGGGATAATAAGGGAGTTTATACAACACCAAATCCACTTCTCACACATTCAAAACCTTGAGGCAGTAGAAAGTCCAAGGCAGTGCATCTCATTGCAGAGAGAATCTATTCAGAGAAATGTTTCTGACCATTTAACGCTTGCAATCCTAATTTCTCAAAATACCCTCAACAGCCCCATATTCTTACACAGCTCTCACTGTTCATTAATGTTTAACATGATCAGTCTCTCCTCAATCTTCCTATCGAAGTGTATCACCTCACATTTTTCTGTGTTGAATTTTGTCAGGCTTTGTGTCTCCCCAATCCAGCAGCCTGTTGATGTCCTCTTGAAGTTTCAGCAGGTTATTTGTAATTGTAAAGCTCTTCTCAGTCAGAGCATTTGCAACGTCTTTTATCAGAGTGAAGATGTTGATGTGTCAAGAGGTGGCTGAACAAGTAGATCCCTTCCAACACATGGAGCAGATTAACAGCAGCAGTAAGAGCCTCCTCTAGATGTGCACACGCTGGTGTCTCAGCAAATGTGATGAATGAGTGAAACCCTTTCCACAGATGGAACAGGTGAATGGTGTCTCTCTATTGTGAATCCCCTGGTGTGTTAGCAGCCTGGATGAAACAGTGAATCCCTTCCCACACACCAAGCAGGTGAACAGCCTCTCCGCAGTGTGAACTCGCTGATGTGCCAGAAGGAGGGATGAGGAAATGAATCCTTTCCCACACTCGGAGCAGGTGAATGGCTTCTCTCCGGTGTGAACTCGCTCGTGCGTCAGAAGACGGGATGAAACAGTGAATCGCTTCCCACAGACAGAGCAGGTGAACGGCCTCTCCCCAGTGTGAACTCACTCGTCTGTCACAAGATGGGATACACAACTAAACCCCTTTCCACATACAGAACAAATGAATGGTCTCTCCCCAGTGTGAACTCGCTGATGTGTTAGCAGGATAGATGACTGAGTGAATCCCTTCCCACACACGGAGCAGGTGAATGGCTTCTCCTCAGTGTGAGTGCGTCGATGAGTTTCCAGCTTGGATGGGTAATTGAATCCCTTCCCACAGTCCCCACATTTCCATGGTTTCTCCATGGCGTGGATGTCCTTGAGTTTCTCCAGGTTGCATGACAAGCTGAAGCCTTGTCCACACACAAAACACGTACACGATTTTTCCCCGCTGTGAATAGTGTGATATTTTTTCAGGCTGTGTAACTGGTTAAAGCTCTTTCCACAGTTAGTTCACTGCAACACTCCCACTCAGATATTTGTGTCTTGGTGCTTTTCCAATCACATTGATGCTTGAAATCTTTTCCCTCAGGCAGAACAGACAAACATTTCCCTTTCCATATGCAAAGGCCAATGATATTCAGGTCCTGATGAATCCAGTGACTATGTCAGATCCTGATGTGATGTTTGGTTTGAATTTTCCATTTGCGCATCCTCCCCTTCTAATGCCCTGTAAAAGGAGTTTAGCAAAGTCAACAATAAGTACAGGGTGAAAATTCAGAACAGACAATTCAAGTCACTATCGAACATTTTTCCCTCTCTTGTTCCTCCAAAACTGTAAATCCCCATCCTACACACTCTCCCTCCTCCCTGGGCTGATATTCAAAACCATCTCACCATCTCTGCCATTTCCCAGTTATCTCCCTCCCTCCCTCTACTCTGGCTAGGTTCAGTTCTCTGGTGCCTGTGTGGAAAGTTGGAATAAAATCAACGAATCAATGATTTTCTCTCCTGGTCACTGGGACCCTGAAGCTCTGCCCACTTTATTCTAGCCCCCAAATTACCAGATTCATTCAGCTCAGTATCACAACCTGCCTTTCTGTTTTTCTGATTCCCTCACACTCCCTTGTCCTGTTTTAAATTCATTTTTCAACGTGTTGGAAGAGGTGGATTTACAGACGGGAAACACAAACCGAACATCACATCAAGATCTGACAGAATCATGAGGACCTGAATATCATCGGCCTTTGAACATGGAAGCAAAGGGACCCGTTTCCAGCCTGGATAAACCGTATACGTGTTTTGTGTGTGTGGCCGAGGCTTCAGCTCTTCTGCCCGAAGACAAAACCAACGCAGTCACACTGGAGAGAAACTGGAAATGTGGGGACTGTGGAAAGGTTTTCAGTTACCCATCAGAGCTGGAAATTCATCGGTGCAGTCACACCAGGGTCACACTTACCACAAACAGAGCAGGCAGCCCTGTTTGTCCTTCCACAATCAGATGCAGATGATACCCAGGTCCTGGTGACTTGAGGGACTTACGTCCTTGGCTTGCTGCATTGTTCCAGTGAAGCTCAACGCAAACTGTAGGAACAGCACCTCATCTTCCGACTAGGCACTTTACAGCCTTCCGGACTGAATATTGAGTTCAACAGTTTTAGATCTTGAACTCCCTCGTCCATCCCCACCCCCTTTCCGTTTCTTACCCCTCCTTTTTGTTTTTTCCAATAATTTATATAGATTTTTCTTTTCCCACCTATTTCCATTACTTTTAAATGTATTTCCACCCATTGTTTATCTATACCTTTTATGCCCTTTTAGTCTTATTTCACCCCACCCCACTAGAGCTATCTGTACCTTGCTTGTCCTGCTCTCCACTTAATTAGCACATTCTTTTAGATAATATCACCACCTTCAACACCTCTTTGTTCTTTTGTCTGTGACATCTTTTAGTTATCTCCTCCTATCACTGCTTGCTTGTCCCAACAACCCCCCCTTCTCCCCCCCCACCCTTAAACCAGCTTATATTTCACCCCTTTCCTATTTTTACTTAGTTCTGTTGAAGGGTCATGAGGACTCGAAACGTCAACTGTGCTCTTCTCCGCCGATGCTGCCAGACCTGCTGAGTTTTGCCAGGTATTTCTGTTTCTGACTTGCTCAGATCCTGATGGGATCTTTGGTTTGAATTTCCTGGGTCCAAATCCTATCATCCCTGTCGCCGCGCATGCGCCCGGCTGCACACCCTCCCTTCTCAAGATGGCGGTGCGGCCGTTACCCTCGGGTCTGTCATCAGAAACCCCTCAACTGCTGTTCCACTTGTTGGAAACATGGGATATGGGAGCCTACATGAGGTGTTTCTGAAGCCTCCAAGTCCACCCGCCACCTCTATTCCTCTCCTGCCTCAAGTCATCCCCCCCCACGGATTCAACAGGACATCGTCCAGCACCCGCACTGCGCATGCTCCAATCTCTGCCCCATAACACGCATGCGCTGGGGCGTGCGATTAGGGCCCCGCCCCTCATTCACTCCGATTGGTTGGAGGACCAGCAGCCCCAACTCGGTCCTCCAGCCCCGCCCCCTCTCTTCCTATTGGTCCGGAATCACCATCCGCCGCTTCCGGCTGCTCTGCGGCACCAAACTGAACCGGAGGCCCAATTGGGAAAAGGTGGTTATTTCCGTTCATTTAACATCACTGCTAAAGTCAATGAAGGTAATTTGTTGTTTTGAGGCAAAGTATTTGGTAGAATTAGAGTGAAGGAGTGGGATTGATCCACAGCCTGAGTCACCAGTTTAAGGACAGGAGGAGAGAGAATCTGGAGAGGAGAAAAGAATAAGTTGGAGACTGGACACTGAGTCTGGAACAATGAGCAGAGAGGGAGAGGAGTGTGTGGGACAGAGATTTATAGATTTGGAGGAATGAGAGGGAAAAATGTTCTATAGAAACTAGAATTCTCTGTTCTGAATTTATATATTTAATACCACATGGACTGCAGCAGCTGAAGAAGGCAGCTCACCACCACCTTCTCAAGAACAACTAGGGATGGGCAATAAATGCTGGCCCAGCCAGCAAAGCCCACATCCCATGAATGAATAAAAGAAAATATCTTGTATTTACAGTGATAACTTCTGTAAACGCATTTTACAGGAGGTTAGAAGGGGAGGATCTCACTGTCACTTGATTCAGCAGAACCTGAATATCACTGGCCTTTGAATGAGGAAGGGTAAACGTTTGTCTATTCTGTCTGTGGAAAAAGATTTCAAACATCACTGTGACTGATAAAGCACCAAGACATTCACACACCCGAATGAGAGTGTTCCAGTGCACTGGCTGTGGAAAGAGTTTTAATCCGTTACACAGACTGAATAAAAATCACACCATTCACAGCAGGGAAAAATCATTCATGTGTTCTGCTTGTGAACAAGGCTTCAACTGATTGTCCAGCCTGGAGAGACACAAGGACATCAGGTCCTCTGAGAAACCATGGAAATGTGGGGACTGTGGGAAGGGATTGATTTCCCCATCAAAGCTAGAAACTCATCAACGCTCTGTCTCTTTCTGACATTTTTAAACATCAATGTGAATGGAAAAACACAGAGACACGCACCCCTGACTGCGAGTGTTTCAGTGGATTGACCGTGGAGGGAGCTCTAACCAGTTACACAGCCTGAAAAAATATTGCACCATTCACAGCAGAGAGAGGCCGTACACATATTCTGTGTACAGATGAGGCTTCAGCTGATTGGCGAACATGCAGAGACACAAGGACACCTGCACCATAGAGAAACCGTGGAAATGTGGGGACTGTGGGAAGAGATTCCGTTCCCCATCTGCACTCGAAATTCATCGACGCATTCACACGGGGGAGAGGCCATTCACCTGCTCTCAGTGTGGCAAGGGATTCAATCACTCATCACATCTGGTTACACACAAGCGAGTTCACACCGGGGAGAGGCCGTTCACCTGTTCCGTGTGTGGCAAGGGATTCACTCAGTCATCACACCTGCGGTTGCACCAACGCGTTCACACTGGGGAGAGGCCGTACATCTGCTCCGTCTGTGGGAAGGGATTCACTCGGTTAACCAACCTTCTGTGGCACCAGATAGCGCACACCGGAGAGAGACCATTCACTTGCTCCGTGTGTGGGAAGGGATTCACTCGGTCAACCAGCCTGCGGGCACACCGACGTGTTCATACTGGAGAGAGGCCATTCTCCTGCTCTGAATGTGGGAAGGGATTCCCAAATTCATCCAGCCTATGGAAGCACCGGCGAGTTCACACCGGGGAGAGGCTGTTCTCCTGCTCTCTGTGTGGGAAAGGATTCACTGAATCATCCAACCTGCTGAGACACCAGCGTGTTCACACTGGGGAGAGGCCTTTCACCTGTTCTGAGTGCGAGAAGGAATTTGCTGATACATCCAGCCTGCGGAAGCACCGCCGAATTCACACAGAGGAGAGAGCCCGTTCACCTGCTCTGAGTGTGCGAAAGGATTCATGGAGTCATCCAACCTGCTGAGACACTATTGCAGTCACACTGATTACAGGCCCTTTCGATGCTCTGACTGTGGGTGTTAATTGTATCAGCTGTGGTTACATATACATAGGTGAAGGGAATTGATTGGATGGTTACTTGAGCACAGATAAAAAGAAACTTACTGGCATGGAGTGGAGTCAGGAGTTATATAACTAAAGTTTCACTCTGTGAATAAGTCTATACCAAGTAAAGACTGGCTCCAGTTTCTTTCTTCACCATAAGGCTGTCATGGTAACAGATTGCTTGCCTAATGGCGAAGGATGGAAACTAAACGGAAATAAAATTTTGGACAAAAGCTTCCAATCCTAGTAATTTTTGTGAGAAATGGCTGAAAGCAATTGTCAGGGTCAGATACCCAGCCTGTTCTTGGAGTCTGAGCCATACAACCAGTGGAAGAATGAAGTGGATATGTGGACACGGGTTATGTCCCAACCAAGGAGGGAACAAGGTCTGGCCTTGGCACTGTCACTTCCTAACAAAAGTAAAATCAGAACAGAAGAATTTTGTGAGCTGGATGCCTGTCAGTTGGATATCGATGAAGGTTTGGATCTTCTATTCGGGTTCATTGATAATATTTACAAGAAAGCCTGTGAGCATAATCGGACTTTGACAGGTTTTGAATGAGGGCGAAAGCACCTTTAACAGATCTGGATTGGAACAGCACTAATAGGTGAATGGGAACAATTAACAAGTGTTTCAGGATTAACTCAAAATATGATTATGAGCCAAACTGCCCAAAGTGGAAAATCAGGGTCTTCAAAGTGACTCATGACACAGAGAATTCTGAGGCTGAAGATCATGACAATTATCACTCTGAAGGAATTGTACTCGTCACAAAGAGTTTTGGTCCATTTCTGAGTATATTGTTCACAGACGCTTTCAACTGTGCTGTGTTAGATAGTGGCTGCACCTCGACAGTATGTGGATCAGATTGGTGAAGATGTTACCCAGATTCACCTCGTGGTGAAGATGGACACAAGGTTAAGGAGGGTTCAACTTGTTTAGGTTTGGGTGATGTCACACATTGAAGCCACTAAAAAGAGTGGTGATTCCATGCAAAATATCTGGATTCAGCCACTTTATCAGGACTGGTGTAGTCTTTTGTGAGATCCCCTCACTGTTGAGTAAACCTTAGGTAAAAGGCACAATTGCAACTGGACATGAATCAAGATAAGACAACTGTTTTTGGAAAGTCAGTGAGTCTGCAGTTTACTCAATCAGGGCATTATCGTATCCCTTTAACAATACCTGCTGTTTCGAATCAGAGTGTTTGAGAAAGATTAATGGAATCAAGTGATAAGAATCAGCGAGAAGAAAAGCAAATTGTCTTAAAGCTACAAAGACAGTTTGCTCACCCTTCTTGTCAAAGATTAAAACTCCTGCAGGGTGGTTGATGAAGAGCATACGAGGCTCATAGAAGAGATTAATGCAAGGTGTGAAATCTGTAAAAAGTATCGGAGGACACCGTCACATCCTATTGTAAACCTTCCCTTGGCATGTGACTTGAACAAGTTAGTTGCCATGGATCTAAAGGTATGGGACAAATTCAGAAATATTTTCATTCTACACTTTATGGACATAGTAACTCGATTTAGTGTTTCTCTCATAACACATGGCAAGGACAAAAGAGTGATTATAGACCAAGTCATGGAGAAATGGATAGGGACTAGACCTGGGGCACCAGCTAAGTTTCTGACTGATAATGGAGGGGAATTTGCTAATGAGTTTAGAGACATGTGTGAAAACATGAACATTATGTTCATGAACATCACAGCTGAAAGTCCTTTCAGCAATGGACTCTGTGAAAGGAATCACGCGGTGATCAATGAAATGCATAAAATCTTAGCTGATCAGCCAAACTGCAAGTTGACCACTGCACTGGCATGGATGATTCATGTAAAGAATTCACTTCAGATGGTTGGAGGGTATAGTCCCTATCAATTGGTCTATGGGAGAAATCCCAAATTACCCTCTGTGCTGGGCGATAGCCCTCCTGCTTTAGAAAGCACAACAATTAGTTCCAATTTTAGTCATCAATTATCAGATTATTTCATGAAAAGAACTGCTTGAACTCAGAAATTATTGGGAATCCTAGCTATGGGTGTCTCATCATGTAATGCTTTGTACAAGATAAGGAAAATCATATTCTTTCTGTTTCGAAATATTGTTTGTGGCTATTGTTAGGATCCCAGTCGAGACCATTAACTTTTAAAGAGAAATTCGAATACCCAGTGATTAACTGAAAGAATTACGCCACAAGATTCCATATTTTTAAACAAAAACAAACTTTACTATGTATATAAGAGAAAAGAAAATTAAAAACCAGCACAATGAACTTAACACGATAGTTAATAAAGACTTATACTATTAACCCAGTTCTACTTTTTTAACTTCCCCCCCACCCCTAACACATGAATTCATTTATATTTAACGATATTTTGAAGGTTCATTCACTTCTGTTCCTGGGACCATCCCAAAGATATGTCAAAGCTCTCCAGAATTCTCTTTAATTCTCCTCAATATTCCAGCTGTTCTCCAAGTTCCAAGATTTTATGGTGGTCCTTCCATTAGCTTTTGGCTAAACAACCCTCCAACTTTCCTTTAAGACCTCAAAACTGTGGACTCCTCAGTCCAAGCGTGGGATTCAACGCCTTTTTGCTGAGGGATTTAAACATTAGGAACACCCCTAGTTCCTAATGGCCCTATAAGTTTCCAGCTGGTTCACACCTCCTGGTCCCACAGCTGGCTGCGTCCAAGCGAACTGCAGACTGCCTGCTTTCTGTGAGAAACACGCAGAATTCCAACCAAGGCTCCACCCTGAATCACTTATCCCCATGGTAACAGAGACCAGTTGGGATGTCCAATTGATATTTAAATTAATTAACTTTTAGCTTCAAAACCAAAGCTTTTTTCCCTGAGGTCTGCATAAAGAATTCACCTCTCTAACAAAGACAGGATAATAATTAAGATAAAAGCAAAATACTGCGGATGCTGGAAATCTAGAACAAAAACAAAAATACCTGGAAAAGCTCAGCAGGTCTGACGGCATCTGCGGAGAGGGATACAGTTGACATTTCGAGTCTGTATGACCCTTCATCAAACTAAGAAATATAGAAATGAGGTGAAATATAAGCTGGTAGAGGGGGGTGGGACAGGTAGAGCTCGATAGGGGGGCAGTGATAGGTGGACGCCAAGAAGAGACTGCCAAAGATGTCATAGACAAAGGGGCATTGACGGTGGTGATATTATCTAAGGAATGTGCTAATGCAGATATTAAGGGTAGAAAGCAGGACAAGCTAGCAGCAGATGGCCCTAGTGGGGGTGGGGTGGGGGGAAGGGGTCGAAATGGGCTAAAAGGTGGAGATAAAACAATAGATCGAAATAAATTTAAAAATAGGTGGGAAAAGAAAAATATATTTGTAAAAAAATTATAAATTATTGGAAAAGGGGGGATCGGAAAGTGGGTGGGGATGGAGGAGAGAGTTCATGATCTGAAATTGTTGAACTCAATATTAAGTCCAGAAGACTGTAAAGTGCCTAGTCGGATGATGAGGTGCTGTTCCTCCAGTTTGCATTGAGCTTCACTGGAACATTGCAGCATGCCAAGGACAGACATGTGGGCATGAGAACAGGGTGGTGCGTTGAAATGGCAAGCGACAGGGAGGTCTGGGTCATGCTTGCGGACAGACTGAAGGTGTTCTGCAAAGCGGTCACCCAGTCTGCATTTGGTCTCTCCAATGTAGAGGAGAGTGCTTTGGGAGCAGCGAATGCAGCAGACTAAATTTAGGGAAGTGCAAGTGAAGCACTGCTTTACTTGAAAGGAGTGTTTGGGCCCTTGGACGGTGAGGAGGGCGGAAGCAAAGGGGCAGGTGTTGCACCTTCTAAGGTTGCGTGGGAAGGTGCCGTGGGAGGGGGCTGAGGTGTAGGAGATGATGGAGGAGTGGAACCGGAGGGTACAATCCCTGCGGAAAGCTGCCAGTGTGGTGGGGGGGGGTGAAGGGAAGATGTGTTTTGTGGTGGCATCATGCTGGAGTTGGCGGAAATGGCAGAGGATGATCCTTTGAATGCAGAGGCTGGTGGGGTGATAAGTGAGGACAAGGGGGACCCTATCATGGTTCTGGGAGGGAGAGGAAGGTGTGAGGGCGGATGCACGGGAGATGGGCCGGACACGGTTGAGGGCCCTGTCAACCACCATGGGTGGAAAACCTCAGTTAAGGAAGAAGGAAGACATGTCAGAGGAACTGTTTTGGAAAGTGGCATCATCAGAACCGATGCGACGGAGGGAAAGGAACTGAGAGAATGGGATGGAGTCCTTACAGGAAGCGGGGTGTGAGGAGCTTTAGTTGAGGTAGCTGTGGGAGTCGGTAGGCTTGTAATGAATATTGATGGATAGTCTATCACCAGAAATTGTCAGGACAATAATTGTCAGACCCAATGTCTCCAGGTCTCCAGCTAAAAGAGCCCACCTGCCGTTTTACAGTTCTTACCCTTTGAGCTTTGGCTTCTTAAATCAACATGGGCCACACCTTGTGATTGTGAATTCCCTTAGGGTGTTTTTGTCAGATTCTCAGCCCAGGTTTTCCAATTATCGTACATTTAAAAAAAATCCAATTCCTAAACTAAAAGTTATATTTCTAAAACATGAATTATGAAACTAGATATTCACAACACCTTCCTCAGGAAGAAATGAAAATGTCTCACCCTCGTAATATCCTATTTAGAATATTACAACTTACAACCTGCTGTACATCTTAACAACAGCCATATCTTATCGAATGGCGGAGCAGGCTCGAGGGGCCAAGTGGCTGACTCCTGTTCCTGAATCCTATGTTTTCCTATGTTTAACTATCTTATAACATGCAATACACATAATAATCCCTCCAATGTCCACTTCAAATTCACAAGTCTATCTTGATAACAGCACATTGCTGAATTCCATGTCCAGGAATCACATTCCACTGAAGATGTGAAATATTACAGCTTGCAGTGTTTTCTGAAAGTTTTCTTCTTACAATAATTATAGTCCAAAGTTCCTTCTGCAAAAGGAGAGCCCTCATTGCTGTTCATATGTGTATTTTCAATTTCAGTTTGAAAATCCGTTTGTTCAGAGTTCACCCTTTGAGCTTTATTTTCTTCCATGTCTGTAGTTTCTCCATTGTTTAAATCCAAAAGGAATATCCCAGTCAATTCCACATTTAAAGTGTCTTCTTCTTGTTCAGTTGGAGGTGGAACTTTTTCATTTTTCAGTTCATTTCCCAGACTCAAACATTTTGTATTCTCTTTTTGAGACAACAAGTTCAGAAAGGCTTCTTTTTGTGGCAACAGCTCGTTCCTTCATTGGTCAAAATCTTCTTTAGCCGTTTTAAGAATGTTGTTCAAATACTTTTAATGTTCAAGTAAAAAGGTTTGATATTCCTGTTTTGAGTATATGGGATCTTGGGCTTCAGAAACAGAGGTATTGAGAACAAAAGTGGGGAAGTTATGCCAATAGTTTATAAAGCTCTGGTGAGGCCACTATGAGAGTCCTGAGTCCGGTCCTGGTCACTACACTTTAAGAGGATGCGAGGGTCCTTGAGAGGGTGTAGAGGAGATTTACCAGAACGGTTCCAGGGATGAAGGATTTTTACAAGTTTAAGTTGGAGAAGCTGGGATTGTTCTTCTTGAAGTAAAGGAGGCTGAGGGGAGTTTTGATAGAGGTGAACAAGATTATTGCAGGTTTAGATAAGGATGGGTGGAGGCTCGTGTGGAGCATAGTGGTATTGTCACTGGACAATACCACTATTCCAGACACCCAGGGTTTGGGTCTGTGGACCTGGGTTTGAATCCCAACACAGCAGATGGTGAAAATTAAATCAAACAAAAATCTGGAATTAAAAGTCTGATGATGACAACATCTGGTTCACTAATGTCCCTTAGGAAAGGAAATCTGCTGTCCTTACCTGGCCTACGTGTGACTACAGACCCACAGCAATGTGGTTGACTCTTAAATGTCCTCTGAACAAGGGCAATTAGGGATGGGCAATAACTGCTGGCCAAGCCCTGTGCTGTAGACCCAATGGAACAGAGACAAATGTATTTACTTGAGACCTATCTGTAGTGGTAGAAAAAACACTATTTACTATCCAGGATAAAATAGACATTCTACATCAGCTTTTGTGAGTCAGTTCAGTGGAAACATGCACTCCCAGGCTAAAAGAGCATCAGCCCACTGGAAGCAAAGTCATGAGACCGGCCAGTCCAGCAGAAAGAAACACTCAGGCCCTCCCACTTCATCAATCGTCAGAATGAACATGGTTCTCTCCGGGATGTGACTGACGGCAGCAATAACAGCAGAATCCAACCCCTGTTATCATTTGTGAACTCGCTGATGTTTCTGAAGGTAGGTTGATCGACTGAATTTCTTCCCACATTGAGAGCAGGTGAACAGTCTCTCCCCAGTGTGAAGATGCTGGTGTCTCAGCAGGCTGGATGAATCAATGAATGCTTTCCCACACTCAGAGCAGGTGGGTGGCCACTCCCCGGTGTGAATCCGCTGGTGTGCCTTCAGGAAGGACGACCGACTGAATCCTTTCCCACACTCAGAGCAAGTGAATGGCCTCTCCCTGGTGTGAACTCGAAGGTGTATCCGCAGGCTTGATGAATCAATGAATGCCTTACCACACTCGGAGCAGCTGAACGGCCTCTCCCCAGTGTGAACTCGCTGGTGTATCCGCAGGTTGGAGGAGTGAGAGAATCCCTTTCCACAATCAGAGCAGGTGAACGGCTTCTCCCCAGTGTGAACGCGCTGGTGTGCCTGTAAGTGAGATAACCGACTAAATCCCTTCCCACAATCAGAACAGGTGAATGGCCTCTCCCCGGTATGAATTCGCTGGTGTGTCAGCAGGTCGGATGAAGTAGTGAATGCCTTTCCACACTCAGAGCAGGTGAACGGCCTCTCCCTGGTGTGAATTCGCTGGTGTCTGAGCAGGTGAGATGAATGAGTGAACCCCTTCCCACATTCACAGGTGAATGGTCTCTCTCCAGTGTGGCTGCGTTGATGAATTTCCAGCTGAGATGGGGATCTGAATCCATTCCCACAGTCCCCACACTTCCATGGTTTTTCCATAGTATGGGCCTCCTAGTCTGTCTTCAGGTTCGTTGATCAGCTGAGGCGTCCACATATAGCACATGTACAGTCTCTCCCAGCTGTAAATAGTGATGTTCTTACAGGCTGTGTAACTGGTTAAAGCTCTTGCCACAGTCAGTGCACTGGAACACTCTCACTCGGGTGTGTGTCTTCGTCCTTTCTCAGTCACACTGATTTTAAAATCTTCTGAAGCGCACAGAACAGACAAAGTTTTCTCCTTCAAGATTCAAAGGCCGATGATGTTCAGATCGCGCAATAATTGAGTGACTGCCAATTCTTCACTTGATGTTTGGTTCGATTTTCGTCTCTGTAAATCCTCCTCTTCTAATATCCTCTCAAAGGAGTTTATAAAAGTCAGCGCCCTCAGTCCAGGATAGAAACTAGAATTGCCTGTTCTTAATTTCTCTGGAACATTATTTCCTTTCTTACTCCCCAAGCGCTGTAAGTAGCTGCCTCCACACACACTCCCTCCATTAGCTGGAGTGTTTAGTACAGTTTTGGTCTCCTTACCTAAGGGAGAATATACTTGTCACAGGGGGAGTTTAGCAAAGGTTCACCAGATTAATGCCTGCGGGGTGGGATTTTCCTATGAGGAGAAATTGAGGAAACTCGGCCTCTATTTTTAGAGTGTGTGAAGCTAAAAACAAATGTTGTGCTGTTTAAAATCAAACTACAGGACTTGGAAGAAAATGAGGGGAAAACATGTAAACTCCACTCCCTCAGCTGGCAGCGCAGGCGCAGAAAGCGCTGCTGTCCGGAGCAGGCGCAGTGCAGTTGCCGCCAGCGGTCGCTCGATCTCTTTTTGAACCAGCCAACCGCCGTAGACAGAGGGCGGGGGGAGGGGGAGTTCGCCGAGCGACTTCTCCCTCTGGCCGGAGCCGTCAGCCGGTTACCTGGAAACCTTGTCTCGAGGAGGTGCAGGCGGAAGGGGGAAAAACGGGTGGGGGCGGGGCTCCCGTGTCCGCGCGCCTGGCCAGCAGACTGGAACCCGAGGACGTCACCGCGGAACAGAGTGATTCCTATTGGCTGATTCGGTGAACGTTCCATTGAGGACGTCACAATGCGAAAGGTGGACAATCAGCTTCAAACCAAAACTTCCTCCTCTGGGCAACATCTGTGAGGAAATCAATGTTTTTACTTCGATTTGTTTTTTAATTCTGGGGTTTAATTATGGACTTGCAGGAACTGAAGGGAGAGGAAGTGAATCCAGGGAGGGTGCAGACTCTGGAAAGGTTGGCCCAGGTCTCTTTCTCTTAAAATCATTGCCATTCTTTGTTCCCTCAACTTGACACATTAATTTGTCTGGTTGAAAGGTTGGTCTCTTTCCTAATGTTCACAATTAAAGGGGTGATTTCCCCAGGAGATGGCTGACATTTAAGACTACAAGCTAGTAAGGTAGGACATTAAAGCGTGAGGTGTTGCATTTTGGGAGGACGACAAGGCAAGGGAGTACACAAGAATGGAAGGACCCGAGGAAGTAGAGGATCAGAGGGACCTTGGCGTGCATGTCCATCAATCCTTGATGGCAGCAGAACAGGTAGTGGTTAAGAAGGCATATGGGATACTTGCCTTTATTCAACAAGGCACTGAATACAAGAGTAGGGAGGTTATGGTGGAGATGTATAAAGTGTTAGTTAGGCCACATCTGGAGTACTGTGTGCAAAGTCAGCATGGTTTCATCAAGGGGTGGTCATGCCTGACAAATCTGTTAGAATTCTTTGAGGAGGTAACGAGTAGGTTAGACAAAGGAGAGCCAATGGATGTTTTCTACTTGGACTTCCAGAAGGCCTTTGACAAGGTGCCGCACAGGAGGCTGCTCAGAAAGATAAGAGCCCATGGTGTTAGAGGCAAGGTACTAGCATGGATAGAAGATTGGCTGTCTGGCAGGAGGCAGAGAGTGGGGATAAGGGGGTCCTTCTCAGGATGGCGGCCGGTGACTAGTGGAGTTCCGCAGGGGTCAGTGTTGGGACCACAACTTTTCACTTTATACATTAATGATCTAGATGAAGGAACTGAGGGCATCTTGGCTAAGTTTGCAGATGATACAAAGATAGGTGGAGGGACAGGTAGTATTGAGGAGGCAGGGAGGCTGCAGAAGGATTTGGACAGCTTAGGAGAATGTGCAAAGAAGTGGCAGATGGAATACAACGTGGGGAAGTATGAGGTCATGCACTTTGGTAGGAAGAATAGAGGCATAGACTATTTTCTAAATGGGGAGAGAATTCAGAAATCTGGAGTGCAAATGGACTTGGGAGTCCTAGTCCAGGATTCTCTTAAGGTTAACTTGCAGGTTGAGTCGGTAGTTCGGAAGGCAAATGCAATGTTGGCATTTATTTCGAGAGGACTAGAATATAAAAGCAGGGATGTGCTGCTGAGGCTTTATAAGGCTCTGGTCAGACCACATTTAGAATATTGTGAGCAATTTTGGGCCCCGTATCTCAGGAAGGATGTTCTGGCCCTGGAGAGGGTCCAGAGGAGGTTCACGAGAATGATCCCAGGAATGAAAGGCTTAACATATGAGGAACGTTTGAGGACTCTGGGTCTATACTCGATGGAGTTTAGAAGGATGAGGGGGGATCTGATTGAAACTTACAGAATACTGAAAGGCCTGGATAGAGTGGACGTGGGGAAGATGTTTCCATTAGTAGGAGAGACTAGGACCCGAGGGCACAGCCTCAGAGTAAAGGGAAGACCTTTTAGAACAGAGATGAGGAGAAACTTCTTTAGCCAGAGAGTGGCTAAAGAAGGCTGCTTCATTGCCACAGAAGGCTGTGGAGGCCCGGTCATTGAGTGTATTTAAGACCAAGATAGATAGGTTCTTGATTGGTAAGGGGATCAAAGGTTACGGGGAGAAGGCGGGAGAATGGGGTTGAGAAATCTATCAGTCATGCTTGAATGGCGGAGCAGACTTGATGGGCCAAATGGCCTAATTTCTGCTCCTATGTGTTATGGTCTTATGGTCCTGGTCACCACACTGTAGGAAGGATGTGATTGCGCTGGAGAGGGTGCAGAGGGGATTTGCCAGGGTGTTGCCTGGACTGGAGCATTTCAGCTGTGAAGAGACACTAGATAGGCTGGAACAAAAACAAAAAATGCTGGATAAACTCAGCAGGTCTGACAGCATCTGTGGAGAAAAAGACAGAGTTAACGTTTCGAGTCCGTATGACTCTTCTCCAGAGCTAAAGGGAAGTAGAAATGTGGTGAAATATATACTGTTTAAAGGAGGTGTAACAGGTGAAGCTGGATAGAAAGCCAGCGATAGGTGGAGGCAAAGGAGAGATTGCGAAAGGTGTCATAAACAAAATGTCAAAGGGCTGTTAATAGCGGTGGTACTGGCTAAAGGAGGTGCTAATGGGGACATGAAGCGTGGAAAGCAGAATGTGATAATGGCAAGACCAGGGTAAGCACTCTTGAAAGTGACAGATGGCCCTAGTGTGGCTGGGGTGGGGGGAGGGGACGGTGGTGGGAAAAAAGATCAAAAAGGCTAAAAGCTGGGAATAAAACAATGAATAAAAATGGAAATAAATTTTAAAAATAATAGTGATGAAAATAAGTGGGAAAAAAGATATCTAAATAAACAAATAAAAATTAAGAAATAAAAGTGATAGTAAAAAAAAGGGGATCAAAAAGGGGTAGATAGGCTGGGGTTGTTTTCCTTAGAGCAGAGAAGGCTGAGCGGGGACCTGATTGAGGTGTACAAGATTATGAGGGGCACAGATAGTGTAGATAGGAAGAAACCTTTCCCCTTAGTGGAGGGGTCAGTAACCAGGGGGCATAGATTTAAGGTAAGGAGCAGGAAGTTTGGAAGGGATTTGAGGAAAGCTTTTTTCACCCAGAGGGTGGGGGGTTTTTGGAACTCACTGCCTGAGAGGGTGGTAGAGGCAGGAACCATCACAACATGTAAGAAGTATTTAGATGAACGCTTGAAATGCCATAGCACACAAGGCTATGGGCCAAGTGCTGGAAAATAGGATTAGAGTAGATAGAGGCTTGATGACCAGCGCAGTCACGATGGGCTGAAGGGCCTCTTTCCGTGCTGTAAAACCCTATGACTCTATTTCTTGGATATAGATTGTGTATGTCTAGTATTAATATAGTAAATGCTAGATTTTTATGGTTCTTTAATAAAGTACATTTATTATTATTTCTAGTTTTCCTATATAGTACTGTATATATTTCCAGTCATTAAGGCACAGAAGTTGTCCATTCAGCAAGTTGAGTCCATGCTGACTCTCTGTAGAGCCCCGTTCCCCTTGTATATCAAGAGAGGAAAGAATAATCCAAAGCAACTAGAATTGGCTGTTCTGAATTTTTGTCTTATACTTACAATGATGGGTTTTGTAAATTCTTTTTACAGTATTTTAGGAGAGGATTTGCAGACAGAAATCTCAAAACATCACATCGTAACCTAACAAAGTCACTTGATTCATTGGGATGTGAAAAACACTGGCCTTTGAATCTGGAAGGAGAAATGTTTGTCTGTTCTGTCTGCTTCAAAAGGTTTTAAATATCAGTGTGACTGGAAAAGCACCGAGACACACACGCCTGACTGAATGTGTTCCAATGTACTGACTGTGGAAAGAGACTTAACCAGTTATACAATCTGAACAAACATCGCACTATTCACAGCAGTGAGAGACTGTTGTCTGTCACATTATCTGTGTGGGGACGAGACTTCAACTCATTGTCGAATCTGGAGAGACACCATGGAGAAACCATGGAAATGTGGAGACTGTGGGAAGGGATGCAAAGCCCCTTCAGAGCTGGAGATTCATCTACGCAGTCACACTGGGGAGAGGCCGTTCACCTGCTCTGAATGTGGGAAGGGATTCACTCAGTCATCCACCCTGCAGAAGCACCGGCGAGTTCACACTGGGGAGAGGCCGTTCACCTGCTCTGAGTGTGGGAAGCGATTCACTCAGTCATCTAGCCTGATGGCGCACCACATCACTCATACCAATGAGAGACCCTTTAAATGCTCTGACTGTTTGAGTAGCTTCAAAAGTGCGGCAGATCTGAGGGTCCACCAACGCATTCACACTGAGGAGAGACCGTTCAGCTGCTCTCACTGCGCAAAGAGGTTTACAACGTCATCCAACCTTTGGACACATCAACGCGTTCACACCGGGGAGAGGCCGTTCATCTGCTCTGAGTGTGGGAAGGGATTCACTCAGTCTTCCAACTTGCGGGCACACCAGCTAGTTCACACCAGGGAGAAACCATTTGCCTGCCCTAAGTGTGGGAAAGAATTTATTCAGTCCTCCAACCTGCGGGCACACCAGCGAATTCACACTGGGGAAGGGCCATTCACTTGCTCCGTGTGTGGGAAGGGATTCACTCATTCATCACACTTACCGAGACACCAGCGAGTTCACAAGTGAATGCAGGGGTTGGATTCTGCTGTTGTTGCTGCTGTTAATCCAGGACTGAACGATGTTCATTCTGACAATTGGTGAAGTGGGAGGGTTGGAGGGTTTCTTTCTGCTGGACTGGCCGGTCTCATAACTTTGCTTCCAGTGGGCTGATGCTCTTTGAGCCTGGGAGTGCACATTTCCACTGAAATGATCCACAAAAGCTGTTGAAGTATATATATTTTATCCTGAATAGTAAATAGTGTATTTCCTGCCACTACAGGTAGATTTAAAATAAATACATTTGTCTCTCTTCCATTAGTCTACAGCACAGGGGCCAGGCCAGTCGGATCAGTTGGTCTTTGTCAGTATTTATGCTTCACATGAGCCTCCACTCACCCTCTTCATCTCCCCATATCAGCATATCCTTCTATTCCTTTCTCCCTAATGTATGTATCTAGCTTCACCTTAAAAGTATTCATACTATTCACCTCAACCACTCGCTGTGGTAATGAGCTCCACATTCTCACCACTCGTTGGATGAAGATGTCTCTCATGAAATCCCTGTTGAATTATTGAACCCCTTTATAATCTTAAAGACTTCCATCAGGTCACCCTTCACTCTTCTCTTTTCTAGAGAATAGCGCCCCAACCTTTCCTGAGGGTTAAATACTCTCAGTTCAGGTGTTATTCTTGTGAATCTTTGTTTCCTCTCCTCCAGTGCCTTATTTCCTTTCTCTAAATGGAGATCACAAATGTTGACCATCCTCCCAGTGTTGTCTAACCATGGTTCTGAACATAAACTCCGTGTTTTTCATTCTATCCCTCTAGAATGCCCTACATATGGGCTCCACATTCAAGGAAATTTGCGAAGTTCTTAGGGAGTCTGGAGCGAGGATTTACGATATTGCCACCAGGGATGAGGGACTTCAGTTAGTTGGAAAGACTGGAGCAGCTGAAATCTCTCTCATTAGATCATTGAGTCATTAGTGTAGGCAATGGGGCCATTCAGCCCATCGAGTCCATGCTGGCTCTCTGTAGAGAAAACCTGTCAGTCCCATTGCCCAGTCCTATCCCTGTAGTGCTCCAGGTTCATTTCCCTGACGTGCCCATCCAATTTCCATTAGAAATCATTCCATCACCTCTGCTTCTAGCACACTCATAGGAAGTGGGTTCCAGGTCATTACCACTCACTTTAAATGTACACAAGGATCACAGAGCACAAAAGGAGGCCATTTGGCCCATCGTGTTCATGCCAGATATTTGAGAAACTAGCCAGTTAATCCCAGAACCCTGCAATTTTATTTTCCTTTCAAGAATCTGCCCAATTCTGTTTTGAAAGATAGAGTCCAATCTGCTCTCTGCACCATTTTCAGGCAGTGCGTTCCACATCACAAAAACTCGCTGTGTTTCAACACAAATAATTCAGGATGTAGCATGTTTGGATTTTCATAGAGTGTTTGGAATGTTGTCAAAGACAAGTTTATTGCACAAAATTAAGACCCGATCCATATTAATTATTTTGATATGCAGAAGTGCAATAGATCCAAATTTGTGGACAATTGGAAAAAATTGCATTTCTTTGCACCTTGCACCACCACATGACCTCCGACAGTGTTTTACAGCCAATGAAGTACTTCTGAAGTCTATTCACTGTTGTAATGTATGAAACTGTAGGTAGGCCTGGGTAGCTAAATTTAGTTTTAAAAATCAATCACTTTCACACTTATTCACTGTTATAGGTAACAAGATTAAGGAAGCCATTTTAAACTCTAACATGGCTGGATCTTTATTTTTTTAATCATTAAAAACTGTATCAACATAAATGTTTCCAGAACCTGCAGGCCCAATGTTTAACAAAGAAATTATTTTCTAATTTTGATAAGTTATAGGACATCATATTCTGCCAAAGTTCAGTTCAAGAAGGCTCATTGTTCAATCCAATCAAGATTAGCAAGAAACTATTGTCTTCTGCAAACTGTCTTTTTGAACCACTCATTCTTGTATCAACCAAATCTATGAATTAAATATTACTGTATTAATTAGCTACCAGTCAGTAACAGCTGATTGAATAAGTAATGAGCCTTAATTGAATTACAATTAATAAATCAATTCTGAATCAGTAGTTATAGTAAAAGACTGAGTTTTATTTGCTGTAAAACTGTAAAACCTTAATTGCTGTGTATGTAAAGAATGTGCAATGAAGATAAATGTACTGGCAAGAGAGACCTTCAAATTCTGATTAGCCTCAACATTTGGAACTGTATAAGGGATCACATAGAATCAGATAAAGGGATCATATGAAACAGTTCTATTGTATTCCTGTCTAAGATAATGAGAGAAGGTGGTGTAAGTAATTTGGGATCCAATTAAATTAACCAATTGTCATGTTACAACAAGCCCCACTCTGACATGAGGTAATTGTCACATTGGACATAAAAGTAGAGGTTCTGAAGGTCTTCCTTGCTAGCCAAGTATGAAGATTCCCCAGGCTGAGTTCCAAGAAAATTACTGTCAAAGAAGAAGCCAGACTCCCGAGGCTGAATTCCATAAGAATTGCTGTCAAAGAAGGAGCCAGAGAGGGTTATACTTTTATGGACTGATCACCACATGAGGTTGTAAAGTCATTATTTTAAAGTTGTGAAGTAAACCTTTCTCTTTTAATAAACCTTTTTTTAAACTTACAATCCAGGGAATTCTGCCTTTGCTTTAATTGTGGAAATTCTTGTCTGAACCAAAGTGAATTCATTAATTGGCAAGTTGGGGGTGGCTGAAATCGAATAAGTTACAGAGCATAAGATGAGGTAACACAAAACTTGAATTTAAAAACTTGCATTTTTAAGGGCCGTTCACAACCGCAATACATCCCAAAGTGCTTTACAGCCAATGAAGTACTTTTTGAAGTGTAGTCACTGTTGTAATTTAGGAAACACGGCAGTCCCTGCTCTTCTCTGAAATTGTAGCCAGGGGGACGTCCAAGCCCACCCAAAGGGGCAGACAGGGCCCTAGCGTTGGCTTCTCATCCAAAAGAGAGTAGCTCCAACAGTCCAGCACTCCCTCAAGCTTCAACTTGCACAAGTTTTCAATTCCCATTTGACCTTTCTTTCTGTCTCTATTGCTCATGTCAATGACAGCCAGGCGATGGAGCTGAGGGCTGAATTTAGCCGAGAATGACGGGGCCTACGTCCCAGTTAAGAAACTGCCATGGGTGTCGACTAATAGACAGGAAGATGCTGATTGGCTGACTGGGAAATGGGCCTCCAGCCAATTGGGGAAGGAGTGGGGGGGTGACCAGGGCTGATGGTGATGGGACCCCTCAGGGTTCAGTGGCCCTGTGTCCAAAGCGGGGAGTCACAGGAATAGCGTACAGAGGAGCAAAAGAGAAACCATTTGGGTCCAGAATATTGTGTAAATCCTTTTACTCTGGTTGTCTTGATCTTCAAGTAATTTACGTTTAAAAAAAAAATGTTCTGTTTCATTAATGAAGTTTTATCAGTAAAAATATTTGATTTTTCTGGACCTTTCATGATTAGCTTCATGCACTTTAGGGAAAGTGGGTGAGAGGGGTTGGCAGGCTCTTTAACAGCAAGTGAGTCCCTCCAAGGTAATTGGCAAAGGAGCCAGAGAGGGGGAATGTGATTTTATTTTCGACACAGCGATGTTAGAAAATGGGGTTCAGGGAGTTAATTAACTATTTATCCCCCTTTCCCAAACTCTGAAATGATTCACAGTGATAACATTGATTGGCGACAGTGATTAGATTTTATTCAGTATAAATGAAACCTGACAATTGCTCATGTCTGAGCAGTAGTATCAAAGTGCAGCAGCATTACCATTACACTCTGGGTAGAAGCATCATCTCCACGTAAATGCTCCCTGGTCTGCCCCAGATGCCATGGCACCAGTCAATGTAATATATAAAACTTCTAAAAATCTCTAAGATAAAAGCAAGATACTGTGGATGCTGGATATCTGAAACAAAAACAAAAATTGCTGGAAAAACTCAGCAGGTCTGACAGCATCTGTGGAGAGGATGACAGAGTTAACGTTTCGAGTCCGTATGACTCCTCATCAGAACTAAAGAGAAATAGAAATGTGGTGAAATATAAGCTGTTTAAGGGTGGTGGTGGGGGGGAGGCGGTGGAGGGGAGGTGGGACAGGTAGAGCTGGATAGAGGGCCAGTGATAGGTGGAGGCAAAGGAGAGATTGCCAAAGATGTCACAAACAAAAGATCAAAGGGGTGTTGACGGTGGTGATATTAGCTAAAGGATGTGCTAATGGTGACATTAAAGTGACAATGGTGACAACATTGTTTTATCCCCAACTTTTAGCCTATTTCGATCCCCTCCTAAGGGCTCCTTCACCTTAAGCTCCCTTTCAAATCTGCCTCATTACACATCACTAAATCTAGAATTGCCTGTTTCCTAGTGGTAAGATTTTAGAGTCCATTATTAAGGATGTGATTTCAGAATATTTGGAAGTGCATGGTAAATTAGGGCAAAGTCAGCATGGTTTCATCAAGGGGAGGTCATGCCTGACAAATCTGTTAGAATTCTTTGAGGAGGTAACGAGTAGATTAGACAAAGGAGAGCCAATGGATGTTATCTACTTGGACTTCCAGAAGGCCTTTGACAAGGTGCCGCACAGGAGGCTGCTCAGTAAGATAAGAGCCCATGGTGTTAGAGGCAAGGTACTAGCATGGATAGAAGATTGGCTGTCTGGCAGGAGGCAGAGAGTGGGGATAAGGGGGTCCTTCTCAGGATGGCAGCCGGTGACTAGTGGAGTTCTGCAGGGGTCAGTGTTGGGACCACAACTTTTCACTTTATACATTAATGATCTAGATGAAGGAACTGAGGGCATCCTGGCTAAGTTTGCAGATGATACAAATTTAGGTGGAGGGACAGGTAGTATTGAGGAGGCAGGGAGGCTGCAGAAGGATTTGGACAGGTTAGGAGAATGGGCAAAGAAGTGGCAGATGAATACAACGTGGGGAAGTGTGAGGTCATGCACTCTGGTAGGAAGAATAGAGGCATAGACTATTTTCTAAATGGGGAGAGAATTCCGAAATCTGGAGTGCAAAGGGACTTGGGAGTCCTAGTCCAGGATTCTCTTAAGGTTAACTTGCAGGTTGACGCGGTAGTTAGGAAGGCAAATGCAATGTTGGCATTTATTTCGAGAGGACTAGAATATAAAAGCAGGGATGTGCTGCTGAGGCTTTACAAAGTTCTGGTCAGACCACATTTAGAATATTGTGAGCAATTTTGGGCCCCGTATCTCAGGAAGGATGTTCTGGCCCTGGAGAGGGTCCAGAGGAGGTTCACGAGAATGATCCCAGGAATGAAAGGCTTAACATATGAGGAACGTTTGAGGACTCTGGGTCTATACTCGATGGAGTTTAGAAGGATGAGGGGGGGATCTGATTGAAACTTACAGAATACTGAAAGGCCTGGATAGAGTGGACGTGGGGAAGATGTTTCCATTAGTAGGAGAGACTAGGACCCGAGGGCACAGCCTCAGAGTAAAGGGAAGACCTTTTAGAACAGAGATGAGGAGAAACTTCGTTAGCCAGAGAGTGGTGAATCTATGGAGTTCATTGCCACAGAAGGCTGTGGAGGCCAGGTCATTGAGTGTATTTAAGAGCGAGATAGATAGGTTCTTGATTGGTAAGGGGACCAAAGATTACGGGGAGAAGGCGGGAGAATGGGGTTGAGAAACTTATCAGCCATGATTGAATGGCGGAGCAGACTCGATGGGCCGAATGGCCTAATTTCTGCTCCTATGTCTTATGGTCTCCCCCCACCCCACCCCCACTAGGGCTATCTGTACCTTGCTCATCCTGCTTTCTACCCTTAATGTCACCATTAGCACATCCTTTAGCTAATGTCAACACTGTCAACACCCCTTTGACCTTTTGTTTATGACATCTTTGGCAATCTCTCCTTTGCCTCCACCTAACACTGGCCCTCTATCCAGCTCCACCTGTCCAAGCCCCCTTAAACAGCTTATATTTCACCACATTTCTATTTCTCTTTAGTTCTGATAAAGAGTATTACAGACTCGAAATGTTAACTCTGTCTTCCTTGCCACAGATGGTGTCAAATCTGCTGAGTTTTTCCAGCAATTTTTGTTCTTGTCTCTAAAAATCTCTGTTCTTGGAGAATTCCTTCTTATACTTTGTTGCATCGCAAAGTCTATGCAGATTGATTTAACCCAATCATTGCCGAGCCATCATTTGAATGGACCGATTACAAAACCTGTCATTGAACCATCTACACCCGTCCAACCCATGTCAAACTCTCAGACAATTGGCTTCCCCATGGTCCATCCCCAGGACAGGGAGTCAGCATTCCCAGGCCAAGCAGTGAAAACATGGTGGCCTTAACACTCTGTCCTCTGTGAGCTGTTTATCTCCCGGCATATAGCAAGTCATCTGTTCTCAGCTATGCTACATTTACTGCTGAACTTTGGCCCCTTTTAAACCTTTTGGATCAATAAAACATTCGGTCAATGAAGACCCAAAGCACAATTTCCCATCCTGTCACTTGTCAACCATCTTTACCCAAAGCGTAATCACAACAGGAGTAGAAGCAGGAGAAATGTAACAATCAAATTAAAAATATATGCACAACTAGTCATAGAATTTAATTTAACGTTTTCTAATTAGCAAGAAATGCCAAATTAGGGGTACCCCAGCATTCTTACAGTTAACACCTTGAGGGGAAGAGAACTCTCTCTCCGACTCCTCACTCAATTTCACTCTGTTATTTTCCAGTTCTGTTCTGGCCCCCGCTGGGGTAACATCGACCTGATCTTTACTCCTCCTGAAGGAGCATCATGAGTTCTAAGTTACAAGTACATAAGGACATATGCTTCGAGCAACAGGTCAAGCATGGATGTACAAGATTCTCCAGCTCTCCCTTTATCCCTATCCAACTTGTGGCCAGTTCTTACTGAGTATTATTTCTCCCAAGCCCCTAATTGTTCAGTCCAAGTTCTTATCCCTTTTTAATTTAATTTTACTCACTTATTCACCATGACCAGTGTATTTAATTCTGTCCTGGTTGTTTTAAAGTCAGTTTCACTATGGAGTATGTGTCAATTCCTTGATGATGTCAAAATGTTGTCTCATTCCCCTGGTCACATTCACCATTTAATGTCATTCTGGGTGTCAGGTAGCTGTGCATGGTTGGGACCCATTCTTCAGCGCACGTTCAGCATGCATTTCCTGCTGTTAGTTGTCTCACACGTAACAAATCACAGCTGCACACTCACACTGCTATCCCAAAATCATGACACATATTATCGACTTTCAGGTGACCTCATGAAAAGATCAAAGTGGGTAACAGTCTCGAGATCTTCTATTATCTCCCCCAGTATGGTCCTGATATTTCAGGTAGTGGCCAGGCTTTCAAATGCGGTTTTCTATTTTTAAAAATGTTCACAGGCAAAGGATACAAATATCTCACTTATTTTGTCTCTACACTTCCCTGAATTCACGGCAATGTATATGGGCACCAGATTGATATATTCCGTTGAACTGCACCCTTGATGAGTTATTCCAGTTCCTTCACTGTCCAGTACAATATTTTCATAATACTTTTGAAACAGAAAACAAACAGTCCCATTTGATTTCAGCTATTAACATATTTTGTTTGTTCTTTATTTTAGATGTCAGGCCCGGGTTGTTCTTCTTGGAGCAAGGGAGTTTGAGGGAAGATTTGATAGAGGTGTACAGGAATATGACAGATTTAGATAGGTGGAGAAAGAAAAGCTGTTCCCATTAGCTGATGTACAGGGACAAAGGGACACACATTTATGGTTTTGGGCAGGAGATGTGAGGAAGAACATTTTTACACAGCAAGTGGTAATGATCTGGAACTCACTGCCTACGAGGGTGTTGGAAGTGGAAATGATGAATGATTTCAAAAGGAAATTGGATGAACTCTCGAGGGAAATAAACCTGCAGGGCTACGGGATAGAACAGCGCAACGGGACTGGCTGGTTTGCTCAACAGAGAGCTGGCATGGACTCGACAGGCTGAATGGCCTCCTTCTATGCCTAAATGACTCTATGATCTGAAGAGAACAATTTCAGCTGCTCCAGTCTCTCCAGCTAATTGAAGTCCCTCATCCCTGGTGCCGTTCTCGTAAATCTCCTCGGTACCCTCTCCGAGAACATCACATCTTTCCTAAAGTGTGGGGCCCATATATAGGGTTCCTTTTTAGAGGGATACAGTTAGACTTAGGATCATTGTGGAAAAGGAAAAAGATAGAACAGGAGTAAAAGTACTAAATTGGGGCAAGACAAATTTTACAAAGCTCAGAGGTGAGCTGGTGAGAGTGGACAGGATACAGCTAGCAGAAGGAAGAACTGTGTCAAATCAGTGGGAGCCATTCAAAGGTGAGGTTCTATGGGTACAATGTAGACATGTCCCCACAAAGGAAAAGGGTGGTACTGCCAAATATAGAGCCCCCTGATTATCCAGAAGCATACAGGCCAAGATAAAGCAGAAAAAGAAAGCTTCTGACAGTCACAAAAGAGTTAATACTGTAGAAAGCCTAGAGAAGTATAAAAAGTAAAGGAGTGAAGTAAAAATGGAAATTAGGAAAGCAGAGAGAGGATAAGAAAAAATGTCAACAGGTAAAATCAAAGAAAATCCCAAGATGTTTTACCAGTACATTAAGAGCAAAAGAATAACTAAGGAAAAGGTCGGGCCTATCAGAGATGTACATGGTAACTTGTGAGTTGATGTAGAAGATGTGGGCAGGGTTCTCAATGAGTACTTTGTCTCTGTCTTCACTAAGGAGAGGGATGATGCAGACATTCTAGTTAAAGGGGAAGAGTGAAATATTGGATGCAATAAGCATAGTGAGAGAGGAAGTAATGGAGGGACTGACATCCTTGAAGGTGGATAAATCACCAGGGCAGATGGATTGTATCCCAATCTGTTGAAAGAAGCCAGGGAAGAAATAAGGGATGCTCTGAGTATCATTTTCCAATCCTCACTAGATACCGGTGAAGTCCCAGAGGATTGGAGGTCTGTGAACGTTGTACCATTATTTGAAAAGGGTGCTAGGGATGGGCCAGAAAATTATAGGCAAGTCAGTATGACTTCAGTGATGGGAAAATTATTGAAAACAATTCTGAGGAGCAGGATAAACTATCATTTACACAAAACACGGATATCAGGGATAGTCAGCCTGGTTTTGTTAGGGAAAATCGTGTGTTACTAACTTAATAGAATTTTTTGAGGAAGTAACAAGGAAGATTTATGAGGATAGTGCAGTGGATGTTGTCTAAGAGGATTTCAGTAAGGAATTTGACAAAGTCCCACATAGCAGACTGGTCAGGAAAGTGGCAGGTTGGGTCCAAAATTAGTTCAGCGACAGGAAACTAAAGGTAATGGTCAATGAATGTTTTTGCAAATGGAAAACGGTTTCCAGTGATGTTCCACAGGGCTCAGTATTGGGGCCCTTCCTGTAAATATTAATGATTTAGACTTAAATGTGGGAGGCATGATTGGGAAATTTGTAGATGACACAAAAATTGGCCATGTAGTTGATAGTTGAAGAGGATAGCTGTCGACTCCAGAATTATATCAATGGTTTGGTTGAGTGGGCGGGAAAGTGGTAAATGGAATTCAATCCAGAAAAGTGTGAGGTAATGCATTTGGGGAGGACAAATAAAGCAAGGGAATGTTGAATAACCGGGAAGCTATTGAGAGGGATTGAGGAAGTGAGAGACCCTGGAGTGCATGTCCACAGTGTCTTGAAGGTGGCAAGACAGGTGGACAAGATGGTCAAGAAAGCATATGGAATGCTTTCATTTATTGAGCGAAGTATTGAATACAAAAACAGGGATGTAATGATGTATAAAATTGTAGTTTGTAATTCACTGCCTAAGTTTGTGGTTGAGGCTGAAACACTCAACTCACGTAAAAGCTACCTGGACCTGCATCTGAAGTGCTGTAACCTGCAAGGCTACGGACCAGGTGCTAGAAAGTTTGGGTTAAAATGAGCGGTTAGTTTCTTATTTCTCTTTTTTGGCTGGCGCAGACACGATGGGATGAATGGCCTCTTTCTGCACCGTAACTTCTCTATGGTTCTATGGATAGAATTGAGAAGCAGGAAGGTTATCTTCCACTGGTTTGGAACCATGGTTAGACGACACTGGGAGGACAGTCAATATTTGTGATCTCCATTGAGAAAAAGGAGACAGACACACCGGAGAAGGTGGCAAAAATATTCAGAAGGATCAGACCAGAACTGAGAGCGTTTAACCCTCAGGAAAGGCTGGGCTGCCTTCCTCTAGAAAAGAGAAGACTGAAGGGTGACCTGATGGAAGTCTTTAAGATTATAAAGAGGCTCAATAATCCAGTAGGGATTTCATGAGAAACCTCTATACTCAGCAAGTAGTGAGAATGTGAAGCTTGCGACCACAGCGAGTGGTTGAGGTGAATAGCATGAATATATTTAAGAGGAAGCTAGATACACACATTAGGGAGAAAGGAATAGAAGGATATGCTGATGGGGGGGAGTGGAGGCTCATGTGGAGCATAAATATTGACATAGAGCGATTGAGCCGACTGGCCTGGCCCCTGTGCTGTAGATTCAATGGAACAGAGACAAATGTATTTATTTGAGATCTACCTGTAGTGGTGGGCAAAACACTATTTGCTACCCAGGATAAAATAAATATACTTCACCAGCTTTTGTGGATCATTTCGGTGGAAACGTGCACTCACAGGCTGAAAGAGCATCAGCCCACTGGAAGCAAAGCTGTGAGGCCTGTCCAGCAGAAAGAAACCTCTGACCCTCCCACTTCACCAACTGTCAGAATGAACATGGTTCAGTCCTGGATGTGATTAACAGCAGCAATAACAGCAGAATCCAACCCCTGTAATCACTTGTGAACTCGCTGGTGTCTCAGGAGGTGAGATGAATCACTGAATCCCTTCCCACATTCAGAGCAAATGAATGGCCTCTCCCCAGTGTGAACTCGCTGGTGTCTCAGCAGGCTGGATAACTGAGTGAATCTTTTCCCACACTCAAAACAGGCGAATGGTCTCTCTTCAGTGTGAACACGCCGGTGTCTCTGCAGGTTGGATGAAGTAGTGAATTTTTTCCCACACTCAGAGCAGGTGAATGGCCTCTCCCCATTGTGAATGCGTTGATGTATCAGCAGGCTGAATGAATGAGTGAATCTCTTCCCACATACGGAGCATGTGAATGGCCTCTCGCAGGTGTGAAGACGCAGGTGTGTCTTAAGGCTGGATAACTGATTGAATCCCTTACCACACTCAGAGCAGGTGAACGGCCTCTCCCCAGTGTGAACTCGCTGGTGTACGAGCTGGGTGGATGAATCAATATATCCCTTCCCACACTCGGAGCAGGTGAATGGCCTCTCCCCAGTGTGAACTCGCTGGTGTAACAGCAGGGCGGATGAATCAATGAATCCTTTCCCACAATCAGAGCAGGTGAATGACCTCTCCCCAGCGTGAACTCTCTGGTGTGTCACCAGATTGGATGACTGACTGAATCCCTTCCCACAGTCAGAGCAGGTGAATGGTCTCTCCCCAGCATGAACTCTCTGGTGTGTCTGCAGATGGGATGACTGACTGAATCCCTTCCCACAGTCAGAGCAGGTGAAAGGCCTCTCCCCTGTGTGAACACGTCGATGAGTTTCCAGCCCAGATGGGAACTGGAATGCCTTCCCACAGACACCACATTTCCATGGTTTCCCCATGGTGAGGGTGTCCTTGTGTCTCTCTCCGGATTCAATGATCAGTTGAAGCCTTGTCCACAAAAAGAACATCTATATGGTTCTCCCCACTGTGAATGGTGCAATGTTTTTTCAGGATGTGTGACTGGTTAAAGCTCTTTCCACAGTCAGTACACTGGAACACTCTCACTCGGGTGTGTGTGTGTGTGTGTCTTGGTACCTTTCTAGTTGCACTGATGTTCAAAACCTTTTGAAGGAGACAGACTAGACAAATGTTTCTCCATCTAGATTTAAAGGTTGATGGTATTCACGTCCCAATCAATCGAGTGACTCTGTCAGGCCTTGATGCCTTGTTTGGTATCTGTCTCCAAATCCTCCCCTTCTAATATTCTGTAAATGGAGTTTACAAAAGTCATCACTTTCAGTACAGGGTAGAAATTCAGAAAAGAAAAGTCTAGTTTCTGTGGAACATTCTTTCCTCTCTCATTCCCCAAAACCTGTAAATATCTGACCCCAACAATCTCTCTCCATTCTCACTCCTCTGTAAATAATATACACCCATCTAGTTCTCATGAAGGTGTCATTCCAGGCTGATCAGCAGATTGACGCTCACCACTTCCTGTCCTGTACACAAGAGACCTGAAAATCTTCATGCAGGCTGCTAGCCTATATATGTATTTGTGTATATTGGTCAAAAAATTTGTGTGATATTAAGTTCTGTATTACTTAGGTAAGATATGGTGGGATGTGAGGAAGAACTTTATTTAGACAGCGAGTGGTCATGACCTAGGACTCGCTGCCTATGAGGGTGATGGAAACGGTGATGATTAATGATTTCAAAATGAAACTGGATGTACACTTGAAGGAAATAAACTTGCAAGGGAACAGGATATAGAGGGGGAATGGGACAGACTGGATTGCTCTACAGAGATTCAGCATGGACTCAAGTTGCCGAATGGAATCCCTCTGTGCCATAAGGACTCTATGGCTGGAAATAAATAATGTAGCTATCGTACTATTTTACAAAACTAGAAATAATAATAAATTACAGAACCATATAAACAATATATCTACTATGTATCATATAACAACACTGACATATTGCTCTCGTTACAATCCCCTTAAAATAAACAAATTCCCAGACAACCCCAACAGAATAAACCGAAGGACAAGGTTTCACTTTTAAACAAATTTTACTGTAATTCTCAAACTAAAATCAACATAAAAGAAGCATGCATTAACAGACAAATAGTATTTGAATAGACAGAATAAATTTGATTAAATAGCTCATAAAATACAAACAGGTTCAACAAAATCAAAGCATTTCACTCCTCAGCATTTATGGCACTAATTCCAGTTACAGAGTCCCACAACTCTGTATTTCCCAGGGGGAGAAAGGAAGTGTTTTACCCACAGATGTTTGGGAGAGGAGGAAGTTTTAGTGTGTTTATAGACTCATAGATGTCTACAGCACAGAAGGCCATTCAGCCCATCGTGTCTACGCCGGTCAACAAAGATCTGGCTACACTAATCGCATTTTCTAGCGCTTGGTCCATAGCCCTGGAGGCCATGGCAATGCAAGTGAATATCTAAATACTTCTTAAATATTACCAGAGTTTCTGACTCAAACACCCTTTCAGGCAGTGAGTTCCAGACCCTCAAAAGCCTCTGAGTGAAAAAATTTCTCAACTCCGTTCTTAGCCTTCTACCTCTTGCCTTATTGACCCCTCTGCTGATGGAAAAAGTGTCTTCATATCCACCCTATCTATGCCCCTCATAATCTTATACACCTCTTTCAGGCCCCCTCTCAACCATCGGTGCTCCAAGGAAAACAACTCCAGCCTATCCAATTTCTCCTCACAGCTCAGACCCTCCAGCCTAGGCAGCATCCTGGTAAATCTCCCTCTGCACCCTCTCCAGTGCAATCACATCCTTCCTATAATGTGGTGACCAGAACTGCACACAGTACTCTCGCTGTAGCCTAACCAGCGTTTTATATGGTTCCAGCATAACCTCCCTGCTCTTGTATTCTGTGCCTCGGCTAATAAAGGCAAGTATCCCATATGCCTTCTTAACCACCTTATCTACCTGCCCTGCTACCCTCAGGGATCTGTGGATATGCGCACCAAGGTCCCTCTGATCTTCAGTACTTTCCATGGTCCTGCCATTCACAGTGTCATCCTCGCCTTGTTAGCCCTCCCCAAGTGCATTAACTCACACTTTTCCGGGTTGAAATCCATTTGCCACTGCTCTGCCCACCTGACCTACCCTCGTTTGTGAAGCTAAGAACAAATCCGGTGCTGTTTAAAGTCAAACTACATGAGGTGGAAGAAAATAAAGGAAGACATTTAATAAACTCCCCTCCCCCACTCCCTCAGCTGACAGTCCAGCGCGCAGGCGCAGAAAGCGGTGCTGACCTGACCTGAGCTGTCCGGAGCAGGCGCAGTGCAGTTGCCGCTATCGGTCGCACTCGATCTCTTTTCGGACCAGCCAGCCGCCGTAGACAGAGTGGGGGAGGGGGAGTTCGCCGAGCGGCTTCTCGCTCTGGCCGGAGCCGTCAGCCGGTTACCTGGAAACCTTGGCTCGAGGAGTCGGGGGAGGGAGGGAACAATGTGTCTGCGCGCCTGGCCAACGGACTGGAACCCGAGCACGTCACCGCGGAGCAGAGTGATTCCTATTGGCTGATTCAGGCAGGGTCCCATTGTGGACGTCACACCCCTTCCCACTGTATCTCTCATTAAGAAATACAGTGCTATATGTCACACATTTTTAGTCCACTTATTTGTACATACCAGCAGCCTCCATAAACATTTTCGGTCTCTGGTTCCAGGACATGCAGCACTGACCATGGTCTGTCGATCAGCATGAATCGCTCCTTCAGGACAATTAGGAGGTTCAAAGTTATGTGCGGCAAAGTAAGAATGGGGAGGAGGTGTCTGGGATGACTTTTGGATGAAAGAAGAATGAACGTTCTATAGAAAGTAGAATTGTCTGTTCTGAACTTCTATCCTGTACGATTTCTATCCTGACAGTGACGATTTTTGTAAACTCCTTTTACAGGATATTAGGAAGGAGAAGGTTTGCAGACAGAAATCTCAAACCAAATGTTTCATCAAGATCTGACAGTCACTCGATTTATCAGGACCTGAATATCATCAGCCTTTGAATCTAGAGGGTAAAATGTTTGCCTGTTATGTCTGCTTCAAACGGTTTTAAACATCAGTGTGACTGGAAAAGCACCGAGACACACAAATACCTGAGTGAGGGCGTTCCAGTGCACTGACTTTAACCAGTTCAACCCGTTTAAACAGCCTGAAAAAACATCACGTCATTCACAGGGGGGAGGGTCTGTACATGTGTTCTGTGTGAGGGCGAGGCTTCAACTGATAGTCCAGCCTGGGGAGACACAAGGACACCGACACCATGGAGAAACCGTGGAAATGCGGGGAATGTGGGAAAGGTTTCAGATGCCCATCAAAGCTGGAGATTCATCGACGCAGTCACACTGGGGAGAGACCGTTCACCCGCTGTGAGTGTGGGAAGGGATTCAGTCATTCATCTGCGCTGCTGACACACCAACGAGTTCAAACTGGGGAGAGGCCATTCACCTGCGCTGAATGTGGGAAGGGATTCAGTGATTCTTCCAGCCTCCAGAAACACCAGCGAGTGCACACTGGGGAGAGGCCATTCACCTGTTCTGAGTGTGGGAAGGGATTCAGAGATTCATCCACCCTGCTGACACATCAGCGAGTTCACAATGGGGAGAGACCATTCATTTGCTCCCTATGTGGGGAGGCATTCACTCGGATATCTAACCTTCTGAGACACCGACGAATTCATAAATGACTGCAGGGGTTAGATTCTTCTGTCATTGCTGCTGTTAATCATATCCAGCACAGAACCATGTTCATTCCATGTAGGGTCGTCCAGCAGGAGCCAGCTGACTGAGGGGGTGGTGGGGGCTGGTGCAAGAATGCCTTGTGGACTGAGGCTGCTTCCCTTCAGAGGCCACTGAGTACATTGTGGGAACATCTTGCTGCTCTGAGAATCCACCTCTTTCCCCCTGTGTAATGCTGGCTGAGAATAGACATTGGGGCTCAATGTACTGACAGTACCTCTGCCACTGAAGATGGGTGGAGGTAACGTTCTCGTCCCTGTTATTCTGTTTTTCTGTAAGCAATTTATCTCACAAACTAATGGATAGATTTTACTAGAACCTGGTACACTGACAGGGTATGAACCACGTAAGAACTGATTTATTTTTGGTGAAGATCGGGATCCTGGAATTTTTTTCAAGGAGCTGCTCACTTTGGGAAATGGGGAGAATTGACTTTTTCTTTTAGATTGTTGTGATTTGTTTTATTTCGAATGGTGATTGTTTTACAATGCTGTGGATTGTTTCTGCTGCTGGGGTGGAAATTGTCACAGCTGTCAAAATGTCAACAGAGTTTTCAAAGCAGGTTACTGGATGTGGATTCGCCTGAAGCCTCTTCAATGAGATGGACGCTCTTAATAAGAACATTTATTTTTTCAGCTTTGGAGTTACAGAGTATGTTTTCATCCCTGTTTGTTTGTCTGTCTGTAACAATATGTCTAAAAAACTAATGGATGGATTTGAACAAAATGTGGTACACAAATAAGATATGGCCGAAGGAAGAAATGATTAGATTTGGTGAATGTGGGGACTGGTACCAGATCCTATATTTTTTTATATTCATACGCAAGGCCCGGTCCTCTGCAGGCAAAAGGAATTTGTCCAGGCATTGCACCTTTTCAATTAAACAAAAACTTGGGGGACAATTGTTCCCTGATGCATTCACCAGGGCAACATCTAGACCAATCAGATTCGACTTGCCATCCAACCAGCACCCTGTTTCTCAATATTAATTGTTGTTCCCTATGAAATATGGTATTCTTGCATCTATCCTGATGAGTGCTATGTGAAAAGCTTTGACATGTCTCTTTTTTTTCCAGGAACATTCAAATTGTTTAAATATATTTGTCAACATTGGGAGGTTGGGTGAAATAACATTTTTTTCTCTCTCCAACAATTTATCATAAACAATGATAAATTGCCTGGAAGATCACATACATTTGCACTCTCTCTCCCCTTCACCTTGTATTTCTCCCAGTACACTAATTGGGATTTCCCTCTGCCTCTCTCTCACACTGTGTTTCTCTCAGTTCACTGACTGAAGTCTTTCTCTCTCCCTCACACTGTTTCTCTCAGTGCACCAACTGGGCTATCTCTCTCTCCCTCTCACACTGTGTTTCTCTCAGTTCACTAACTGGATTCTCTCTCTCTCTCTCTCTCTGTATCTCCCTCTCACTCTCTCTCTCCCTCACCCTGCGTTTCTCTCAGTACACTGATTGAGGTCTCTCCCAATCCTTGTTACTGTCAGTATAAATCCTCATTTGAAAAGGCACGGATTACTCAAGGACAGTCAGCATCGATTTGTTAAGGGAAAGGCTGTGTCTGACTAAATCAATTTAATTTTTTGAGGACATAACAAGAATGGTTGATGTGGGTACTGCATTTGATGTGGCCTATATGGATTTTAGCAAGGTTTTTGATAAGGTTCATGGCAAACTGATCAGTCAATTAAACATTCATGGGATCCAAGTGGAAGTAGCAAGTTTGATCCAATACTGGCTCAGTGGTAGGAAACAAAGGGTAATGGTCAATAGATGTTTTTGTGATTGGAAGACTGTTTCCAGTAGGGTTCCACAAGTAACAGTACCCGTCACTTACTGTTTGTGATATATATCAATGAGTTAGACTTAAACATAGGAGTTATGATTAAGACGTTTGCAGATGATGCACAAATTGGCTGTGGGTTTGATAGTGAGGAAGAAAGCTTTAGACTACAGGAAGATATCAATGGACTGGTCAGGTGGGCAGAGAAGTGACAAATGGAATTCAAGCCCGGAGAAGAGTGAGGTAATGAATTTGGTGAAGGCTAACAAGGCAATGGATTTACCACAATATATGGTAGGATAGTGAAAAATGTAGAGGAACAGAGGGACCTTGGAGTTTATGTCCGACCATCCCTGAAGGTAGCAGCACAGATAGATAAGGTGGTTAAGAAAGCACAGTGGATACTTTTCTTTAATAACCGAGGCCTAGAATATAAGAGCAGGGAGCTTATGCTGGAATTGTATAAAACACTAGTTAGACCACAGCTGGAGTACTGCGTACAGTTCTGGTTACCATATTCCAGGAAGAGTGTGATCGCACCAGAGAGGGTACAGAGGACATTTATGATGATGTTACCAAGAATGGAGAATTTTAACAACGAGGATGGATTGGAGAGGCTGGGTTATTTTCCTTTGAAACAGAAGAGGCTGAAGGAAGATTTAATCGATTTCATATGTATTTCTGAGGGGCCCACATGGAGTGGATATTTCCCATAGCAGAGAGGCCAGTAACCAGGAAGCATTGATTTACAGTCATTGCTGGAAGGATTAGAGGGGAGTTGAGTAATTTTTTCACCCAGAAGGTGGTGGAGGTTTGGAACTCCCTGCCTGAAAGGTTGGTAGGTGCAGAAATCCTCATCACAATTTTTAAAAAAATCTTGGATATGAACTTGAGGTGATGTAACCTACAGGGATACAGACCAGGAGCTGAAAGGTGGTGTTAGACTGGGTTGTTCTTTTTTGGCTGCCACAGACATGATGGACCGAATGGCCTTCTCTGCTGTAAATATATTATGTACCTATGAGAGGGCAGATGGGACCCCAGTTTAACCTCTCATTCAAAATACAGAACCTCCGACAGTGCAGCATTCTCTCAGTACTGACATTGATTTAGAGGGGTGGAAAGGTTTAAGGAGGGAAACCCCGAGTTCAATCCCAGAGAAGTTTGAGGTAATTAATTTGGGGAAGGCTAACAAGGCAAGGGAATACAGAACAAATGGTAGAATAGTGAGAAATGTAGAGGAACAGAAGGACCCTGGAGTGTTTGCCTACAGATCCCTGAAGGTAACAGCACAGGTAGATATGGTGGTTAAAAAAGCACGTGGAATATTTTTCTTTAATAGCCAAGGCCTGCATATCTCCAGCATTTTCTGCTTGTATTTAAATCTATATCCTTACGCTTGAAGTTAACAAACTGATTGGCTAAGGGGGTGTTACAATAAAATACAGTAACTACCCACATATACTTTCTGTCAGTGTGGGGTCAGTGCGCCCCCCCACCCCCACATTTCATCCAGCTCTGAAGAGCTTGGAGATTGGGATCTGTATGAGTAATGGCAGCTATAGCTCCCACAATCCTCCGCGTTGGTGAAACCGCTCTATCCGCCACACGGCGGGCGACCCGGGACTGCGCATGTCCAAGGGAGAGAGAAGCTGCGCATGTGCGGAGGAGTGCCCCTGCTCTCCCCAACATGACCATTAAGTTGAGATGTTGACCAATGGGAAGACTTGGAGGACCAGAAGTACTCTGTTGCTCTAGCCAATCAGAGCGCAGGCTTTGTGTCTCCAGCGCTTGAGCTTCACAGAGACGAAAACTTCCTCCTGTGTCCAACATCTGTGCGTAAAACACTTTATTTTCTCCCCCTTTCCATTTCTTTTCTAATTCTGAGTTTAAATTGTTGACTTGCAGGAACTGAAGGGAAAGGAATTGAATCCAGGGAGGGTGCAGACTCTGGAAAGGTTGGCCCAGGTCTCTCTCTCTTAAAGACATTGACATCCTTTGCTCCCTCAGCTCGACACATTTATTTGTCTGGCTAAAAGGATGGTCTCTTCCTTAATGTTCATAATTAAGGGGATGGTTTCCCCAGGAGATGGCTGGCATTTAAGGGACAGTGAATTAATATTGGAAGTGTTATGTCGAGTGTTGTTATATGATACATATTAGAGATATTATTTATGATTCTTTAATCATGTACATTTATTATTATTTCTATTCTTGTAATATATGTGGTGGTAGCATTTTATATTTCCAACCATAGAGTCATTTTGGCATTCAGCGACTTTAGTCCATGCCAACTCTCCAAGATTAGCCTGGAGTCTCCAGGAATTGAAGACCATTCGCCAATTCACTGCTGCGTGCAACCCTGGAGAAAATTCATCAGGAAATTAATAAAGATTGTTTTTTTTTTGTAATTTTCTTAGAACATTTCACTTTGCCAGATATAAAAATATTGAAAATGTGTGTGGGGATGGAGGTGGGGTGGTGGGCGGCTGGGGAGGGTGTGGAAGGCTGCTTGGCTGACAGTTGAGTATCATCCAAGTGGGTAATGAGTCTTTTTGCTTTCCAATTGGTGTAGGAAGGCAGTGCGGCACAAGGTTGGCTGTGTTGGTTGATTAACAGCTGGAACGTGGAGGTAAATCATGCGGTGAAACCTCCAGGAATACATTTCATCACAGTTGGCAAGCTTAGTCCTCACTCACTCTCCATAAAGCAATCCAGGCAGTCCCATTCACCCTGTAGATTCTCATAGTCTTGCAAGTTTATTTCCTGCAAATGCCTACTAATTTCATCCTCAAATCATTGTTAATATCTGCTTCTACCAGCATCGTAGGCAGCAAGTTCCAAGTAAATCTAAGAGTACTGTATCTGTAACTCAGCATCAGAGTACTGTATCTCTAGCTCAGCATCAGAGTACTGTATCTGTAACTCAGCATCAGAGTACTGTATCTGTAACTCAGCATCAGAGTACTGTATCTGTAACTCAGCATCAGAGTACTGTATCTCTAGCTCAGCATCAGAGTACTGTATCTCTAGCTCAGCATCAGAGTACTGTATCTGTAACTCAGCATCAGAGTACTGTATCTGTAAATCAGCATCAGAGTACTGTATCTGTAACTCAGCATCAGAGTATTGTATCTGTAACTCAGCATCAGAGTACTGTATCTGTAACTCAGCATCAGAGTACTGTATCTCTAGCTCAGCAGCAGAGTACTGTATCTGTAACTCAGCATCAGAGTACTGTATCTGTAACTCAGCATCAGAGTACTGTATCTGTAACTCAGCATCAGAGTACTGTATCTGTAACTCAGCATCAGAGTACTGTATCTGTAACTCAGCATCAGAGTACTGTATCTGTAACTCAGCATCAGAGTACTGTATCTGTAACTCAGCATCAGAGTATTGTATCTGTAACTCAGCATCAGAGTACTGTCTCTCTAACTCAGCTTTAGGGTACTGTATCTGTAACTCAGCTTCAGAGTATTGTATCTCTAGCTCAGTAATAGAGTACTGTATCTCTAACTCAGTAGTAGAGCACTGTATCACTCAGCAATAGAGTACTCTATCTCCAGCTCCACAATATAGTACAGTATCTCTATATCAGTATTGGAGTACTGAATATTACGCACATTTTTAGTCCTGTGATAGATTTTCATGCCTCCGTGTCCAGAACAGGAAGTGGTGAGTGTGGAACTGTCAATTAGCATGATTTGCCACATTCAGGAGAATTGGGAGGGTGTACATTAGGTAATGCAGAGTTAGAAAGGAGGGAGAGTGTGTGGGATGGAGATTTACACATTTTGGAGCATAGGAGGGAAGAATGTTCCTTAGAAATTAGAATTGTCTGTTCTGAATTTTTATCCTAGACTGATGGGATGTGTGAACTCCTTTTACAGGATATTAGAAGGGGAGGATTTGCAAACAGAAATCGCAATACAAAAGTCACGTCAAGATCTGACAGTCACTCAATTCATGGGAGCTGAATATCATCAGCCTTTGAATCTAGAAGGAGAAATGTTTGTCTATTCTGTCAGCTTCAAAAAGTTTTCAACATCAGTGTGACTGGAAAAGCATCGAGACACACGCACCCAAATGAGAATTTTCCAGTGTACTGACTGTGGAATAACCTGAAGAAACACAAGGACACCTGCACCATGGAGAAACCGTGGAAATGTGGGGATTGTGGGAAAGGATTCTGTTCCCCGTCTGTGCTGGAAATTCATCGACACAATCACACTGGGGAGAGGCATTCACCTGCTCCGAGTGTGGGAAGGGATTCACACGATTATCCACACTGCTGACACACCAGCGAGTTCACACCGGGGAGAGGCCACTCACCTGCTCTGAGTGTGGGAAGGGATTCACTCAGTCATCCCACCTGCTGATACACCAGCGAGTTCACACCGGGGAGAGGCCGTTCACCTGCTCCTCGTGTGAGAAGGGTTTCAGTGATTCATCTACCCTGCAGGCACACCAGCGAGTTCACACTGGGGAGAGACCGTTCACTTGCTCCATGTGTGGGAAAGGATTCGCTCAGTCATCCAACCTGCTGAGACACCAGCAGGTTCACAGTGGGGAGGGGGCCTTCACCTGTTCTCAGTGTGGGAAGGGATTCAGTGATTCATCCAACCTATTTTCACACCAGCGGGTTCACACTGGGGAGAGGCTGTTCATGTGCCTAGTGTGTGGGAAGGGATTTACTCAGTCATCCCAGCCTGCAGACACACCAGCGAAGTCACACTGGGGAGAGACCGTTCACCTGCTCTGTGCGGGAAGGGATTCAGTGATTCATCCAACCTGTTTTCACACCAGCGAGTTCACACTGGGGAGAGGCCGTTCCCCTGCTCTCAGTGCGGGAAGGGATTCACTCGGTTATCCAACCTGGTGACACACCAGCGAGTTCACAGTGGGGAGAAGCCATTCATCTGCTCCGAGTGTGGGAAGGAATTCACACAGTCACACCTGCTGAGACATCAGCGAGCTCACCAGTGCTTCTAGAGGTTGGATCCTGCTGCTATTGCTGCTGTTAATCATATCCAGAACTGAACCATGTTCATTCTGAAAGTTGGTAGGGCCAGAGGGTTTCTTTCTGATGAACTGGTCAGTCTCATGACTTTGCTTCCAGTGGGCTGATGCTCTTTGAATGTGGGAGAGTACATTTCCACTGAAATGATCCACAAAAGCTGATGAAGTACATTTAATTATCCTGGATAGTAAATAGTGTTGTTCCTACCAGGTTGATCTAAAATAAATAAATTTGTTTTTCTCCCATTGAGTCTACAGCACATGGCCAGGCCAGTCGGCTCCATTGGTATATGTCAGTATTTGTGCTCCACGTGAGCCTCCACCCACCCCTCTTCATCTCCCCCATCAGCATATCCTTCTATTCCTTTCTCCCTCTTGTTTGTATTTAGCTTCTCCTTAAATGTATTCATGCTGTTCACCACCACCACTCACTGTGATAGCGAGTTCCACATTCTCACCACTCACTGGATAAAGAGGTTTCTCATGAAATCCCCATTGGATTATTGAACCCCTTCATAATCTTAAAGACTCCCACCAGGTCACCCTTCAGTCTTCTCTTTTCTAGAGAAAAGCAGCCCCAGACTTTCGCGAGGGTTGAAATGCTCTCATTTCTGGTATTATTCTTGTGAATATTTGTTGCCACTTCTCCAGTGCCTCTATTTCCCTTTTCTAAATGGAGATCAAAAATGTTAACAGTCCTCCCAGTGTAGTCTAACCACGGTTTGAAACAAGTTGAACATAACCTCCCTGCTTTTCAATTCTGTACCTCTAGAAAGGAACCCGACAACTGAGCCCCGCACTTTAGACAAGATGTGAAATTATGCGAGAGGACGCAGAGGAGAATCGTGAGAATGCACCAGAGATAAGGGTCTTCAGTTAGTTGGAGAGACGGGAGCAGCTGAAATTTCTGTCTTTCGATCACAGAGTCATTAGGGCAGAGAAGGAGGCCATTCAGTCCATCGAGTCTATGTCGACTCGACAGAGCAAACTAATCTGTCCCATTGCCCTGTTCTATCCCTGTTACCCTGAATGTTTATTTCCCTCAAGTGTCCAACCAATTTCCTTTTGAAATTATTCATTGTCTCCTTTTCCACTGCCCTTATAAGCAGTGAGTTCCAGGTCATTCCCACTCACTGTGTAAAATATTCTTCCTCACATCCCCCTGCATCTCCTCCCCAAAAGCTTAAATCCGTGTCCCCCAGTTCTTGTACCATCAGTTAATGGGAACAGCTTTTCTTTGTCCACTTTATGTAAACTTGTCATAATCTTGTACACCTCTATCAAATCTCCCCGAACCTGAGAAGAAATGACTTGCTGGGTGTCCTCGGGCTGGCATGGACAAGATGGGCCGAATGGTCTCCTTCTGTGCTATAACTTTTCTATGGTTCTATGTGGGAACCATGGCGTCTGGGACATACCATGGAGCATTTAAGTGGAGATTGCGCTTCTATCCAGAGTGCAATGGTAATGCTGCTGCACTTTGATACTACTGCTCAGACATGAGCAAGTGTCAGCTCTTAGTTGAATAATATCTAGCCACTGTCACCAATAAGTGTTATCACTGTGAATCATTTAAGAGTTTGGGAAAGGGGGACAAAAGGTTAACTAACTCCCTGAACCCCATTTTCTAACATCGCTGTGTCAAAAATAAAATCTCATCTCCCCCTGTGGCTCCTTTACCTTAGAGGGACTCATTTTCTGTTAAAGAGCCTGCCACTCTCCCTAAAGTGCATAAATCTAATCATGTAAAGCCCAGCAAAATCAAATATTTTTTTCTGATAAGAGTTTATTCAGGAAACATAACACGGTTAAAAAGAAGAAAATTACTTAAGGATCAAAGACAACCAGAGTAAAAGGATGTGCACAATGTTCTGGACCCAAATGGTTTCTCTACAGCTCCTCTGTACGCTGTTCCCATCACTCCCCGCTTTGGTCACAGGGGAACTGAACCCCAGGGGTCACGTCACTATCAGCCCCGGTCGCCCCCCACTCCTTCCCCAATTGGTTGGAGGCCCACTTCCCAGTTAGCCTTCCAGCATCTTCGTGTTAGTCAATACCCATGGCAATTTCTTAAATGCGATGCAGACCCTGTTATTCTCAGCTAAATTCAGCCCTCAGCTCCATCATTGACATGAGCAAGAGACAGAAAGGAGCCAGAGGCTCAAATGGGAGTTCAAAACTTGTGGCTGTAAGCCAACACTAACATTTGTCAGTCAAATACATGTTATTTATATTGGAGTTTTGATTATTAGATTTAGGCACTAGAGGCAAAATGTGGGGAATTTAAAGGATAACTTTCCCTTTCTAACTTTGTATTGTCTATACTGTCAGCCATGGCTTAGTGGATCACACTCATATCTCTGAGTTAGAAGGCTGAGGGCTGAAGACTCACTCCAGGGACCTGAGGACAAAAAGCAAAGTCAATATTCCAAGTGCGAGCACTGAGGGAGTGCTGCACTGTTGGAGCTGCTGTTCTTTGGATGAGTTGCTAACTCAAGGGCCCTGTCTGCCCCTTTGGGCGGAGATGGAAGTTCCCATGGCCAATATTTCGAAGAAGAGCAGGGGAGCTATCCCAGGTGTCCCAGCCAATATTTATCAATCAACATCACTAAAAACAGATCATCTGCTCATTATCACATTGATGTTTGTGGGATCTTGCTGTGTGTAAACTGGCTGCCATGTTTCCAACTTTACGACAGTGACTACACTTCAAAAGTACTTCATTGGCTGCAAAGCGTTTTGTGATGTATTGTGGTTGTGAAAGACGCTATATAAATGTAATATCTTAAATTTAAGATTTATATTATATGATCTTGCGATCTGTAACTTAATTGATTTCAGCTTGCCACTTAATAAATTCACTTTGGTCCAAACAAGATTTTAACCAATTAAGGCAAAGGCAGACTTCTCTGGATAGTAAACTTAAAAAAAAAACTTTTTTTATTCATTCATGGGATTTGGCGTCGCTGGCTAGGCCAGCATTTATTGCCCATCCCTAATTGCCCTTGTTCAGAGGGGCATTTAAGAGTCTGGAGTCACATGTAGGCCAGACCAGGTAAGGGCCGCATATTTCCTTCCCTGACAATGGTTTCATGAGTCATCATCAGCCTTTTAATCTCATTCCTATTGAATTCAAATTCCATCATCTGCCATGGTGGGATTTGAACCCTGGTCCCCAAAGCATTACCCTGGGTCTCTGGATTACTAGTCCAGCAACAATACCACTACACCATTGCCTCCCCCAGACATTATAAGATAAAGGTTTACTTAACGATTTTAAGACATTAACTTTTACAACTTCATGTGGGTGATCAGTCCGTAGAAGCGTCACCCTCCCTGGCTCCTTCTTTGACAGTAATTTCCTTGGAACTCAGCCTTGGGAATCTTCAGTACTTGGCTAGCAAGGAAGACCTTTGGAACCTCTACTTTTATCCCCAAAGTGACCATTACCTCACATCAGAGTGGGGCTTGTTGTAACATGACAATTGGTCAATTTAGTTGCTAGATTAATTGTATTCACAATTACTTACACGACCTTCTCTCATTATCTTTGACAGGAATACAATAGAACGGTTTCATACTATCCCTTTATCTGATTCTATACAATGACAGGTTTTCAGACAGTTTCAAATGTTGAGGCTAATCAGAGCTTGAAGGTCTCTCTTGCCAGTACATTTATCTTCATTGCACATTCTTTACATACACAGCAATGAAGGTTTCACATCTTTACAGTGAATAAAACTCAGTCTTTTACTATAACTACTGATTCATTATTGATTCATTAATTGTAACTCAATTAAGGCTCACTACTTAAACATCTGTTACTGACTGATAGTTAATTAATACAGTAATATTTAATTAATACATTTGGTTAATACAAGATACAGTGGTTCAAAACAACAGATTATGGAAAACAATAGCTTTATTTTTTACTAATCTTGATTGGATTAAACATGAGCCTTATTCTTAAACTAGATTTTGGCAGAATATGATGTCCTATAGCTTATCAAAATTAGAAAATAATTTATTTGTTTAAACAATTTCTGCTAGCTCTGCAGTTCCTAGAAAAAATAAGTTTATATGGTGTTCATTTTTAAAATGCAGATGCACCCGTTATAATATAATTATCTATTACATTGATTCACGAAGTGGTAACTTATTCAAGGTTCATTACTGAATAATCATCTGGTTCATGGCTGGCTATTAATACAAAACCAATAGGTATTTAATAAAGAAAAGTTATACAATGTGCAAAAGTTTCAAGAAGCCACATGTTAAGAGTTTAAAATGGCTTCCTTGACCTTGTTACTTATAACAGTGAATAGAGGATGAAAGTGATTGAATTTTAAAATGAAATTTGACTACCCCGCCCTGTCTATAGTTTCATACATTACAATGATGAAACTTCAAAACTACTTCATTGGCTGCAGAACACTTTAAGAGGTCCTGTGGTCCTGAGAGGTGCTATGGAAATGTATTGTTTCGTAATTGTCCAGAAAATTGGATATATTACACACAATCCCCTCGTCAGAACCTTAATTTTGTGTAATAACCACATCTTTGCCACCATTTTGAATACTATGTGAAACTTCAAACACACAATATCCTGAATTATTTGTTTTAAAACACAGCAAGTTGTTGTGATTTGGAATGCACTGCCTGAAAATGGTGCGAGAAGCAGATTCACTTCTATCTTTAAAAAGGGATCTGGACAGATTCTTGAAAGGAAAAGAAAACTGCAGGGCGACTGGATTAATTGGGTTGTTTTTCAAAGAGCCACCATGAGCATGATGGGCATAATGGCCTCCCTCTTTGCTCTGTGAGCCTCGTAGGCATTTAAAGTGAGTGGTCATGACCTGGAATCTGCTTCCACTCGAGGGTAAGAGAAGCGGGGATAATTGGGTGGACAAATAAACCTATAGGGACGTGAGGATGGAACGGGGCAATGGAACTAACTGATTCACTCTGGAGAGCTGGCATGCAATTGATGGGCCGAATGCATAATTCTATGATCTAAAGAGAGCAATTTCATCTACTCCAGTCTCTCCAACTAACTGAAGTCCCTCACCCCTGGTGCCGTTCTCATAAATCCTGTCTCCAGCCTCTCAAAGAATTCACATCTTTCCTTTAATGTATGGTCCATATGTAGGGTTCCATTATAGAGGGATAGAATTTGAAAAGCAAGGAGTTTCTGTTCAACTTGTTTGGTTAGACTAACTGGGAGTACTGTCAACATTAGTGATCTCCATTTAGAAAAAGAACAATATCAGAACCGAAAGCATTTTCTTCACTGACACTTTTCAGAAAAAAGAGAGAAGACTGAAGGGTGACCTGGTGGGAGTCTTTAAGATTATGAAGGGATTCAATAATCCAATAGGGATTTCATGACAAACCTCTTTACCCAGTGAGTGGTGAGAATGTGGAACTTGCTCCCACAGCGAGTGGTGGAGGTGAAAAACATGAAAACATTTAAGCAGAGGTTAGATACATACACGAGGGAGATAGGAATAGAAAGATATGCTGATGGAGGGAGATGAAGCGGAGGCTCATGTGGAGCATAAATACTGACATAGACCAATTGAGTCGACTGGCCTGGCCCCGTGCTGTAGACTCAATGGAACAGAGACAAATGTATTTATTTGTGATCTATCTGTAGTGGTAGGAAAAACACTATTACTATTTAGGATATAATGAATGTACTTAATCAGCTTTGTGGCTCATTTCAGTGGGAATGTGCACTCCCAGGCTCAAAGAGCATCAGCTCACTGGAAGCAAAGCCGTGAGACCAGCCAGCCCAGCGGAAAGAAGCCCTCTGACCCTCCCACTTCACCAACAGTCAGAATGAACATGGTTCAGTCCTGGATGTGATTAACAACAGCAATAACAGCGGAATCCCTGCAATCATCTGTGAACTCGCTGGTGTCTCATCAAGTTGGATGACTGAGTGAATCCCTTCCCACAAGCGGAGCAGGTGAATGGCCTCTCCTCAGCATGCACTTGCTGGTGCTTCAGCAGGGTGGATGAAAGTCTGAATCTCTTCGCGCAGTTACAGCAGGTGAACGGCCTCTCCCCAGTGTGAATTCGCTGGTGCATCAGCAGGTGGGATGAATCACTGAATCCCTTCCCACACTCAGAGCAGGTGAATGGTCTCTCCCCGGTGTGAACTCGCTGATGTGCCTGCAGGGCGGTTGACTGAGTGAATCCCTTCCCACACTTGGAGCAGGTGAACGGCCTCTCCCCAGTGTGAACTCGCTGGTGTCTCCGCAGGGTGGATAAATGAGTGAATCCCTTCCTACACTTGGAGCAGGTGAACGGCCTCTCCCCTGTGTGAACTCGCCAGTGGGTCAGCAAGTTAGTTGACTGATTGAATCCCTTCCCACACTCAGAGCAAGTGAAAGGTCTCTCCCCGGTATGAAGTCGCTGGTGTGTCAGTAGGCTGGATGACTGAGTGAATCCTTTCCCACAGTCAGAGCAGGTGAATGGCCTCTCCCCAGTGTGAACTCGCTGGTGTGTCAGCAGGCTGGATAACTGAATAAATGCCTTCCCACAGTCAGAGCAGGTGAACGGCCTCTGCCCAGTGTGAACTCGCTGGTGTATCCACAGGGCGGATGACTGAGTGAATTCCTTCCCACACTCGGAGCAGGTGAATGGCCGCTCCCCAGTGTGAAGTCGCTGGTGTGTCAGCAGGCTGGATAACTGAGTAAATGCCTTCCCACAATCAGAGCAGGTGAACGGCCTCTGCCCAGTATGAACTCGCTGGTGTCTCTGCAGGGAAGATGACTGAGTGAATCCCTTCCCACACTCAGAGCAGGTGAATGGTCTCTTCCCGGTGTGAATTCGCTGGTGTATCTGCAGGTTGCCTGAGAGAGTGAATCCCTTCCCACAAACAGGGCAGGTGAATGGTCTCTCCCTGGTGTGACTGCGTCGATGATTTTCCAGTGCAGATGGGTTCTGGAATCCCTTCCCACAGTCCCTACACTTCCACGGTTTCTCCATTGTGTGGGTGTCCTTGTGTCTCTCCAGTTTCAACAATCAGTTGAAAACACTTCTACAAACAGAACACGTGTACAGTCTCTCCCTGCTGTTAATGGTCTCATGTTTTTGTCAAGCTGTGTAACCTGTTAAAGCTTTCTCCACAGTCAATGCACTGGAACACTCTCACTCGGGCCTGTGTGTCTCGGTGCTTTTCCAGTCACACTGATGTTAAAAACCTTTTGAAGCAGACAAAACAGACAAACAGTTCTCCTTCTAGATTCAAAGGCCGATGATACTCACATCGTGATGAACCGAGTGACTGTTGACGTGACGTTTAGTTTGAGATTTCAATTTGCAAATCCTCCCCCTCTAATGTCCTGTAAAAGGAGTTTACAAAAGTCATTGCTGTCAGTACAGAGGAGAAATTCAGAACAAACAATTGTAATTTTGATGGAACATTCTTTCCTCTTTCATTCCCCAAAATCTCTGAATCTCCATCCCGCACACTTTCCCTACATCCTCATTCTGCTGTACCAACTATACACCCTCCCAATTTTCCTAAAGGTGCCGATTCAAGCTGATCGACAGATTCATGTTCACCGCTTCCTGTCCTGGAAACGGAGATTATAAGAAATGGGAACAGCAGTAGGCCATTCATACCATCAAGCCTGCTCCGCCATTCAATAAGATCATGTTTGATCTGATGTGGCCTTAACTGCACTTTCCTGCCTGTCCACCATAATCATTGACTCTCTTGTTGATCAAAAATCTGTCTAACTCGGCCTTGAATATATTCAATGACCCGGCCTCCACTGCTCTCTGTGGAAGAGAATTCCAAAGGCTAACGCTCCTCTGAGAGAATAAATTCCTCCCCATCTCCATCTTAAATAGGAGACCCCTTTTTTAAACTGTGTCCCCTTGTTCTAGATTTCCCCATGAGAGGGAACATTCTCCCAGCACCTACTCTGTCCAGCTTCCTCAGAATGCCATTTGTTTCAAAAAGATCACCTCTCATTCTTCTAAACTCCAATGAGTTAAGGCTCAACCTGCTCAGCATTTCTCAGATGACAATCTTTCATCCCAGGAATCAGCCTAGTGAACCTTCTACAAATGGCTTCCAAGCCAGTATATCCCTCCTTAAGGAAGGAATCCAAAACTGTGCAGAATACTCAACGTGTGGCCTCAACAATGCCCTGTGCAACTATAGTAAGACTTCCAAAAAAATTTCTTTATGTGCAGTGGACCGGACCTGGAATAGGGATAAATGGAGCTTCTAGCAAGTGTAAGTGAGCCACATTGTGAGCCCAACTGATAATCTTTTATTGGGCCTGGACCTCAGCGGGGAAAATTTGTCTAGGCATTGTGCCTTTTCAATTGAACAAAAGCTACATGGACAACTATTCCTTGTCATTTCCCCCAGTGACATCTCTCAACCAACTGGATTTGATTCGGATTTTCTGAATTTAAATAAAAGCTAGCCATGATTGTTCCCTGGTGCATACCCCAAAGCAACAACTTGACCTGAGTACACTTGCAAAACAATCAGCTCACTGTTTTACAATATGAATTATTGTTCCCTTTGAAATTTGACATTCTCACATCTATTTTGATGCGTGCAAATGAAAAGCTTCGACAGAATCTCTCTTTTTACAGCAATACTCAATGTCTATATTACTGTACTGTCTCATTAAATACCAGCCAACTACTGGGCAAACCACCCCTTTCACTGAGAGAACTGGGGCAACCTTTCCAGAGTCTGCACCCTCCTGGGATTAACTTCATTTCCTTCAGTTCCTGCAAGTCAACAATTTAAGACCAGAATTAGATTAGAAATAGAAAGGGAGAAACACTGATTTCCTCACAGATGTTGCCCAGAGGAGGAAGTTTCAGTCTGAAGCTCATTGTCCAACTTCCGCATTGTGATGTCCACAATGGAACCCTGCCTGAATCAGCCAATTTGTAATCACTCTGCTCCGCGGTGACGTGCTGGGGTTCCAGGCGGCAGGGCAGGCCAGGCGCGCGGACACGAGAGCCCCACCCCCACCCATTGTTCCCCTTCCTCCTGCACCTTCTCGAGCCAAGGTTTCCAGGCAACCGGCTGGCGGCTCCGGCCAGAGCGAGAAGCCGCGGAGCGAACCCCCACGGCCGTGGCTGCTGTCTACGGCGGCCCAAAAGGAGATCGAGAACAGAAACAGAATTACCTGGAAAAACTCAGCAGGTCTGGCAGCATCGGTGGAAAGATAAAAACAAAAAGCTACTGAGAGCGGCTGCTCGTGGCAGCCGCACTGCGCCTGCTCCGGACAACACGGTCAGCAGCGCTTTCTGCGCCTGCGCGCTGGGCTGCCAGCTGAGGGAGTGGGAGAGGGGAGTTTACTATATATCTTCCCCTCATCTTCTCCAGAGTTTGGTTTTAAACAGCACAGCGTTTGTTATTAACTTCATACAGACACTTAACCTTCCTCCTCTGTCCAACATCTGTGAATAAAACACTTTCTTTCCCTCCCCTGGGAAGTACAGAGAGTTGTGGAACTATGTAACTGGAATTAGTGCCAAATATGCTGAGGGGGGAAATGCTGGTGATTTTGTGGAGCCTGTTTTTTATTGTATAAACTGTTTAAAGTCAAATTTATCCTGTCTATTCAAATAATATTTGTCTTTTAATGCATGCTTCATTTTTGTTGATTTTAGTTTGATTGTTACAGAATAAGTTTTAAAAGTTAACCTTGTCCTTCGATTTATTCCGTTGAGGATTGTCTGGGAATTTGTTTCTTTTAAGGGGATTGTAACAACATAGATATGTCTAGTGGTGTAATATTGTACAAATTAGATATATTATTTATGCTTCTGTAATAAAGTACATTTATTATTATTTCTAGTCGTGTAATGTAGTACTGCAGCGATGTTATGACACAGCAGTTGGTAAAGGCTGAGTTGTTTAAATCCCAGATAGAAACTTGAACAAATGTCATAACCTATATTTTCAATTGGTATGTTTTGAGATGCAGCTCTGAATTCAGAAATAAAACCACAGTCTCAAAAGGTTTTTTTTTTATCTAAACTAACATAAATGTTTATTAATTTAACAAGATATTAAATACATAGAGATAAAAACAAAAAACTGTGGATGCTGGAAATTCAAAACAAAAACAGAAACATAAATACCTGGAAAAACTCAGCAGGTCTGGCAGCATCGGCAGAGAAGAGTACAGTTGACGTTTTGAGTCCTCATGACCCTTCAACAGAACTGTACAGAAACTTACAGAATACTGAAAGGCCTGGATAGAGTGGACGTGGGGAAGATGTTTCCATTAGTAGGAGAGACTAGGACACGAGGGCACAGCCTCAGAGTAAAGGGAAGACCTTTTAGAACAGAGATGAGGAGAAACTTCTTTAGCCAGAGAGTGGTGAATCTATGGAATTCATTGCCACAGAAGGCTGTGGAGGCCAGGTCATTGAGTGTATTTAAGACCAAGATAGATAGGTTCTTGGTTGGTAAGGGGATCAAAGGTTATGGGGTGAAGGCAGGAGAATGGGGTTGAGAAACTTAACAGCCATGATTGAATGGCGGAACAGACTCGATGGGCCGAATGGCCTAATTTCTACTCCTATGTCTTATGGTCTTATGGGATCAGTGCTGTCACCTCAACCATTTACAACCTATACTAATGACGTGGTTGAATGGGCCGAGTGTATTGCAGCCACATTTGCTGACAATGGGTAGGAAATCAAATTGTGAGGAAACAAAGAGCTAGATTAAGTGAATGGGAAAACACTTGCAGATGGTGCATTATTTGGGAAAATGTGAGGGTTTTCACTTTGACAAGAAGAATAGAAAATCAGAAATTATTTAAGTAGAGAGAGACTGCAGAATGCTGTAGTACAGAGGGACCTTGGGGTCCTGGCACATAAATCTCAAAAAGTTAGCATGCAGGTACAGCAAGAAATTAGGAAGGTAACTGGAATGTTGGCATTTATTGCAAGAGGGTTGGAGTATAAAAGTAGGGAAGTTTTGCTACAGCTGTACTGGGCATTGGTGAAACCACACCTAGAGTACTGTGTACAGTTTTGGTCTCCTTACTTAAGGAGGGATATACCCAGCGTGTCCACTCTGAACCAGGTTTGCTGCTCCCTCTGTGTCCAGCACTGTCTGCATCCCAGGCATAAGGAAATGAAATTTCAAAAGAAGGAAGGAATCTGTCAGCATTTGAAAGACATTCACAGAGAATTGAAGGGCTCCTTGGATGGCAAGCTGTAACTAGTAGGGTGCCACAGGGTTCAGTCCTTGGGCCCCAACTATTTACAATCTATATTAATGACTTGGATTCAGGGATAGAAGGTACAATAGCTAACTTTGCAGATGACACCAAAAATAGGTGGGAAAGTAAGTTGCAATGAAGAAATAAAAAATTTACAAATGGATATGGACAGGTTAGGTGAATGGGCCAAAATTTGGCAGATGGAGTTGAATGTGGATAAGTGTGAGGTTATCCACTTTGGTCAGAAGAATAAAAAGTCGACTTATTATTTAAGTGGAGAGAAACTTCAGAATGCTTCAGTGCAGAGGGATCTGGGTGTCCTCGTGCATGAATCGTTGAAAGCTAGTATGCAGGTACAGCAGGTAATAAGGAAGACAAATGGAATTTTGGCATTTATTGCTAAAGGAATAGAGTATAAAAATAGGGAAGTATTGTTGCAACTGTACAAGGCATTGGTGAGACCGCACCTGGAGTATTGTGCACAATTTTGGTCCCCTTACTTGCGGAAGGATGTTGTTGCATTGGAGGCAGGTCAGAGGAGGTTCACTAGATTGATTCCAGAGATGCGGGTCTTGTCTTATGAGGAGAGATTGAGCAGTTTAGGCCTATACTCGCTAGAGTGTAGAAGGATGAGAGGAGATCTAATTGGGGTATATAAGATGCTAAAGGGGATCGACAAAGTAGACATGAGCAGATGTTTCCCCTTGTGGGGCATTGTAGAACAAGAGGCCATAGTTTTAGGCTAAAGGGTGGTAGATTTAAATCAGAGATGAGGAGGAATTACTTTTCTCAAAGGGTCGTGAATCTGTGGAATTCACTACCTCAGAGTGCAGGGCATGCCGGGACACTGAATAAATTTAAGGAGGAGATAGTCAGATTTTTAATTAGTAAAGGGTTGAAAGGTTATGGGGGGAGGGCGGGAAATTGGAGTTCAGGCCGAAATGAGATCAATTATGATCGTATTGAATGGTGGGGCAGGCTCGAGAGACTGAATTGCCTAATCCTGCTAAGAGTTGAGATCTTTCTTTATTCTTGGAGAGTTGGACATCAGACTGCCTCCTTTCAATATGGAGCTGCATTGTAGGGCTGGGACCACCTTTGAAGGAGCTGCCAATGAGTCCCACTCCCCTGCCCTTTCCCCACAGCCTTCATTAGAATCATAGAATGGTTACAGCATAGAAGGAGGTCATTCAGCCCATCATGTCCATGCCCATGCCAGCTTTCCGAAAGAGCTACTCAGCCAGTCCCACTCCCCGGCCCTGCACATTTTTTCTGTTCAGATAATTATCCAATTCTGTTTTGAAAGGCATGATTGAACCTTCCTCCACCACTCTCTCAGTCAGTGCACTCCAGATTCTGACCATTCACTGCATAAACAGGGTTTTCCTCATGTCACCATTGTTTCTTTTTCAATTCACCTTTAACCCATGTCCCCTGGTCCTCAGCCCTTCTGCCACTAGGAATTGTTTCTCCCGATCTACTCTGTCCAGATACCTCATGATTTTGAGCATTTCTATCAAATCTCCTCTTAATATTCTTTTCTCTAAACAGATCAGCCCCATCTTTACCAATCTATCCTCATAGCTGCAGTTTCTCATCCCTGGAACCATTCTCAATAATCTGTTTTGCATCCTCTTCAATACCTTCACATCCTTCCTAAAGTGTGGTATCCAGAATTGGACACAATACTCCAGTTGAGGTTGAACCAGTGTTTTATTCTGATTTCTCATAACTTCCTTGTTATTCTCGGGGAGTTGAACACCAGCCTTTCTCCTGTCGACATAGAGCTGCCTTATAGGGTTGTGATCACCTTTGAAAGAGCTGCCGATTAGCCCACACTCCCCTGCCCTTTCCCCAGAGCCCTGCAGACTTTACCTTTTAACTGGAGATCCAACTCACTTTGGAAAGTTGTTATTGAATCTGCTCCTATCCCCTTTCAGGCAGAACGTCTCAGGTCATAACTTATTGAGTAAAAAATAGTTCCTCATCTTCCTGATGGATTTTTGCCACTTATTTGATGTGATGTGTTTAATTGTTGGTTTCCTGTTAAAGACATTTCCTGAGTGGATTTAAGGGAATACGCTCGTGATAGCTCAAAGAGACCAAACACACGACATGCTGTATATTTGAAACAAAGCTGATTTATTTGATGTATTAAAATAGTAAACACCAGCCACATTACAGGAGATTGCTGAAAAAAGAGACATGACTAAGCTTTTTGTCTTGCACTCATCAGGACAATTCACAATGTTCAGCACCACTCGTGACTCCTCAGATACTGAAACAGTCCATGTCCAAATGCAGCAAGACCTGGACAATATCCAGGTTTTGGCTGACAAATGGCAAGTAACATTCACGCCACACAAGTGTCAGGTAATGACCATCTCCAAAAATAGAGAATCCAACCATCGCCCATCGCTGTATCCCCCACTATCAACATCCTGGGGGTTACCATCTGCTAATTAGTTTAAATCTAAGCCCTCTAGTCATTGACATCTCTGTTAACAGAAATAAGTCCTTCCTATCCACTCTATCTATGCCCCTCATAATTTTATACACCACAGTTAAATCTCCCCTCAGCCTCCTCTATTCCAAATAAAACAACCCCAGCCTGTCCAATTTTTCCTTATCGTTAAAATTTGTCATTCCTGTCAATATCCTCATAAATCTCCTCTGTACCCTCTCTGGTGTGAACACATCCTTCCTGTAATGCACTGACCAGAACTGTACTCAGTAGACCAGCTGTGGTCCAACTAATTGTTTATTCAGCTCTAGTATAACCTCCCTGATCATATAATAAAAACAGAAAATACTGGAAATACTCAGCAGCTCTGGCAGCATCTATGGAGAGAGAGGAGTTTCAGGTCTGTGATCTTTCATCAACCGAAAATGCTAGAAATATTCCCTGTTCTTGTATTCTATGTCTCAGTTAATAACAGAAAGTATCCTGTCTGCCTTTTTAATCACCTTATCTACCTCGCCTGTCCCCTTCAGGGATCTGTGGACATGCACTCCAATGTCCCTCTGTTCACCTACACTTCTCACCATCATACCAGTAATATTCTTTCCCTTTGCCATGTTTGCCCTCCCCAAATGTATTTATTACCTCACACTTCTCGAGGATGATCTCCATTTGCTACTTTTCTGCCCACCTGATCATTCTATTGACACCTTCCTACAGTCTACAGCTTTCTTCCTCACTGTTAATGACAAGGTTGAAAATGTCTTAATCATGTCCCCATGTTAAAGTCTAAATCAGTGATATATACCACAGAAGCATGGAATCCTGTGCTGAGCCATCCAGAACTCCATTGGAAACAGCCTTGTGATCCCAAAACCACCTCTTGACCATTCCCCTTTGCCTCCTGCTGCTCCAGCTGATGACACTTCCTGCACTTGTGATTGTCCAGCACAGAGAAGCATCCTGGTTTTCCCACATGGAACTGGATGCGCATTCTACAGGAATTTGATGCCCTGCCATGCCTTTATTTATCTGATTATTAACTCATTTAAACAAAATAAGCTAATCATTAAAATAAATAAAGATCCATCAGCTACCCACCAATCAGCTTCTTCCATTATGCTGAAGTCACCTTATTTTTTTTACAGGGAATTAACAAAAATGTTTTTCTTAACCCTTATTATCTAAACACCTCAGAGTTTAATTTACTGAAAAAATCAGACTTCTTCACTGTTTCAACCCATTGTTAGTTAGCTTTATCATTATCCCCTAGATTTGATTAATTGAATACTGACTGCAAATTTTATGATAAATTATCAATTCGTCTTTAGTTTTAGGCTAATTGATTACTTTATAGTTGATTAATACAGTGACCAGGGCCATACTCAGTACTCTAGCTGTGCTCTAACTAGTGTTTTACACAATTCTAACATAATCTCCCTGCTCTTATATTTTAGTCCTCAGGCAAGAAAGTGTCCCAAATGCCTTCCTGACCACCTGATCTACCTGTCCAGCCACATTCAGGGATATGTGGATGTGCACTCCGAGGTCTCTCTGTTCCTCTGTAGTTCTCAGCGTCATCCCTTTTATTTTCATTCCCTTCTCTTGTTTGCCCTCCCCAATTTCATTATCACACACTGCTCCAGATTGATTTACATTTACCAATTTTCTGCTCTGCTCATCTGACCAGTCCATTGATGTTTTCCTGCAGTCCACAGCTTTCTTCCTCATTGTCAACCACACCAGCAATGTTGACATCATCTGCAATCTTCTTGCTCATTGCCCCTACATTTAAGTCTAAATCATTGATATAAGCTACAAATTGTGGAACCCCACTGAAAACTGAAAACAGGCGTCCAGACATGATTCAGTCCTGCATGTGAATAAAAGTAGCAATTACATCAGAATCCAACCCCCGCTGTCGCATATGAACTTGCTGGTGTCTCAGCAGGTTGTTTGACTGAACGAATCTCTTCCCACACACGGAGCAGGTGAACGGCCTCTCCCCAGTATGAACTCGCTGGTGTGTCAGCAGATTCTGTTTACTTTTAAATCTCTTCTCACAGTCAGAACATTTAAAAGGTCTCTGATCAGTGTGAACAAGTTGATGTGTAGTGAGATGAGATGACTGAGTGAATCTTTTGCCACACTCAAGGCAAGTATATGGTCTCTCCCCAGTGTGAACTCGCTGGTGTATCAGAAGGTCAGATGAATCAATGAATTCCTGCCCACATTTATTGCAGGTGAATGGCCTCTCCCCAGTGTGAACTCGATGGTGTCTCAGCAGGTGGGCTAACCGAGTGAATCCCTTCCCACAGATAGAGCAGATGAATGGCCTCTCCCCAGTGTGAGTGTGTTGGTGTTTCAGAAGATCCTTTTTGCTTTTAAATTTTTTCTCACAGTCAGGACAATTAAAAGGTCTCTGCTCAGTGTGAACAAATTGGTGTGTCAGAAGGTGGGATGAAGAAGTGAATCTCTTCCCACACACGGAGCAGGTGAATGGCCTCTCCCCAGTGTGAATGTGTTCATGGTTCAGTAAATCCTTTTTACTTTTAAAGCTCTTCTCACAGTCAGAACATTTAAAAGGTCTCTTATCAGTGTGAACAAGTTGGTGTGTCAGGAGGTGGGATGACTGAGTGAATCCCTTCCCACACACATTGCAGGTGAATGGCCTCTCCCCAGTGTGAGTGCGTTGGTGTGTCAGTAGATCCTTTCTGCTTTTAAAGCTCTTCTCACAGTCAGAACATTTAAACGGTCTCTCATCAGAGTGAGCACGATGGTGAGTCCGGAGGTTTGACAAAGCATTAAATCTCTTTCCACATTCAAGGCAGGTGAATGGCCTCTTGCTAGTATGAACATGCTGGTGTGTGTAGAGACTGGATGACTGAGTGAATCCCTTCCCACACACGGAGCAAGTGAACGGTCTCTCCCCAGTGTGACTGCGTCGATGAGTTTCCACCTCAGATGGGGAATTGAAACCCTTCCCACAGTCCCCACATTTCCATGGTTTCCCCATAGTGCGGGTGTCCTTGTGTCTCTCCAGGTTGGACGACCAGTTGAAGCCCAGCCCCACACCCACACACAACACGTGTACAGTCCCTTCCCGCTGTGAACAGTATGATGTTTTTTCAGGCTGTGTAACTGGTTAAAGCTCTTTCCACAGTCAGTTCACTGGAAAACTCTCACTCGGGGTGTGTGTGTCTGTCTTCGTGCTTTTCCAGTCACACTGATGTTTGAAACATTTTCCCACAGATAGAACAGCCAAACATTTCTCCTTGCACATTCAAAGGCCAATGATATTCGGATCCTAATGAATCAAGTGACTCTGTCAGATCTTGATGTGATGTTTGGTTTGAATTTCCCATCTGCAAATCCAACCCTCCGAATACCCTGTAAATGAAGTTTAAATTGAAATACTCAAAATATGCAACAGACAAACAGGCCATTCTGTCCAACTGTTCTGCTAGTTTTATGCTTCTCCCCCCATTTCATGCAAATCATCTCAGCCTTTCAGCTTATCTTTCTAATCCCTTTTCTTCCATGTACTCATCTAGTCTCCTGTTGAAACTATCACAATTTTTCTCCCTCAATGGTTTCCTGTGAGTTCCATATTCTCACCACTCTCTGAGTGAAGACATTTCAAGTGGAAACATTCTCTCCATATCTACCCCGTCCAACCCATTGATCATTGTAAAGACCTCTATCAGTTCCTCCCTCTCCCTTTTTCTAAAGAAAAAATGCCCCAACCCAAACTTTCCCAACACCTGTAATTTTTTTTTTGGTTTACAAAATTCATCAGTTGGCTCAGGATAGAAATTGAGAAGAGACACACATTTCTCTCGGTTTGAGTTTGCTGTGTGTAAATCCTCCTCTTCTAAACCCCTGTAAAAGGAGTTTCCAAAATCCATCCCTGTCAGTCCAGGATAGAAATGCACAACATTCTCCCCTCCTGCTCCGGGTTTGTCACCGGGACATTTCCTCTCGGCTCCACTCTGTGCAAACGGAAAACCGGTAGCTTCTCATTTGGGGTTTGCAGTTTTCACAGCACGTTTCCGGAGCCTCTCCGTCCACCCGCCGGATCCATCGCTCTTTCCGCCCCGCCATCCATTGTGGATCCGGGAGAGAAGCGTCTGTCCCTGGTCATCTGACACTGCGCATGCTCCCAACACTGGGCAGCACTGCGCCTGCGCACTGCTCCCCCTGTGGTAGTGGACAAGGGACATTCTCCACCGCGGGGGATGCTGGGTAAAAATGCTGCCATAGAGAACCCCAATTATGAACAGGTTTTTCTTTGCTTTCACACTGGGGTCGGATGGCCAATAAATAAGATTAAATTCGTGCTGGTTGTCCTCAATTAACCCACATTTATCGATGTGATTATTAATTTTATCCCGAATCCTTGCTTCTAGAATTTTCCCCACCACGGAAGTTAAACTGACTGGCCTGTAGTTATTGGGCTTATCTTTACTTTTTTTCAACAAAGTTATAACGTTTGCAATCCTCCAGTCCTCTGGAACCACCTCTGAGTCTAAGTGAAATTGGAAAATTATGGCCAGTGCCTCTGCAATTTCCACTCTCACTTCCCTCATTATCCTTGGATGCAACTCATCCAGTCCTGGCGCTTTATTAACTTTAAGTATAGACTGGTCTATCTAATAACTCCTTCTTATCAATTTTAAATACTTTTAGTGTTTTAATTACCTCCTCTTTCACCGTGGCCATATGGCATCTTCTTCCTTGGTAAAGACAGATACAAAATATTTTTACAAAAGCAAAATACTGCAGATGCTAGAAATTTGATACAAAAACTCAGCAGATCTGACAGCCTCTTACTCTCTCCAATATTATACTCTCATTCATTCTCTCTCCAGGAAGAATATGTCCATTGTCCTTTGTTGTTTCATTGGCCTTTATTACTTTTTATCATCCATAATTGGCCTTTAATGTAAGCGGATTGGAGTAGAAGAATGAAGTTGTCTTGCTACAATTATACAAGGATTTTCTGAGACAACAACTGCAACCCTGTATACAGTTTTGGTTTCCATATTTAAAGAAGGATATACTTGCATTGGAGGTAGTACAGTGAAGGTTCACTACGTTGGTCCCTAGGGTGAAATGGTTGTCTGATGATTAGTGGCTGAGTAAATTGGGTCTATAATCTCAGGAGTTTAAAAGGTGAGAGGTGATCTCATTGAAACATTTCAGATTCTAAGGAGCTTGATAGGGTAGACATGGAGAAGTTGTCTTTCCGGCTGAAGAAACAAAAAGATGGGGCACAGTCTCAAGACAAGGAGCCGATCATTTAGGACTGAGATGAGGAAAAATTTATTCACTCATGTTGTTGTGAATATTTGGAATTCTCTCCTCCAGAGGATTGTGCATGGTCTATTGTTGGATTCATTTAAGGCTGAGATAGACAAATCTTTGGTCTCTCAGTGAATCGACAGATATGGGGAACAGGTGGGAAAGTGGAATTGAAGCTGAAGATCAGCTATGATCATTTCCGATGATGGAGCAGGCTCGAGGGACCCTATGGTCTATTCTGCTGCTTTTTCCTATGCACTTACGTCCAGATAATGCTTTTAACTTGTAAAACTGATTTGATTTCTGATTCCCAGCTGTTTGTGTTTTAATCTTGCCCCATTGAGTGATTTCACTGTGACTGAATATGGTTTTACTGATCAATGGACATTGAGCTCTCAGTGACTGCACTGCAGAAACCATTCGTTGTTACTTAGTCTACTGCATTCGTTGCTCCCAATGCGGTCTCCTCTACATTGGAGAGACCAAACGCAAACTGGGTGACTGATTTGCAGAACACCTGCGGTCTGTCTGCAAGAAAGACCCAAACCTCCCTGTCGCTTGCCATTTTAACACTCCACCCTGCTCTCTTGCCCACATGTCTGTCTTTGGCTTGCTGCATTGTTCCAGTGAAGCCCAACGCAAACTGGAGGGACAGCACCTCATCTTCCGACTAGGCACTTTACAGCCTTCCGGGCTGAATATTAAATTCAACAACTTTAGATCTTAAAATCCCTCCCCCCTTCCCCACCCCCATTTCCGTTTCTTCCCCCTCCCTTTTGTTTTTTTCAATAATTTATATAGATTTTTCTTTTCCCACCTATTTCCATTATTTTTAATCTATAACTATAATACCCTGTCAGTCTTTCCACCCCACCAGAGCTGTACTTTGTGTCCTGCCATCCATTCTTAATTAGCACATTTTCTTAGATAATATCACCACCTTCAACACCTCTTTGATCCTTTTGTCTGTGACATCTTTTGATTATCTGCTCCTATCACTGCTTGCTTGTCCCTACAACACGCCCCCCTTCAAACTTCTCTCCCCCCCGCCCCCCCCCCCCCCTCCAGACCTTAAACCAGCTTATATTTCACCCCTCTCCTAACTTCACTCAGTTCTGCTGAATGGTCATGAGTACTCGAAACGTCAACTCTTTTCTTCTCCGCCGATGCTGCCAGACCTGCTGAGTTTTTCCAGGTAATTCTGTTCTTGTTTTGGATTTCCAGCATCCGCAGTAGTTTTTTGTTTTTATCTCTGTGTTTATGAACCCGCTCCCGACAGTGACCTCTCACCTGACAGCTCACAATGCCCGGCTGATTGACAGCAGCTCCAGACCAATAGCAGGAGGGGGCGTGTCTGCGGCAGCGGCTGGTTTCAGAGCCAATCGGAGTGATGGAGGGGCGCGGCTAGGCTGCGACCGAAGCATGCGCAGTACTGGAATCGGAGCCGGAAGAAGGCGGTCGGGTTAAGATCACAAAGGGTGAGAAATGAAGCCGACGGCTGGAGATTGGAACCGGGGGGGGGGGGGGGGGGAGCCTGGAAACCGCGCGCGAGCTCAGAGGGCGGGTGGAGATTATGAACCGGGGAGAGCCTGGAAACCGCGCGCGAGCTCGGGGCTCGGGGAGACGGTGGCCTAGTGGTAATGTCACTGGGCTAGAAACCCAGAGACCCTGTTCTGAGGATATGGATTCAATTCAGTGAATAAATCTGGAATATAAACCTCGTCTCGGAAATTGTGACCATAAAACTATCATGGGTTGTTTTAAAACCTCATCTGGTTCACCTGCGCTCCTTCAGGGAAGGAAATCTGCCAACCTACATGTGACCCCAGACCCACAGTGAAGTGGTTCACTCTGAAACCGTCCAGCAAGCCACTCAGTTCCAGGTCTATTGGGATGGGCAATGCCCACATCCCATCATAGAATAAAAAAAACATGGTGGCTGTGGGCCTGGAAACCCTGGTAAGAGGCCTGGTTTATGCAGGCAACTGTCTATCACCATCTTGGGAGGGGAAGGTGGGGGTGGGGGTGTAAATGGGTGGCCATATTGGTGAGGGAATTGTCATTTGTGGGAGAGAATTCCAAACTTTTGTTTTTGTGTCAACAATTGTTACCCCATTTCAATCTGAAAGACCTGGCTACAATTTTTAGACTATGCCCCTAGTCCACAACTCCCCAGTTAACAGAAATAATTTCTCTCTATCTTGGATAAATTCCTGGAAACACAATCCGAGTTTCAGTCATCTCTCCTAATAAATTAATTTCAGGTATCACTGTGACTGGAAAAGCATCTGGATACACAAAGCCCTGGTCAGACGACATCTGGAGAACGGTGTTCAGTTCTGGGCAGGAAGGATACATTTTCCCTGGAGGGAGTGCAGCACAGATTTACCTGAACGATACCTGGACTCCAAGTGTTAAATTGTGAGGCGAGATGACACAAAGTTGCGTTGTATTCACTGGAATTTAGAAGATTAAGGGGTGATTTGATCAAAGTTGTCAAAATATTAATTGGAACTGAGTGGATAGATAGAGAGAAACAATTTCCACCAGTTGGGGAATCTGGGACTGTTCAATGTCATTAATACCTTTGGTTAACAAAGATTGTTCAATGTCAGATTTAACATTAACATTGATCTTGCATCAACCAGGGATGAGAACTGAACATCCAGGGGTATTCAGTATTTAGGAAGGACAGACAAAAAGGAAAAGGCGGTGGAGTTGCATTGCTGGTTAAAGAGGATATCAACGCAATAGTGGGCATAATGTAAACATGAGAGCTAGACCTTTCAGAAGTGAAGTTAGCAAACACCTCTACACACAAAGGGAGGTAGAAGTGAGGAACTCTGTTCCACAAACAACAGTTGATGCAAGATCAATGTTAATGTTAAATATGACATTGAACAATCTTTGTTAACCAAAGGTATTAATGGATGTGGAGCAAAGGCAAGTGTATAGAGTTAGATCACAGATCAGCCATGATCTCATTTCATGGTGGAACAGACACGAGGGACTAAATAGCCATCCCCTAGAATCATAGAAACTTACAGCACAGAAAGAGGCCATTCAACCCTTTGTGCTTCTGCTGTCTCTTTGAAAGAGCAGTCATATTTAGACCCACTCACATGCATTCTGTTTGTAATCAGTAAATTCCTCATTCTCAAATCCCTGTCAACTTCCTTTTAAAATTCCCTGTAGAATCAGGTTCCAGAGGTCAAGAGTTCCCGATCCTGACAACTCCCTGTTGGTGCAGAAACTGCTGAACTCGACGTTGAGTTCCGGAAGGTTGTAAAGTGTCGAATCTAAAGATGAGCTGCTGTTCCTCAAGCTCCCATTGAGCTTCATTGGAACAGCTCAGGTGGCCAAGGACAGAGAGGTCAGAGTGGGAGTGGAGCAAAGAATTAAAATGACAAGTGACCAGAAGCTCAGGGTCAAGCTCACAGACTGAACAGAGGTTGTTCCACAAAGTGATCACCCAATTTGTGTTTGATCTTCCCAACGTAGAGCAGACCACATGGTGAGCACTGAATAAAGAAACTAAATGGAAAAAATTACAAGTAAATCACTGTTTGTTGTAGGCCGAAGAAAGATGCTTCATTTGAAGAGTAAGGGTTACAAAGTAAAAGAAGGCGATTTCCAGAATATTAAATCACCAGTCCAGTTACAGAGATTATTAACATCAGCAGAAACAAACCCACACTATCAGAATGAACATGGTTCAGTCCTGGATATGATGAACAGCAGAATCCAACCCCTGGGGTCTCTGCTGAACTCGCTGGTGTGTCAGCCGGTTGGATGATGGATTAAACCCCTTCTCACACATGGAGCAGGTGTCCGGCCTCTCCCCAGTGTGAACTCTATGCTGTGCGTCTTGAAGCTGATGGTTTTCCCCATGCACCAGCTGCTCATGTCTTTCCAGGTGGTGGGGGTCATGGGTTTGGAATTTTCAAATTCTGGTTGAATTGCAGATCTATGAAATCCATCTCCTTTTCCCCTCCTCCACCTCTCACTCTCTCTTCTCCCATAGAGGCCAGAATCTTGTGTAGGTCCAGACTGGGAGGCAGGTTCCCTTCCCTTAAGGACATTAGTGAACCAGTTGGGTTTTTATGACAATCTGGTAGCTTCCATGGTCACATTTTCCTCGTGCTGGTCCCACAAATTACCAGATTCATTCACCTCAATGTCACAGCCTGTCCTTGTGTTTTTGTCGGTTCTGTTTCACAGTTCCTTGTTTATGTTTTAAATTCATTTTGTAGAGTATTAGAAGGATTTTCAGTTTGGAAAGTCAAACCACTATCACATCAAAATCAGCCAGAGTCACTTGATTCATCAGGACCTGAATATTATCATCCTTTGAACATGGAAGCAAAAAGCACCGTTCACACCAGGGAGAAACCGTGGAAATGTGGGGACTGTGGGAAGGTATTCAGATCCCCGTCTGATCTGGAAACTCATCGACGCAGTCACACCGGGGAGAGGCCATTCATCTGCTCCGTGTGTGGGAAGGGATTCATTCAGTTAGTCTGCCTTCAGAGACACCAGCGACTTCACACTGGGGAGAGGCCGTTCACCTGCTCCGTGTGTGGAAAAGGATTCACTCTCTCATCCCACCTGCTGAAACACCAGCAAGTCCACGCTGAAAAGAGAGAGTTTAAATGCCCTGACTGTGAAAAGAGCTTTAAAAACCCACATGGACTGAGGGAGCACCAGCGCATTCACACCGGGTATGCACCGTTCAGCTGCTCACAGTGTGGGAAGAGGTTCAGGACATCGCCCCACCTTCTGACACATCAACGGGTTCACACTGACGAGAGACCTTTTAAATGTCCAGACTGTGGAAAGTGCTTCAAAGGTTCTGGGGATCTGCAATATCATCAACGTATTCACACTGATGAGAGACCGTTCAGGTGCTCTCACTGTGCGACTGGGTTCAGACGATCATCTGAACTTACTGTACATGAACGAGTTCACACTGGGGAAAGGCTGTTCACCTGCTCCAAATGTGGGAAGGGATTCACCCAGTCATCCAACCTGCTGACACACCAGCTAGTTCACACTGGGGAGAGGCCCTTCACCTGCTCTGAATGTGGAAAGGGATTCACACGACCATCCCACTTGCTCACACACCAGCGAGTTCACACCGGGGAGAGGCCATTCACCTGTCCCGTGTGTGGGAAGGGATTTAATCGATCATCCAACCTGCTGAGACACCAGCGAGTTCACACTGGGGAGAGACCCTTCACCTGTCCCGTGTGTGGGAAGGGATTTACTCATTCATCCAACCTGCTGACTCACCAGCGAGTTCACACTGGGGAGAGGCCCTTCACCTGCTCCGTGTGTGGGAAGAGATTTAATCGATCTTCTAACCTGCTGACACACCAGCGAATTCACACGTGACTGCACTGTTCAAATTCTGCTGCTGTTAATCAGATTCAGGAGTGAACCTTATTAATTATGATATTGGGTAAGTGTTGTTGCTAATCACAGTATCCGGGCTGGAGTTGACAGAATTGTAAAGTGCCTTTCACAATCTCAGGACGTCTCTGTGCGCAGTAAACCTCCTCAACAGCAATGTGATCATGACCAGAAATGACCTGTTTTTAGTCAGATTGGTTGAGGGTGAAATATTGCCCTCACCATGGAGTGCGCCCCTGCTCTTCTTAAAAATAGCAGCCATGGGATCTTTCACATCCGCCTGAGAGAGCAGAAGGGACCCTCAGTTTAACATCCTCACATCTCCTTATGTGGCTCAGGGTCATCACTCCTGTGAAGCCCCTTGGAATGTTTCTCACTGCGTGAAAGTAGCTTTATAAATATGAGATGAATGCGACATCACAGACATAGATGTGTTGGGTAAAACTGAACCAGGCGCTGCCTGCAGCTGAGAGCCGAACACACGGGAACCGTCAACAACAATTGGAATGCTGCAGTTTTTATAATACCATATAAAGAATATAAGGAACAGCAAAGAATGACTAAAATATTAATAAAGAAGGAGAAATTAGACTGCAAGAGAAAGCTATCTAGAAATATAAAAACAGGTGGAGTTTCGACAAGTATTTAAAAAGGAAAAGAATCAGTAAAGTGAGCATTGGTCCTCTGGAGAGTGAGTCTGGGGAATTAATGATGGAAAATAAGGAAATGGCGGACAAACACAACAGATTTTTGCGCCTGTCTTCACTGCAAAGAATACAAATAACCTGCCAGAAATGATTGTGAATCAGGAGGTGAAAGGGAGAGAGGAACTTAAAACAATTACAGGGAACTTATAACAGGCACCAGGGAAAATTATTAGAACTAAAAACTGACAAGTCCCCTGGTCCTGATGGACTTCATCCTAAGGTCTTAAAAGAAGTGGCTGCTGAAATAGTAGATGCATTGGTTTTAATTTTCCAAAATTCCCTAGATTCTGGAAAGATCTCATCAGATTGGAAAATAGTGAATGTGACTCTTCTATTCAAGGAGGGAGACAGAAAGCAGGAAACTACAGGCCAGTTAGTTTAACATATGTCATTGGGAAAATCCTAGAATCTATTATTCAGGAGGTTCTAATGAACACTTAAAAAGTCTCAATGTAATCAGGCAGCGTCAACATGGTTTTGTGAAACAGAAATCATGCCTGACTGATTTATTAGTGTTCTTTGGGGAAGTAACAAGCAACAAGCTAAGGGGAACCTGTGGATGTGCTGTACTTCGATTTCCAGAAGGCATTTGACAAAGTGTCACATCAAAGGTTACTGCACAAAATCAGAACTCATGGTGTAAAGGGCATTACAGATAGTTTATGGGGTATAACTCATTTGACCTGATGTCCCCATTTGTGTATTATCTAATAAATCATTTGGTTCACACTAGACTCAATCATCGGACAAGACTGAATACTTCAGATGGTAAATTTAAAAGATTTGTTAACAATTAAACGGTAGAAAGGTAACAAGTTAAAAAATTAGAAAACTAAGTTTCAATTAACAGTAAAAGGAAAAAGCTTAACAACTAAGCAGACTTCTCACACCTTCCTCGGGTGATCAAGCTGAAGGTGTGAAGTGATGCTAACCCTCTGCTCGCCCGTCGACAGTCGATCTTTCAGAATCCTGTCTCAAACACTCAGTGCGTGGATAACATGCCAGCAAAATGGCTTCTCCACACCTTCATTTGATCCCCTTAACTCTTATTTTCTTATCTCAAATTAGCCTAACTGTCAAACAATAATTAACTGTCTGCTTATTTATAATTTGTTTCTCACATATGTGAGCATCTTTCCACACAGTAATAAAATGGGGCTACTCCCGATGTTTCAGTATCTGATTTTTAATAATTCTTCAATAATGCCTTATTCTTTACCCATCTTTATGTTACTCCCCAAGGACATAAAGACTTCGACTTAGCACAACTTATCTTTCTAGATTGGTCTGTGAAAGATCATTTTACAATGCACTGTCTTATAATGTACGTTTAGTACATTTAAAATTATGGGTAAGCATTACAGACTTTCTGTCCCAGGTTATATGTCCAGCCTTTACCAATACATCTATTGATTAATTGCTTATCCTTCAACTGTCTCACAATTGAGTCTCTCTACTTTGTTCAATCATTCCTGGCCGGTTTCCATTCATGCAGTAACTGGTTTATATTACTATCACAGAATCACAGTGCAGAAGAGGCCCTTCGGCCCATCATGTCTGCACCAACACATGAGAAACACCTGACCTACCTACCTAATCCCATTTACCAGCCTTGCCTTGAATGTTTTAACGTGCCAAGTGCTCATCCAGGTACTTTTTAAAGGATGTGAGGCAACCCGCCTCCACCACCCTCCCAGGCAGCGCATTCCAGACCGTCACCACCCTCTGGGTAAAAAGGTTTTTCCTCACATCCTCCCTAAACCTCCTGCCCCTCACCTTGAACTTATGCCCCCTTGTGACTGACCCTTCAACTAAGGGGAACAGCTGCTACCTATCCACCCTGTCCGTGCCCCTCATAATCTTGTACACCTCGATCAGGTCGCCCCTCAGTCTTCTCTGCTCCAATGAAAACAACCCAAGTCTATCCAACCTCTCTTCATAACGTGAATATTTCATCCCAGGCAACATCCTGGTGAATCTCCTCTGCACCCCCTCCAGTGCAATCTCATCCTTCCTATTATGTGGCGACCAGAACTGCACACAGTACTCCAGCTGTGGCCTCACCAAGGTTCTATACAACTCCAACATGACCTCCTTACTTTTGTAATCTATGCCTCAATTGATAAAGGCAAATGTCCCAAATGCCTTTTTCACCACCCCACTAACTTGCCCCTCCACCTTCAGAGATCTATGGACACATGCCAAGGTCCCTTTATTCCTCAGAACTTCCTAGTGCCGTGCCATTCATTGAATACTTCCTTGTCAAATTACTCCTTCCAAAGTGTATCACCTCACACTTTTCAGGGTTAAATTCCATCTGCCACTTATCTGCCCATTTGACCATCCCGTTTATATCTTCCTGTAGCCCAAGACACTCAACCTCACTGGTAACCACCCGGCCAATCTTTGTGTCATCCGCAAACTTACTAAACCTACCCCCCGCATAGTCATCTATGTCGTTTATATAAATGACAAATAATAGGGGACCGAGCACAGATCCCTGTGGTACGCCACTGGACACTGGCTTCCAGTCGCTAAACATCCTGTCATCACCCTCTGCCTCCTACAACTAAGCCAATTTTGAATCAACCTTTTCAAATTACCATGTATCCCATGTGCATTTGCCTTCTTTATAAGTCTCCCATATGGGACCTTGTCAAAGGCTTTGCTGAAATCCATATAAACTACATCAACTACACTACCCTCATCTACACACCTGGTCACCTCCTCAAAAAATTCATTCAAATTTATTAGGCATGACCTCCCTCTGACAAAGCCATGCTGACTATCCCTGATCAAACCTTGCCTTTCCAAGTGGAGATAGATACTCTGCTTCAGAAATTTCTCCAAGAGTTTCCCTACCACTGACGTGAGACTCACTGGCCTGTAGTTCCCTGGCTTACATCTACAACACTTCTTAAATAGTGGAACCACATTAGCTCTTCTCCAGTCCTCTGGCACCTCCCCCTTGGCCAGACAGGAATTAAAAATTTGGGTCAGAGCCCCTTCGATCTCCTCCCTTGCCTCCCTCAGTAGTCTGGGACACAACTCATCTGGACCTGAAGATTTGTTCACTTTTAAGCCTGCCAACACCTCCAATACCTTGTCACTCCCTATATCAATTTGCTTAAGAACCTTGCAGTCTCTTTCACCGAGTTCGATAACCTTCCTCCTCACTCTCTTGGGTGAAGCCGGATGTGAAGTATTCATTCAACACTCGAGCGATGTCCTCTGGCTCCACCCATAGATTGCCCCCTTTGTCCCTACTCTTCCCCTGGTTATCCTCTTCCCATTGATATACTTATAGAATATCTTGGGATTTTCTCTACTTTTACCAGCCAGAGGTTTCTCATATCCCCTCTTTGCTCTCCTAATTGCTTTCTTAAGCTCCACCCTGCACTGTCTGTACTCCACTAATGCCTCAGCTGGTTTGCTTCCCTTGTACCTGCTAAAAGCCTCTCTTTTCCTTCTCATCATAACCTGAACATCTCTGGTCATCCATGTCTCCTGGATTAGTTCAAAATGGCTTCTTGACCTGTTAGCTTACTAACATCTGTTAGTTCCATCTATGGCCCAATCACAGTTGTTACAATAGACAGTCAAGTCACAATAGTTACATTGATGGCCAACAAAACTGACAAAATTACTCCGGTTACAGTATCTCTCAGGATGTGGAATCGGTTGCACTGCCGTTCTTCTTTGGGCTGCATTAGAGGGCTTAAGTTGGTGTTTGGTGAGTTGAGGGAGTTCAGTGAAGAGGGAAGGAGGTGATCCTTTCATTTTCTATATTTTCTCTGCCTGCAGTAGCTGACTCTTACTTTGCTACAGTGGAAGCCTATAAAGCAGCAGGAGTTCAGGGAGAAAGAGAGAGTCCAAAAAGGCAGAGAGAGGGAGAGCCAGGAGTTTACAGAGAAAATCTAAAAGTGACATGACAGGAGTCCCATAAGTTGATTAGTTGGTAAGTATCGGCCTTTCCCGACTCACCACAGAGAAGAGAGACAATTGGTAAGTGACAGGTTGGTTATTATATTGTACCATACTGTAGTAAACAGTTTATATAAAGTTTAAGATATGGGACTGCAGCTTGGCCATGTGGAATGTGCATCCTGCAAGATGTGGTAACTTGTGCAGGCACAAAGTGCCTTCGATGACTATATCTGTAGGAAGTGTCACCAGCTGGAGAAACTTGAGCTGCAGGTTGCGGAACTTGAGCAGCGGCTGGAGTCTGTGGCGCATCCACAAGGCTGAGGATTATGTGGATAGCACGTTAAGAAAGGTGGTCACACTGCAGCTAAGAAGTACACAGCAGAGAGGGAATGGGTGATCTCCATAGTATCTGAAAGAAACAGGCAGGAAGTGCAGAAATCCCCTGAGGTTATCTTGCTCTCTAACTGCTTTTCCATTTTGGATACTGCTGATCAAGATGGTTCCTCAGAGGACTGTAACAAGAGCCAAGATTGTGGCTCAGCTGCACAAGAGAGAGCAGAAAGTGTGGAAAAGGTATAGTGGTAGGGGATTCCATAGTTAGGGGAGCAGACAGTTGTTTCTACAGCTATAGGCCTGACTCCAGGATGGTATGTTGCCTCCCTGGTGCCAGGGTCAAGGATGTCACAGAGTGGCTGCAGGACATTCTTTTGGCAGAGGGTGAACAGCCAGAGGTCATGATCCACATTGGGACCAATGACATAGGTAGGAAAAGGAATAAGGCCCTGAAAGCAGATTTTAGGGAGTTAGGGAGGGAATTAAAGAGCAGGACCTCAAGAGTTAGTAATCCCAGGATTACTCCCAGTGCCACGTGCTCGTGAACATAACAATAGAAAGATTGAGCTGTTCAACATTTGGCTGGAGAAATGAAGTAGGAGGGAGGGCTTTGGACTTCTGAGGCATTAGGATCGGTTCTGTGGCAGGTGGGATCTGTACAAGAAGGACGGGTTATACCTTAACAGGACTGGGACTAATGTCTTTGTTGGGAGGTTTGCTAGTGCTGTTGGGGAGGGTTTAAACTAGATTGGGAGAGGGGTAGGAACCTGAAGGAAAAATCAGATTGGAGAGCAGAAAAACTGACAGTGGGAAATAGTGAAGTATTAACTGATAAGGGGGATACATCAGAGAGTAGCACCGAGGTAAGTAGAATACTTAGGGAGTTTGATAGAATCAGAGTAGGCAATAGTAAGTCATTGGATGGGGTCAGATTGGTCAAGACATTGCCCTGAGGAATGAGTCAGCAAATGGCTGTCACTTATTCTGTTCAATTGAAACAGACACAATCTTTGTACATGTTCTTTCTGTCTGCAAAGAACAGGGCCTTGTGTCTTAATAGATGTAGCTTCCAGTAGACGCAATGCACCACATTGCACGCCTGACTGGCAATCTTAAATTGGTTGTGAGTGTAATTCTAAGCACATTGAGGGTTACTTAGCAAATGTCCAATTGTAGAATCACATCTAATGTTGGCCACTGTGTTTTGAGTTTTGCAAGCACGGGCTGGTTGTCTACAGTCTGTACCCTGCCGGTTGTGAACAGCGGCTGGGACATGCAGTTTGATAAGATCTGCCCGTCTTTGGGATGTACAGCCTACATACCCAGCATCACACTGGCACTGAAATTTATATACCACATTACTCATTTGTGTGATAGGTAAAATGTCTTTTTGGCTTGATGGCAGCATTCTTTTAGTGGTGACTACCATTCATGTTGCTGCTGCATAGTAGCAGCATGAAACTGCTAGCTTCATCTGTTGCATACATTTTTCAGATACCTTGCCCTTCCTGAGGTAGACTGGGCACTTTTCAGGGCCGAAAGTGGCAGCAGAAAGTTCTCAGTACCATTTGAACTTAAATTCCAATTTTGTTCATTTGAGACTTTAACGATTCAGGCAATAGGAAACAAGTGATTCAGGAAACTTTAATAAGTTCTAAGTTCATACTTATCACAGCAGGGCAGTGACTTTACAGGCGTACTACGGTTCTTGCTTCCCGGTTCAGCTCTGGATGCAGGTCGACACTTGGTCTTCTTTCTCTCTCTGGAGCCTTCTGGTTTTCTGCTTTCAGCCGACAAGCAGTTTTCAGTTTCAAATTCAGCGTGGCTTGGTGAAAGCTGCTGCTTATTAACTCTTTACAAGTCACAATCCACAGTATGATCAATGATATTGCATTCTCATTGGCCTAAACAAGGCGAGGCTATTTTCTAATTGGCTCAAGGGGTGTGTGATCAATCTGTGATTGGTTCCTAAGGGTGATGGTCATCGACTGATGTCACCTACCAGTATCCCTTGACTGGTTCCTTAAAATTCCAGTTACTTATAGGACCATCCTCCTCATTAAAGTTTGTTTCTGTTATTTTAATAACTTCTTGCCAAGATAAAATGAGGTTTTATGATATCTTCCTTGGCTATTTGTTCAGTATGCTGTCATGCCTCATGAATGATACCTTGAGATGGTTGTCTCAAACTTTGCTGAATTGGTGCAGGTTCCTTATTAAATCAGAACCTTTATCAGTAACTTTGTTTACGAGGCCATTTGCTAGGTGTTTCTTTTTTGTGCTGTTGGTAATTGTTACTTTACTTTTAAAACAAAGGATAGAATAGAAAAGTTGCTTAAGACTATGTAGGCCTATTACAGAAGATTACAAAATAGGTAATACTTAAAAGTTATAAGAGTGCGTATAAAATATAAGTGCATATCAATAATTAGTGTTTAAAATGTAGGTCGTAAAGTCTCCTTCTACATTCAGTTATTACATAGTGATAAAAATCTAAAAGGATAATACAGTTACAAAACACAATGTTATAAAAATTAACAACAAAGATTAAAACAAAGAATACATTGAGCCAAATGTAATTGCTTTCTTCGAAAACACTATAAATTAAAACTAGCTTAAGGTAGAACACAGCTGTTGTTATTCTTTCCCTCCTCTCTACAATAAATCCTTCCTAACTTTCCTTTCCTGATAACACCAGGTTTCGATAAGGTATTACGATGTGGGGGGATGTAAGCTTGCCCATTCAACCTTGAAAGTGGCAAGTTCTCACAATGTGGCTCTGTGAAATGGAAATGCATACAACAGGGGCCTCTTCAGCAGTTGTTCTGTAATTAACTCATTAGTATGTTACCTCCATTGTGTCTAAAGTCCTGTGGTGCCTTTATTTGTCAAGTGAAGCTAAGCAGAGTCACATGATATTAAATGCTGAAGTCCTCTATTGGTTACAGTTTAAAAGGATAATATACCATAAAGTTAATTGATCAATATAATTTGATCGTGTGATCTAAACTAAGACTAATCAATAAACATCAATTTCCCTATATGGCCTTAGGCCCGTTCATGAGTTTGCATGATGTACAGCACAAAACAATTTGATCAGGGTGGCCATTATTCCTCAGGATGCCTTTGATGTGCCCTATTTACAAAGTTGTCGATAGGGCCAGTCTTATAGTGTGTGCAGCTGTAAGAATCCCAATGCGTATGTTGACCAATGAAGGCTCTATCCTGTACTCAAATTCACCTTTGAAATGGAGCAGTCAAATGAACTCCCTTTCCTTGACATACTAGTTGAGAAATCTGCCAGGGGATTATCTACCACGGTCTACCACAGGCCTACCTTCAATGTGCTAAGAATTATGCTGACAACCAATTTAAGATTGTCAGTTGGGCTTGCAATGTGGCACATTTGCATGTACAGGAAGCTACATATATTAATACACAGGGCCCTGTTCTTTGCAGGCAGAAAGAACAAGTACATACATTGTGTCAGTTTCAGCTAAACAAAATAAGTGACAGTCAATCGCTGACTCATTCCTCAGGGCAATGTCTTGACCAATCAGGGTCAAACTACCTGGTTTAAATTTCAAACAATGCTTGGAAGCTAACTGTCAGTCACCATCAGTGGTGCATTCCCCATGGCAATGCCAGTTGCCAACCAATCAGCACTCTCTTCACATACAGTATAAATTGTTGTTACACCCTTATATTAGTATTCTTGCAAGTGTCCTGATGAGTGCAAGATGAAAAGCTTAGACGTGTCTCCTTTTCCAGTCTTAATGTTTAAAAATAAAGATCCAGCCATTACAATATAATTGTCTTTTACATTGAGTGACTAATGATAACTTAATCAAGGCTCATTTCTCAATAATCATATGTTTTATGATGGGCTTTAATACAAAATGAACATATAGTCAATAAAGTGAAGTTGCAGAATGTGAAAAGGCAACAATCCTTGTACAGGTTAAAATGGCTTCCTTGACCTTGTTCCTTATAACAGTGAATATATTATGAAAGTGATTGATTTTTAAAACTGAATTTCATTACGCAGACCTACCTACAGTTTCCTACATTATACCATTGACTATACATCAAAACTGCTTCATTGGCTGTAAAACGCTTTAGGGAGTCCTGTGGTCCTGAGAGGTGCTACAGAAATGCATTTTTTTCTGATTGTCCACAAACTTGGATATATTTCAATCTCCTCATCAAAACCATTGATAAAGATTGAGCCTTAATTTTGTGTAATAATCACGTCTTTGATCCCATCTCGAATACTACGTGAAACTTCAAACACACTATATCCTGAATTATTTGTTTTAAAACAGTGAGTTGTTGTGATTTAGAATTCACTCCCTGAAAACATTGCGAGAAACAGATTCAGCTCGATCTTTTAAAAGGGAACTGGACAGATTCTTGAAAGCAAAAGTAAACTGCAGGGTGACTGAATTAATTGGGTAGTTTTTCAAAGAGCCAGCATGAGCATGATGGGCCTAATGTGCTCCATCTGTGCTCTCTGAGCCTTGTGGCCATTTAAAGTGAGTGGCAAAGACCCTGAATCTGCTTCCAATGAGAGTGATAGAAGCAGAGATGATGGAGTGATTTTGAAAGGAAGTTGGGTGGGAACTTGTGGGAAATAAACCTACAGGGATGTGGGGATGGAATGGGACAATAGGACTGACCGGTTTACTCTGGAGAGCTGTCATGCAATTGATTGGCTGAATGGTCCCATTCCTTATCCTAATGATTCGACGACACAAAGAGAGGAATTTCAGCAGCTCCAGTCTCTCCAACTAGCTGAAGTCTGTCATCTCGCAAATGCTGTTTCCAGCCTCAAAGAATTTCACATCTTTCCTTCAATGTGGGCCCATATGTAGGGTCCCTTTCTAGAGGAACAGAATTGAGAAGCAGGGAGGTTATGATACTGGTATAAGATACTAGTTCACTAGATACTAGGGAGGTCAACTTGTTTAGAACCATGGTTAGACTACACTGGGAGTAGTTTCAATATTTGTGATTTCCATTTAGAAAAAGGAAATAGAGGCACTGGAGAAGGGGCAACAAAGACTCACAAGAATAATGCAGTTAAACCTCAGGAAAGGTTGGGGTGCTTTGCTGTAGAAAAAAGAAGGCTGAAGGGTGACCTGATGGAAGTCTTTAAGATTATGAAGGGGTTCAATAATCCAATAGGGATTTCATGAGAAACCTCTTTACCCAGCAAGTGGTGAGAAAGTGGAACTCACTACCACAGCCAGTGGTTGAGCTGAATAACATGAATACATTGAAGAGGAAGCTAGATACATACATGAGGGAGACGGGAGTAGAAGGATATGCTGATGGGGAAGATGAAGAGGTTGGGTAGAAGCCCATGTGGAGCATAAGTACTGACATAGACCAATTGTGCTGACTGACCTGGCCTGTGCTGTAAACTCCATGGAACAGAGACAAATCTATATATTTTAGATCTACCTGTAGTGGTAGGAAGGACACTATTTACTATCCTGGATAAAATAAATTTTCTTCATCAGCTTTTGTGGCTCATTTCAGTGGGAATGTGCACTCCCAGGCTCAAAGAACATCAGCTCACTGGAAGCAAAGTTGTGAGACCAGCCAGCCCAGCAGAAACCCTCTGACCCTCCCACTTCACCAATTGTCAGAATGAACATTGTTCAGTCCTGGATGTGGTTAACAGAATCACATAATTGTTATGGCACAAGAGGCCACTCGGCCCATCCAGTCTGCACTGGCTCTCCGGATGATCATTATGGCTTAGTGCCATTGACCTGCCTTTTTCCCGTATCCTTGCACATTGTTTCCATTCAAATAATCATCCAATGTCCTCTTGAATGCCTCAATTGAACCTGCCTCCATCACACTCCCAGGCTGTACATTCCAGATTCAAACCACTCGCTGCGTGAAAAGGTTTTTCTCTCACATCACATTTGCTTCTTTTGCAACTCACTTTAAATCTGTGCCCCCTCATTCTTGACCCTTCTTTGAGTTTCTCCCTATGTGCTCTGTCCAGCCCCCTCATAATTTTGGACACCTCTATCAACTCTCCTCTTAGCCTTCCCTCCTCCAAGGAGAACAGTTCCAACCTCTCCAACCTATCCTCATAACTGAAATTTCTGATCCCTGGAGCCATTCCCATAAACCTCTTCTGCACTGTCTCTAATCCATTCACATCCTTCCTATAGTATGGTGCCCAGAACTGTACACAATACTCCAGCTGAGGTCGAACTAGTATCTTATACCAGTAGCAATAACAGCAGAATCCAGCCCCTGTAATCACTTGTGAACTCGCTGGTGTCTCAACAGGTTGGCTAACTGAGTGAATCCTTTCCCACAGTCAGAACACGTGAACGGCCTCTCCCCAGTGTGAACTCGCTGGTGTGTCAACAAGTTGTATGAATTACTGAACTCCTTCCCACAAGCAGAGCAGGTGAATGGTCTCTCCTCAGTGTGAACTCGCTGGTGTCTCAGCAGGCTGGATAACTGAGTGAATCCTTTCCCACACACAGAGCAGGTGAATGGCCTCTCCCCAGTGTGGATTCGCTGGTGTGTCTGCAGGGCGGAAAAATGAGCGAATCCCTTCCCACACTCAGAGCAGCTGAATGGCCTCTCCCCGGTGTGAACTCGCTGGTGTGTCAGCAGGTTGGATGACCGAGTGAATCCCTTCCCACACACAGAGCAAGTGAATGTCCTCTCCCCTGTGTGAACTCGCTGGTGTGTCAGCAGGTTGGATGACCGAGCGAATTCCTTCCCACACAGAAAGCACGTGAATGGCCTCTCCCCGGTGTGAATGCGTCGATGAATTTCGAGTGCAGAAGGGGACTGGAATCCCTTCCCACAGTCCCCACATTTCCACCGTTTCTCCATGGTGTGGGTGTCCTTGTGACTCTCCAGGTTCGACGATCAGTTGAGGACTCATCCACAAACAGAACTCGTGTACAGTCACTCCATGCTGTGAATGGTCTGATGTTTTTGACAAGCTGTGTAAATGCTTAATATTGTTTCCACAGTCAGTGCACGAGAACACTCTCACGTGGGCGTGTGCATCTTGATGCTTTTCCAGTCACAATGAACTTTAAAACCTTATGAAGCAATCAGAACAGACAAACATTTCTCCATTAGATTCAAAGGCTGATGATATTCAGGTCCCGATGAATTGAGTGACTCCGTCAGATCTTGACATGATGTTTGGTTTGAGATTTCTGACTACGAATCCTCCCCTTCTAATATCCTGTAAAAGGAGTTTAGAAAAGTCATCACTGTCAGTAAAGGTGGGAAATTCAGAACAGGCAATTCTTGTTTCTACGGCACATTCTTTCATCTCTTGTTCCCTAAAACCTGTAAATCTCTATCCCACACACAATCGCTCCATTCTCATTCTGCTGTGCCAAAAATTCACCGTCGCAATTCTCCTGAACAGATCCATGCTCACTGCTTCCTTTCCTGGAGAGATTATAAGAAATGGATAAGAAGGCCATTCATCCCATCAAGCCTGCTCCACCATTCAATAAGATCCTACTTGATTTGATGTGGCCTGAACTGCACATTCCTGCCTGTCCCCATAATGCTGATTCCCTTGTCGGTCAAAAATGTGTCCAACTCTGCCTTGAATGTCTTCAATGACCCAGCCTGCAGTACTCCCTGTGGAAGAGAATTCCAAAGAGTAATGCCCCTCTGAGAGAAGAAATTCCTCCCCACCTTAAATGAGAGAACACTTATTTTTATACTGTGACCCCTAATTCTAGAATCCCATGCGAGGTGAAGCATTCTCCAAGCATCTACCCTGTCAAACAGCCTCAGGATCCTATTTGTTTCAATAAAATCACCTCTCATTCTTCTGAGCTCCATTGAGTTAAGGTTTAACCAGCTCAGCATTTTCTCATATTACTGTACCGTTAAATTCCAGCCATTACCTGGACAAACCACCCTTTTTACTGAGTCCTGGGGCAACCTTTCTAGAGTCTCCACCCTGCCTGGATTCACTTCCTACCTTCAATTCCCGCAATTGAACAATTTAAGCCCAGAATTAGAAAATAAATAGAAATGAGGAAACATTGATTTCCCCACAGATGTTACCCAGAGGAGGACGTTTTAGTCTGAAGCTCATTGTCCAACTTCCGCACTGTGATGTCCACCATGGAACCTTGCCTGAATCAGCCAATGGGAATCACTCTGCCCCGCGGTGACGTCTTCGGGTTGCAGTCTGCAGGCCAGGCGCGCTGACACGGGAGTCCCGCCCCCCACCCATTGTTCCCGCTCCCCCTGCACCTCCTCGAGCCAAGGTTTCTGGGTAACCAGCTGTCGGCCCCGGCCAGAGCGAGAAGCCGCTCGGTGAATTCCCCCTCCCCCCCACTGTCTACGGCAGTTGGCTGGGTCCAAAAATAGATCGAGAGTGACCGCTGGCGGCAGCCGCACTGCGCCTGCTCCGGACAGCTCGGGTCAGCAGCGCTTTCTGCGCCTGCGCGCTGGGGGGGGGGGGGGGGGGGTGTTTACAAAATGTCTTCCCTTCATTTATTTCTGAGTTTGATTTTAAACAGCATAGCGTTTGTTATTAACTTCGCACAGACACTAAAACTTCCTCCTCTGTCTAACATCTGTGAGTAAAACACTTTATTTCCCTCCCCTGGGAAGTACAGAGAGTTGTGGGACTCTGTAACTGGAATTAGTGCCAAATATGCTGAGGGGGGAAATGCTGGTGATTTTGTGGAGCCTGTTTTTTATTGTATAAACTGTTTAAAGTCAAATTTATCCTGTCTGTTCAAATCCTGCTTGTCTGTTAATGCATGTTTCATTTGTGTTGATTTTAGTTTGATTGTTACAGTAAAAATTTAAAAAGTGAAACCTTGTCCTTCGGTTTATTCCATTGGGTTTGTCTGGGAATGTGTTTATTTTAAGGTTATCGGTCTCCATGGGAATCATAACAACAAAGATATGTCTAGTGTTGTTATATGTTACATATTAGGTATAATAATTATGGTTCTGTAACACATTTTGTTATTTTTAATCTTCTAATATAGTATTGTAGCTACGTTATATATTTCCAGTCACAGAGTCATTGCGGCACAGAAGGATTCTATTTGACAACTCAAGTCCATGCCGACTCCCTGTATAGCAATCCAGTCAGCCCCATTCCCCCTTTATATCTTGGTTCCCCGGCAAGTTCATTTTTTCAAGTGCACATCCAATTTCATTTTGAATCATTGATTGTCTTCACTTCCACCAGGTCATGACCACTCACTGCATAAATGGAGCTTTTCCGCACATTGCCCCCTCCACATCTAACCAAGTGATACGGGACTGTACATTATATTCATTTTTAGTCTAGTAACATAAACATATTTATATTAGGCTGACAGCCTGCATGAAGATTTTCAGGTCTCTGTGTCCAGTACAGGAAGCAGTGAGCATGGATCTGTCGATCAGCGTGAATCAGAACCTTCAGGAGAATTGGGAGGGTGTGTTTTCGGTACAGCAGAGTGAGGGTGGAGGGAGAGTGTGGGACTGAGGTTTACAGCTTTTGAGGATTGAGGGAGGAAAGAATGTTCCATAGAAATTAGAATTGTCTATTCTGAATTTCTATCCTGTACTGACAGTGATCACTTTTGTAAACTCCTTTTACAGGATACTAGAAGAGGAGGATTTACAGACAGAAATATCAAACCAAACATCACGTCAAGATTTGATAAAGTTACCCAACGCGTTGGGACGTGAATGACATCAGCCTATGAATTTAGAAGGAGAAATGTCTGCCTGTTTCAAAAGGTTTTAAACATTAATAACTTGAAAAGCACTGAGATGCACACACCCTCGTGAATGTGTGCCACTGCACTGACTATGAAAGGAGCTTTAACCAGTTACAGAGCTGAAAAACATTCACAGCAGGAAGAAACCAGACACGTGTTGTGTGTGTCGATGAGGCTTCAACCGATTGTAGAACTTGGAGAGACACAAGGACCCCCACACCATTGAGAAACCATGGAAATATGGGGACTGTGGGAAGGGATTCCGTGCCCCCCTGTGAACTGGAAACTCATCAGCGCAGCCACAGCGGGGAGAGGCCGTACATCTACTGTGTGTGTGGAAAGGGATTCATTGATTCATCCACCCTGCAAAGACATCACCGAGTTCACACCGGGGAGAGACCATTCACCTGCTCTGAGTGTGGGAAGGGATTCAGTGATTCATCCAACCTGCTGATACACCAGTGAGTTCACACTTGGGAGAGACCGTTCACTTGCTCCATGTGTGGAAAGGGATTCACACGGTCATCTGCCCTGTGGAATCATGAGCGATTTCACACTGGTGAGGGGTTGTTCACCTGCTCTGAGTGTGGGAAGGGATTCACTCACTCATCCCTCCTGCTGACACACCAACACATTCACACCAGGGAGAAGCAAATCACCTACTCTCAGTGTGGGAAGGGATTCACTCAGTTATCCAGCCTGCTGAGACACCAGCACATTCATACCAGGCAGAGGCGATTCACCTGCTCCATGTGTGGGAAGGGATTCAGTCAGCCCAGACCGCTGGGGCACCAAGGTACACAGACCAATGAGAAACCTGTTCAATGCTCTGACTGTGGGAGCTGCTTTACACACTAAGCGCTGATGGACCATCAGGTAGGAACTCACACTGAGGAGAGACCGTTCAGCTGCTGTCACTGCGCAAAGAGCTTTAGAATGTCGTACGATTTACTGAAACACCAGCGAGTTCACATCAGGGAGAAGCCGTTCACCTGTTCTGACTGTGGGAAGGGATTCGGTGATTCATCCAACCTGCAGAGACATCAGCGAGTTCACAGTGGGGAGAAGCTGTTCACCTGCTCTGAGTGTGGGAAAGGATTCACTCAGTCATCCCACTTGCAGACACACCAGTGAGTTCACAGTGGAGAGAGGCCATTCACTTGCTCCGTGTGTGGGAAAGGATTCAGTGATTTATCCAACCTGCTGAGGCACCAGCGGGTTCACAATGGAGAGATTTGTTCACCTGCTCAGTTTGTGGGAAGGAATTCACTCGTTCATCCGAGCTGCTGAGATACCATGGCATTCACACCGATTAGAGCCTTTTAGATGCTCTGACTGTGGGTGTTAATTGTATCAATTGAGGTTAAGTATCTGCAGGTGGAGGGCATTGATTGGATGGTTACATAAGCCCATATAAGAGACACTTACTGACAGAGTGGAGCCAGGAGGCCTATAGCTGTAATGTTTCACTCTTTGAATTAATCTATACCAAGTAAAGATTGGCTGCAGTTTCTTCTTTTACCATAAGGGTATCAGTATTATAACATGGTAACAGAGAATGTTTGTCTCATGGTGAAGGTTTGAAACTCAAGGAAAATAAGATTTCACACAGAGACCTACAATCCTAGCAGCTTTTGTGAGAAATGGCTGAAAGCAAGTGGAAATTGTCAGGGTCTGATTACCCACGAATGCTCTCGGAGTCTGAGCCATATGACCAGTGGAAGAATGAAGTGGACATGTGGACACATGTTACGTCCCAACCAAGGAGGAAACAAGGAACGGCCTTGGCATTGTCACTTCTCTCAAAAGAAAGCCAAACACCTCATTTTAGCCAATAAAGCTACACAACAAGATTTCACTTGTTTTTTTTACCAAAACAAACTTTATTGTATATAAAAGAATTAAACAAAGCAAGTACTAATAACTTAATATGGTTTTTAACTACATATGTTGTGCCCTCAGGTTTACATCTTAGTTTCCCCATGATTCTCTCATAAGACACATCAAGTATGTCACTGTGCTCTGGAGAGTTCTCCTCAGTTCCAGCTATTCTCAGAGGTTAAACTTTCATTTATCATCTCTTGACTGTGGCTGCTCAGTCCCTTGTTATTTTTCCAATGCTTCCAAGCTAATCTGCTGTGTAGGTCACTGGTAAAAATCTTCTTTTGCCATTTTAAGAATGTCACTCAAAATGTTACGACCACAGCTGATGTTATTGCTGCGCAAGTCAGACTCGAGTGAAGTCTGTCTCGCTGATCATAAACTTTTTTTGTGAAAACAAGGAGGAAGAGCTACTGACTTCAAAAACACAGAGCTCCAGTCATACCTTTAGAATTTTTAAAATTAAAGGATTTATTAAAAAGGAAAACTTAAGCGCACAAGATAAAAGTTAGAACAGCCTTACAGAACAACCCTCAAAAATATGCTTGGTCAAAAGTACACGACTGCACTACCTTTTTGGCAACAATCCCTTATAGATTTTAACCATAAAAATCCAGTAAACATTATCCAAGTCAAGGAATTATTATCACTTTAATAAAGGTGTACCTCACGACTTCTCAGGTACTTCCACTCTGATATGGGATTCCAAAAGAAGGTTCAGAAACAAACTGTTTCCTAAAACAAAGACTCCTGGCTTAACACTGGATGGCTGCCTCCAATTCTAAACTTTTACAGTTTCTTAGCCGCACACACACAGAGAAGCTGAACCTCAGTGGGTTCACCCACAGCAACCCTCAACAGTTAAACACCCCTTTCCTTAAATATCTTTTTCCCCTTTCATCTCAGGTTCCATTGTCCTGAAACACCTCTTTGAAACTCAACTTCTCCAAATATAAAAATATTTCATGTTTTCTGTTTTGCCTCTACTTTTGGGTCAATAAAATTTAATATGCCTTCCCCTATTTACTCATAGAATCCCTGTTAGATGCAAATGTCCCCTGTAACTTCTGAACTCCCTTTTTGAAATTCAAAGCTGAAAAACCCATTTCCCACTGATATCACAACGCAAATTTCAGAACCAACCTATTTACTTGTAACTCAAACCCACCATAACCTCTGCACCACATGCACAAACCTAACACCTTTAACCTTTCATCTCTTACACCTCACAGACAACCTGTCTCTAGTAACCTCCCCCTTGCTTAATTAACCCTGGACACACACCCCCAGCTTTCTACACACAAAACATCATCACAAAAATATACATCTCTCATCACAAAATGCTTTTTATGTTCAAGCAAAAATTTTTGATACTCCTGTGAGGTCTGGTCTTTGAACAGTTTATAATCCTTTCGGTTCACCTAATCTCATTCAGATCGAGTTTAATTTAATTTCTTTCCAGTGATGTTGACAGCTTCTTCATTCTGGACTTTCAATTCTTTTTTCAAACATTTTGAGTCTTCCACGTCACTCACAAACTATTTCATTCCAATCATTTTGGAGTTTGAAGTGTTTTTTCTGTGAACCGTCCCTTTGCCTGAACTCCTGCTGCTGTTATATCTTGTTCTGTCTCAGCACAGGCAGCTACATATAATTCAGTGTTCGGTGTCATTAATCCTTTAGGGTATCTTTTAGATCTTAGTTCCTTCTGTGGTGGGCTTTTATCTTGAGATGTTTCAGGCACTTTTCCTAACTCTGCACTGTCCATGACTAGGGTGGACACATCAATATCTTTATTTGTATCAGTTTGTTGGTTAACCGGGTCACGAATAGGCAAGGGTTTTTTTTACTCACAGGAACATCTTCTGAACTGTGATCACGGTCCCAGAAAGTGGAAAAACAATATCACCTATTTTTTTTTTTAATTCACGGGATGTGGGCTTCGCTGGCTAGGCCAGCATTTATTGCCGATCCCTAGTTGCCCTTGAGAAGGTGGTGGTGAGCTGCCTTCCTGTACTGCTGCAGTCCATGTGGTGTAAGTACACCCACAGTGCTGTTAGGAAGGAAGTTCCAGGATTTTGACCCAGCGACAGTGAAGGAACGGCGATATATTTCCAAGTCAGGACGGTGTGTGACTTGGAGGGGAACTTCCAGGTGGTGGTGTTCCCATCTACCTGTTGCCCTTGTCCTTCTCAATGGTAGTGGTCGTGGGTTTGGAAGGTGCTGTCGGAGGAGCCTATATCATTCCCCAATATAAAATCTACATACATAATAACACCAACAATAACAGACCTTCTACGAAAGCATAGTTTAAACTGACTTTACACAATGGGATAGGCACACACTCCCCATCAACACCCCGAACCAATACATTTTTGTTCAGCGAACATCTTGAAGAAAAGTCTAAATCTTTTGTTAACAATAAGCTCTGAGATGAGCCAGTGTCTCTAAGGATAACAATCTTTCCAGGCTCTTTCTTGGACAAAAATGGAGTGACTTCCTCTTCAAATATAAATCCTTCATAATCCCTCAAGTCTCTATTTTCACCCATGGTAAATACATTAGAAGGTATTGATTTCTCACAAGCTTCCCCCTTTGGTGCAACTTTCTCTGGAGAAACACCAGCCACTTTTACCAATGCCACTGGTTTACTTTTTAATCTCCAATAATCTGATTTCAAATGTCCAACTCTATGACTGTGAAAACATATCAGTCTTTTTGACTCAGTTCCATCCTCTACACTATCTCTTTACCACTCTGGGGAGTATCTTTATTTTTAATTTCTACTATCCTTTCCACAATAGTTAGAGCTATCTTCATTCTCGTACAGTCTACCTTTCCACTGGATGTGAATAACAACAGAATCCAATGACTGTGATCACTTGTGAACTCGCTGGTGTCTGAGCATGCTGGATAACCGAGTGAACCCCTTCCCACACACGGAGCAGGTGAACGGTCTCTCCCCAGTGTGAATTGGCTGGTGTCTGAGCAGCCTGGATAACTGAGTGAATCCCATCCCACAATCAGAGCAGGTGAACGGCCTCTCCCCACTGTGCAGTTGTTGGTGCTGCCGCAGAGTGGATGAATCACTGAATCCCTGCCCACAGAAGGAGCAGGTGAATGGCCTCTCCCCAGTGTGAACTCGCTGGTGTGTCTGCAGGCTGGATAACCGAGTGAATCCCTTCCTACACTGGGAGCAGGTGAATGGCCTCTCCCCAGTGTGAACTCGCTGATGTCGCAACAGGTTGGATAGTTGACTGAATCCATTCCCACACACACAGCAGGTGAACGGCCTCTCCCCAGTGTGAACCCGCTGGTGTGCCAGCAGGTTGGATGAATCGCTGAATCCCTTCCCACACTCAGAGCAGGTGAACGGCCTCTCCCCAGTGTGTGTGCGTCGATGAATCTCCAGCAAAGATGGAGATCTGAATGCCTTCACACAGTCCTCACATTTCCACGGTTTCTCCATGATGCAAGTGTCCTTGTTTCTCTCTAGCTTGACTGTCAGCTGAAGCCTCATCCACACACAAAACATGTGTATGGTCTCTCCCCAGTGTAAATGGTGCAAACAGGCTGTGGAACTGGTTAAGGCTCTTTCCACAGTCAGTTTACTGGAACACTCTCACTTGGGTGTGTGTGTGTCTCTCAGTGCTTTTCCAGTCATACTAATTTTTTTAAATTATGGATGCAGACAGAACAGACAAACCTTTCTCTTATGGAATCAAAGACTGATGATATTCAGATTTTGGTGAATCAAGTTGCTGTATCAGATCTTAACGTGATGCTTCAGTTGAGTTTCCCATCCGTAATTCCACCCCTTCAAATATCCTGTAAAAGAAGTTTACAAAAGTCATCAGTCAGTACAGGATAGAAATTCAGAACCAATGGAACATTCTTTCTTCTCATTCCCCTAGGAGTTGTAAATCTCTGTCCCACACACCCTGCCTCCATTGTCACTCTGCTGGACCTAATAAACATCCTCCCAATTCTTCTGAAGGTGCCAATTCATGCTGATCAGCAGATCCATTCTCCCGAACACACACACACACAGCAACTCACTGCCGCAGAGGGTATTGGGAGAAAAGATGATCAATAATTTCAAAATGAAATTGGATGGATGTATGAAATTGATTTGAAGGAAATAAAATTGCAGAGGAACGGGGATATAGAGGGGAAATGGGACTGATTGGATTGCTTTGCAGAGAGTCGGCATGGACTTGAGTTGCTGAATGGACACCCTTTTGTACCGTAATGTCTCTGTGACTGGAAATATATAACGTAACTACATTTCTGTAATACAAGACTAGAAATTAACTGAATGTACCTAATTAGAGAATCATAAATAATATGTACCATATAACAGCACTAGACATATCTCTGTCTGATATTAAGTTACTGTCCCTTAAATGGACTCCTTCTAAGCTATAATGACTCGATAGCTGGACATATACGGTGCTACATTACAAAATTGGAAATAAATAATGTACTTTATCAGAGAACCAACAATATCTAGAATGTAACATATGACACTAGATGTACGCTATCTATACACAAGACATGTCCTACCTTACTATGTCCTCTTAAATGTTAGCCTTCTGGGAAAACCATCCCTTTAATTCTGTACATCAGGAAAGAGACCATTCTTTTAGCCAGACAAATAAATGTGTCAAGCTGAGAGAGCAAAGGATGTCAATGTCTTTGAGAGTAGAGATTGCGCCAACCTTTCTAGACTGCACCCTCCCTGGACTAACTCTTTTCCTTTTAGTTCCTGCAAGTCAACAATTTAAGACCAGAATTAGAAAATAAATAGACATACAATAAATACATTGATTTCCTCACAGATGTTGCACAGAAGTTTTAGCCTGAAGCTCATTGTTAAACTTCCGCATTGTTACGTCCACAATCGAACCCGACCTGAACCAGCCAATGGGAATCACTGCTTCGCGGTGACGTCCTCGGGTTCCAATCTTGCAGGCCAGGCGCGCGGACACGGGAGCCCTTTGTCCCCCCTCCCCCTCCTCGTCCTCGAGACAAGGTTTCCAGGTAACCGGCTGACGGCTCCGGACAGGCCGAGAAGCCGCTCGGCGAACTGCCCTTCCCACTCCCCACCTTGTCTACGGCGGCTGCCTGATCCAAAAAGAGATCGAGCGTGACCGCTGGCGGCAGCCGCACTGCGCCTGCTCCGGGCAGCTCGGGTCAGCAGTGCTTTCTGCGCCTGCGCGCTGGGTTGCCAGCTGCAGGAGTCGGGGGGGAGGGGAGGGGATTTTGTGAAGTGTCTTCGCTTTATTTTCTTCCGAGTCATGTAGTTTGATTTTAAACAGAACAACATTTCTTTTTAGCTTCGCAAACACTAAAACTTCCTCCTCTGACCAACATCTGTGAGTAAATCACTTTCTTCACCCTCCCTGGGAAGTACAGAGAGTTGTGGGACTCTGTAACTGGAATTAGTGCCAAATATGCTGAGGGGGGAAATGCTGGTGATTTTGTGGAACCTTTTTTTCATTGTATGAAAATTTTAAGGTCCAATACAAGAAGCAGTCGACATGGATCTATCGGCATGAATCACCACCTTCAGGAGAATTGGGAGGGTGTATAACAGGTACAGCAGAGTGAGAATGGAGAGTGTGTGAGGTGGAGATTTAGAGCTTTTGGGGAATAAGAGAGGAAAAAGTTTTCCACGGAATCTAAAATTGTCTATTCTGAATTTCTATCCTATGCTGACAATGATGACTTTTGTGAACTCATTTTGCAGGACAGATTGCAGACAGAAATCTCAAATGAAAGGTCACGTCAACATCTGACAGAATCACTCAATTCATCAGGACCTGAATATCATTGGCTTATGTATTTCATCAGTTTTGAATCTAGGAGGAAAACTGTTTTCTGGTCTGTCTGCTTCAGAAGGTTTCAAACATCAGTGTGGCTACATACCCGAGTGAGAGTGTTCCCGTGCACTGACTGTGGAAAGACCTTTAACCAGTTACACAGCCTGAAAACACATCACACCATTCACAGCAGGGAGAAACTGTACACGTGTTCTGTATGTGGATGAGGTTTCAACCGATCATCAACCCTCGAGAGACACAAGGACAACCGCACCTTGGACAAACCATGGAAAAGACTGTTGGAAGGGATTGCCTTCCCTGCCTGCACTGGAATTATATTGACACTGGGGAGAGGCCATTCACCTGCTCTATGTGTGGGAAAGGGTTCAGTAATTCGTCCCAACTGCTGACACGCCTGCGAGTTCACACAGGAGGGAGACCGTTCACCTGCCCTGAGTGCGGGAATGGATTCAGTAATTCATCCACCCTGCTGACACACCAACGAGTTCACACTGGGGTGAGGCTGTTCACCTGCTCCCTGTGTAGGAAGGGATTCATTCAGGCATAGCATCTGCTGACACACCAACAGGTTCACACTGGGGAGATGTTGTTCACCTGTGTGTGGGATGGGCTTCACTCAGTCATCTCACCTGCTGAGACACCAGCAAGTTCACACCGGGGAAAGGCCATTCACCTGCCTTGCGTGTGGGAGGAGATTTGGTGTTTCATCCTCTGTACTGGCATACCACCGAGTTCACACCATGGAGAGACTGTTCACCTGCTCCAAGTGTGGAAAGGTATTCACTCAGTCATCCAACCTTGCTGAGACACCAGCGAGTTCACAAGTGATGACAGGAGTTGGATTCTGCTGTTATTGCTGCTGTTAATCACACCCAGGACTGAACCATGTTCATTCTGACAGTTGGTGAAGTGGGAGGGTCGGAGGGTTTCTTTCTGCTGGACTAGCCGGTCTCACGACTTTGCTTCCAGTGGGCAGATGCTCTTTGAGCCTGAGTGGGCACATTTCCACTGAAATAATCCACAAAAGCTGATGAAGGACATTTATTTTATCCTGGATAGTAAATAGTGTTCTTCCTACCACTATAGGTAGATCTAAAATAAATACATTTGTTTCTGTTTCATTGAGTCTATAGCACAGGGCCAGGCCAGTCGGTTCAATTGCTCTATGTCAGTATTTATGCTCCACATGAGCCTCCACCCACCCCTCTTCATCTCCCCCCATCAGCATATCCTTCTATTCCTTTCTCCCTCATATATGTATCTAGCTTCCCCTTAAATGTATTCATGCTGTTCACCTCAACCACTCACTGTGGTGGTGAGTTCCACATTTTCACCACTCACTGGGTAAAGAGGTTTCTCATGAAATCCCTGTTGAATTATTGAACCCCTTCATAATCTTAAAGACTTCCATCAGGTCACCCTTCAGTCTTCTCTTTTCTGGAGAAAAACAGCCCTCTCCTTTCCTGAGGGTTAAATGCTCTCAGCTTTGGAATTATTCTTGTGAATCTTTGTCGCCCCTTATCCAGTGCTTCTATTTCCTTTTCATAAAATGTGAGGGGTATAGACAGAGTAAATGCGAGTAGGCTCTTTCCACTTAGATTAGGAGAAATAAACATGAGAGGACATGGCTTTAGGGTGAAAGGGGAAAGGTTTAGGGGGAACATTAGAGGGAACTTCTTCACTCAGAGAGTGGTGAGAGTGTGGAACGAGCTACCATCTGACGTGGTAAATGCGGGCTCACTCTTAAGTTTTAAGAATAAATTAGATAGATACATGGATGGGAGAGGTCTGGAGGGTTATGGACTAGATGCAGGTCAATGGGACTAACGGAATAATATTTCGGCACAGACTAGAAGAGCCGAATGGCCTGTTTTCTGTGCTGTAGTGTTCTATGGTTCTAAATGGAGATCACTAATGTTGACATTACTCTCAGTGTAGTCTAACCATGGTTCTAGACAAGCTCAACATAACCTCCCTGCTTTTCAATTGTATTACTGTAGACCGGAACCCCGTATACGGGCCCCACTCTTTAGGAAAGATGTGCAGCTCTTTGAGAAGCTGGAGAGAGGATTTATCTGAATGGTACTGGGGATGAAGGACTCCAGTCAGTTGGAGAGACTGGAGCAGCTGAAATTGTGCTCTTTAGATCACAGATTCAGTAGGACCGAGAAGGAGGTCTTTTTGGCCCATCGAATCCATGGTGCTGACTCTACGGCAAACTAGTCAGTCCCATTGCCCATTCTGTCACCGTAGCCCTGTGAGTTTATTTCCCACAAGTGCCCATCCAGTTTCCTTTTGAAATCACTTGTTGTTTCCATTTCCACCATCAATGCACATGGACCCGCAGGAGCCTCTGTCCCTGCTCACTCTTTAGAACTGTGCCATAAAATAGTGGAAGGTTCATCAACAGTGCTATCAGGCAGCGCTTACTCAGCAATAACCTGCTCACCATCTCACTGTTTGTATGAAGCATGCATGTCCCAAGATTTGATGGATAGCCCAGTTAGTGTGCTGAGGGAAACACGAGGCGCAGAGAGAGAGAGGGAGACCCCAGTCAGTAATAAAAAATGGTAACGAAATTGAGTCCAGACAAATATCAATGAATTAACACCACTTTATTAACAAATTAACAAAGTAAGCACTGTACTTGAATAAATGTTATTAACTGCCATAAATAAATCACTTAAGGGTCAGATTAATATAAAAGCAAAATACTGCAGATGTTGGAGATCTGAAATAAAAACAAAGTGCTGGAAAAATTCTGCAGGTTGGCAGCATCTGTGGAAAGGGGAACAGAGTTAACGTTTCGAGTCCAATTTGACTCTCCTTCGGAACATATTAACTACATTAATGATATTAACAGGTAGTCACTTGCTAGTACAGAACTTTAGTATTGCCGAGAAAAGAGACATGATGTCGAAGCTTTTCATCTTGCCCTCATCAGGATAGATCCACAAGAATACCAAATCTCAAAGGGAACAACGGGTATGAAAAAGGGGTGCTGATTGGTTGGCAAGTGGACTGTGATTGGTAGAGCTGTCGCCATGGAGAATGCACCAGGGAACAGTAACTGCCAAGCTTTTCTTAAAAATTCAAACCAGACAAGTTGACTCTGACTGGTCAATTCATTGCCTTGGGGAATGAACAAGGGAATGGCTGTCCCCGAAGCTTCTGTTTAGTTGAAAAAGGTGCAATGAATGGACATGTTCTTTCTGTTTGAAAAAAATGGGGCCCGGTGTTTGAATCTTGGTGAGCCACACTGTGAGTCTGACTGATAATCTTAAATTGGTTGTTAGTTTCATTCTTAGCACAATCAGGATCGTTTAGTAAGTGTTGTCCAATTGCAGAATCACATCAGTTAGTCACTATGTTCTGAGTTTTGCAAGCTCTGTCTGGTTAACTACAGTCAGTACTTTGCCTGTTGCGAACAGCCAAAAAGATGTGCTGCTTGATATGATCCGCCAGTCATTGAGACATACGGGCTACATACCTGGCAACACCCCAGCACTGAAATTCATATACCACGTTACTCATTTGTGTGGTAGACAGAATGTCCTTTTGGTTTCACATCAGCATTCTGTTAGTGAAGAATATTACTAATGTTGCCACTGCATAGTAACAGTGTTGCTTAAATTTTTGAGACACCTTATGCTTCCAGGATAATCTGAGGTAGATTGGGCATTTTCAGGACCCAAGGCCTTAGGCCCATTCATGAGTTTGCGCGATTATACAGCGACCCCCTGGTCTGGTCATGGTAGCCATTAACCCGCAGGATAGCTTTGATGCAGCCTATTTGGCATCAAGCTTGCAAGGTGAGCAAATGGCTCAGGGCCTTGTTTACGAGATTGCTGATTAGGCCAATCTTATAGTGCGTGGAAATGTAGGAATTGCAACACATATATTAACCAGTGAAGGCAGGCATGCAGTAGACGGTAGTAGAGAACCCATTAGCAGGTATCTCAACCACCACATTGAGGAATGGGAGCTCCTTTGACTGCTCCATTTCAAAGGGGAATTTGAGCACCGGCTGGAACCCATTAAGATAAATAAGGAAACCTTAGATGCAGCTGCAGAATCAAATATAACTAGTATATCATCTACAGCTTGGGAATACACAAGGGGTAGGAGGTTAGGGGTTAGTCCATCAAAGACGTGTTTCTCATGGAAACTGAGAAAGATGTTCGTGATAGCTGGGCCTGGGGGGGGATTTCATGTCAACACTATCCATTTGGGCAGGCATGGTGGTCATTAAATCAGATGTCAACTGTGCGAGTTATTGAGTTCATAAGTTCAATGAATGCAGATTCAGACAATGGTGGAGGGTTAGATTGCCATGACATAGTGACTTGGTGCAAATCTCTATGGCTTCCCTGAACGGTGTATTAGTGAATAGGCTCGCAATGTTGAACAAGCACATGGACATGGCATTGCGATCGATGTGCAAGTCCTGTATGGTCTTGGCAAAGGTGAAGGAATTCTTCACCATGTATGAGGAATGTGATATATATCATATATATATATATATACACACACACATGCATATACTGAACTAAAAATGTGTGTCGTATACACTACTCAATAAGATAGAGATATGGGGGGATTTTCAGCGTGTGGTCATGACCTGGAACTCGCTGCCTACGAGGGTGGTGGAAGCAGAGACAGTAAATGATTTCAAAGTGAAATTGGATGGGCATTTGAAGGAAATAAACTTGTAGGGGAACGGGGATAGAGAGAGGGAATGGAACTGACTGGATTGTTCTACAGAGTCGGCATGGACCCGAGTTACTGAGTGGATTGCTTGTGACGTAACGACTCTCCAACTGGAAATATATAACGTAGCCACTGTACTAAATTACAATTAGATTTTTACTGGATTTTTCTTTCAGTGACAAATGCATCAATTTAAAGGAGCATCGGCATTTACTTTGAAAATGCTTCTGACTTTAGGCCCCATGGAGGTCAATGTCAGGTCCCTGGTATCTGCCTGGGTGGGAGGGGGGACAGGTGGGCACCAAACTGGGCTTCAGTGCCACAAGGAGCAAAGCCGGTGTTCCTGCTCCACATGGTGATCCCACGGCTGGGAGGAAGCCTGGTGACAAGGGGAGGGTTTAGCGGCATCAACTGGGGGCAGCAGGAAGCCCGCCAAGGTCAACCAGCCTTGACTTATTCATCATGAATGTGGCTCCCTCACTTTGATGCCAGAGGGTCAATTGACAATTGGCGGAGCCAATGTGCAGCCAGTGTCAGGGTATGAACAGTAGACATTGAGAGGTTGTTGCCTCCTAGCTGAGGAATCTACAACACATGGGCACAGACTCAGGATAAGGGGCCGATCATTTCAGACTGAGATGAGGAGAAATGTTTTCACTCAGAAGGTTTGTGAATCTTTGGAATTCTCTTACACCTGGTTCACCAATACCCTGGAGGGCAGGAAATCTGCTGTCCTTCCCTGGTCTAGCCTACATGTGACTCGGGACCCACAGCAATGTGGTTGACTCTTAACCTTCCTCGGAAATGGCTGAGAAAGAAACTCAGCTGCACCATACCACAACAGATAAGTTGGACAAGGTGGGCTGCAGCGGTTGGAGAAGGAAGATCATCACAACCGTCTCATGGGCAATTGAGGATGGACAATAAATGCTGGCATCTCTTTCTGACACTGATTGGCTTCTGCTACCTCGCTCTCTGTGGAGATTCTCACTGACCGTTTCTGGTCACTATTCTCGCCAGGCAACAAACTAGAATGTTACAATCCCGGTAGGGACTGTTAATGTTTAAAGATAAGTCTAAACAGCCAGTGATTAACTGAAAGAACTACACCACAAAATTTCATGCTTTTACACAAAAACAAACTTTGTTGTATATATATCTCAATGAATAAATCAAGAAAGCACCACTCCCTCCCCAATGGTTCCCTTACCTTACGAAATCTTGAGGCTTCATTCACTTTCTTTGGGGCCAACCCAAGGTATGCCACAGCCCTCTGGAATTTACTTTGAATTCTCCCCAGTCTGGGATTTAGATATCCAGAGCTCTTCCTCTCTGTGAGGATGCCACTGCCTTCTTCAGCTCACTTTGGATAGACCAACTGCTTTTTCCCAGTCGGCTCCCACAGCCTCTTCATATCTCTTTCCAAGCTGATTGCTCTCTGACACAAGGCCAACTGCCTTTCACGGTGAGGACCACTGGAGATTTCTTCCTCTAGCTTCAAACTAGGCAAATCTTCCAGCAACTTTTTCCCCTTACATGAATTCCAAGTAAACTGTAAATTACACAAGACCAAGTCTGTAATTGTCCCCCGTGAGAAACATCCAGATAAATGTTTAAAAAATATTCTAACCCCCACAGCCCATCTCCATGGCAATGAGTTATGCTTTGGGAGAAAATGGAAGGCAAACTGAATTTCTTTTTCCTTCCAAACACCCTTTCATTCTGTGATCCAAATGAAAGATGAAACTGGATATTCGCAACAAGTCTCAAAGTGCATCAGTCCACTGGAAGCAAGGTCATGAGACCGGCCAGTCCAGCTGTGAGGATGAACATGGTTCAGTCCTGGATGTGATTCGCAGCAGCAATAACAACAGAATCAACCCTTGTAATCACTGGTGCAGTCGCTGGTGTCTCAATAGAAGGGAGGACCAAGTGAATGCCTTCCCACATACAGGGCAGATGAATGGCCTCTCCCCAGTGTGAACGCGCTGGTGTTCCTGCAGGCTGGATAACCGATTAAATCCCTTCCCCCACACACAGCAGGTGAACGGCCTCTCCCCTGTATGAACTCGCTGATGTGTCAGTAGGTTGGATGACTAGGTGAATCCCTACCCACACTTGGAGCAAATGAATGACCTCTCCCCAGTGTGAACTCGCTGGTGAGTTAGCAGGTTGGATGACTGAGTGAATCCTTTCCCACACTCAGAGCAGGTGAACGGCCTCTCCCTGGTGTGAACTCGCTTGTGTGTCAGCAGGTTGGTTGACTGAGTGAATCCCTTCCCACACTCGGAGCAGGTGAATGGCCTCTCCCCAGTGTGAACTCGCTGGTGTGACTGCAGAGTGGATGACTTGCTGAATCCTTCCCCACACACAAAGCAGGTGAATGGCCTCTCCCCAGTGTGACTGCGTCGATGAGTTTCCAGATCAGACGGGCAACGGAATCCCTTCCCACAGCCCCGACACTTCCATCTTTTCTCCATGGTGTGGGTGTCCTTCTGTCTTTCCAGGTTCAACAATCAGTTGAAGACTCATCTACAAACAGAACACATTTACGGTTTCTCCCCAGTTTGAATGCTGTGATGTTTTTTCAGGCTGTGTAACTGGTTAAAGCTCTTTCCACAGTCAGTTCACTGTAACACTCCCACTCAGGTGTGTGTGTGTGTGTGTTTTGGTGCTTTCCCGGTCACACTGATGTTTGAAATCTTCTCCACAAACAGAACAGATAAACATTTCTCCTTCTAGATTCAAATGCCAATGACATCCACATCCCAATGAATCGAGTGACTCTGTCAGATCATGGTGTGATGTTTGTTTTGAGATTTCAGTCTGCAAATCCTCACCTCCAGATATCCTGTGAAAGGAGTTTACAAAAATCATCACTGTCAGTACTGGTTAGAAATTCAAAACAAACAATTCTAGTTTCTATGAAACATTCTTTCCTCTCTCATTCCCCAAAAGCTGTAAATCTCCATCCCACACACTCTCCCTCCATTCTCACTCTGCTGTACCTAATATACACCGCCCCAATTCTTCTGAAGGTGACAATTCATGCTGATCAACGGGTCCATGCTCACTGATTCTAATACATATAATATATTTTTTGGACTAAAGATGCATGTAATATACAGTAATGTATTACTTGATTAGAGATACACGCAGGATGTGAGGAAGAACTTTATTTAGGCAGCCTATAGCCTATGGGGATGGTGGCAGCAGAGATGATCAATTATTTCAAAATTGGATGGGCACTTGAAGGAAATAAATTTGCAGGGTGAGGAGGATATAAAGGAGGAATGGATCTGACTGGATTCCTCTGCAGAGTTGGTATGGACTCTAGTTGCCAAATGGACTCCTTCTGTGTCATATCGACTGTCTGAAAATATATAACATAGCTACAGTACTATATTACAAGACTAGAAATAATAATAAATGTACTTAATTGGAAAACCATAAATAATATGTCTAATATGAACCACATAACATCACTTCACTTAAACCTGTCCTATATTAATTTACTGTCCCCTTAAATATCAGCCATTCCCTGGGAAAACGACCCCTTTAAATGTGAACATTAGCCAGACAAACAAATGTGCCAAGATGAGTGAGCAAACGATGTCAATGTCTTTAAGAGAGAGAGAGAGAGTAGGCCAACCTTTCCAGAGTCTGCACCCTCACTGGATTCGCTTCCTTTCCCTTCAGTTCCTGCAAGTCAACAATTTAAACCCAGAATGAGAAAAGTAATGGAAAGGGGGAGAAAAGAAAGTGTTTTACTCACAGATTTGGACATGAGGAAATTTTAGTCTGTGTTAAACTCAATCTTCATTGACACAAAGCCCGCGCTCTGATTGCCTGGAAGACAAGAGTCCTTCCGGTCCTCCAATTCTTCCCATTGGTCAATCCCCGCATGAAGACACTTTGACCCCATGACGTGTTCCAATGTTGGCCACCGTGAAACGCTTTTCTCCACACATGCGTACCCCCTCTCTTCATTGCCCATGCGCACTCCCGGGCCGTCCCGCCTGCGCGGTGGATAGACCGGTTTCCCTGAAGCGGCGACTTGTGGGAGTTACGGCTGCCATTACTGAGCCACAGCCCGGTCTCCAAACACATGGGACTGGCATGAAAAGTGGGAGTGAGGGGCGCAATGACCCCACCTTGTCACAAAGTACATGTAGAAGTCACTGGATTTGATTTTGACATCGCTTCAACAAAATTGTTAGTTAACTTTAGGCGTAGAGATTTAGATACCTGGGTGACATATTGGGGAGGCAAATTGTGACTCTGAAACTGAACCCGAGAATCAGCACCTTCAGGGAAGGAGAATTCTAGTTTGAGAGGGAAAAGGATTTTTTATGTCAACTGGAATATCAGTTTCTAATTTCTATTGTGTACGTACTGTAATGGCTTTAGTAAACGTCTTGTCAAGCATATTGGAGAAGGAGGACTTGCAGATGGGAAAATCAAATCAAACATCCCATGAACACTTGAAGGAAATAAATTTGCAGGGTGAGGAGGATATAAAGGAGGAATGGATCTGACTAGATTCCTCTGCAGAGTTGGTATGGACTCTAGATAGACTTAATTGATTCATCAGGACCAGATGATCATCAGCCATTGAATGTGGAAGGAGAAATATTTGTCTGTTTGAAAATATTTCTAACATCAGTATGACTGGCAAAGCATCGAGACAAACGCACCCAAGTGAGAGTGTTCCAGTGCAATGACTTTGGAAAGAGCTGCAGCTAGTTACACAGCCTGACAAAGCATTGCACCATTTACAACGGGGAGAGACCGTTTATATGAGGCTTCAACTGATTGTTGAACATAGTGAGACACAAGGACACTCACAACAGGGAAAAACCATGTAAATGTGGGGCCTGTGGAATGGGATTCTATTACCCTCTGCTCTCGCCCTCCTCCCTGCCCCCATTGCATTTGGAAAACCTGTGGATTTATGATTTACGCAATCTGGACACTACTGTATTCCTTTAATGAAACCTAACTTTTCTATTAAGCAGATTAAAGGAGTGTTATTAGCGTCAGGGGATAGGAATTTAGAAGATGAAAAGCAAATTGTGTTAAAATTGCACCAGCAGTTTGTCCATCCTTCTTTGCAAAGGTTAAAGATTTTGCTAAGGGATGGAGAGTACACTAAAATTACAGAGCAGATAAGCAATAGATGTGGCATACATAAGAAATGCAGAAGGACACTGTCACGGCTGATAGTGAGTCCACCTTTAGCGGGGCATTTCAATGAAGTTCTGACAATAGATTTAAAGGTATGGGATAAAGAAAAGAACATTTTTGTTTTATATTTCGTAGATTTGGCAACAAGGTTTAGCCAGCCGACAATCATATACAGTAAAGAAGAGAAAATAATTGTGGATCAGATAATGGAGAAGTGGATAGGGACTGGATTGGGACCACCAGCAAAATTCCTCACCAATAATGGGGGAAATTTGCTAGTGACGAGCTTGTGGATATGTACAAAAACATGAATATAATAGTTATGAATGCCGCAGCTGAAAGCCCCTTTAGTAACGGAGTGTGTGAAAGGAATCATGCAGTAATAAATGAGATGCTTCGTAAAATATTGGTGGATAGACCAAGCTGTAAATTATCATCAGCTCTAGCATGGGCTGTCCATGCCAAGAATTCACGGCTATAGTCCATATCAGTTGGTTTTTCGGTAGAAACCCAAAAATTCCTTCAGCCCTGAATGGTCAGCCCCCAGCTTGGGAGGGAACTACGATTAGCTCTACCTTATCTGAGCATCTAAATGCACTGCACACGAGTAGAAGAGTGTTCTTTAAAGCCGAAGTTTCGGAAATAATCCGGCGAGCTCTAAGACACAATGTATGACCATCGGAAACTATTTTCAATCGGGGAGACATGGTATACTGTAAGAGAGAAGGACTTAATGAGAGGAAAGGTCCAGGAAAGATTATCAGTAAAGATGGTAAAACAATCATTTACAACATGGGAACTACACTATTCGGGTGCACTCATCAAGGTTAGTTGGCACAGACTACAAATTTGCGGGTTCAGAAAGTGTAGGAAGGGACGAGGAACCATGTGCTTCTCATACCCATATGTTGCACGATTGTGAGGACCAGGTAGATAAAGTTGACAGGGTATCTGAAGATGGAGACAGTACTTTGGACAAAGAAGATGAAGCGATTTGTCCCAGAGGATGAATGTCGAAAGCTGGCACTAAAGTTACATGCTTGCCAGAAGGAGCCAGTCAATGGTGGGATGCAATGGTCGTAGGTAGAGCAGGGAAGGCCACTGGAAATATTAAAACTGGTTAAATGTATGAGATAAAGGCCTATGGATTGGAAACATGAAGTACAAAAGTAGAAGGCATGGAAATGCAGTATCAGTTCAGACAGTGGGCCTGGGAGTGAACATGCCTCTCGGAGGAGATCGCGAACTGTTGAATGAACATCTATAAATGGGAGGGAGATCAAACATAACATCCGGAGCATGATAGAAGGCAGGATAGAGAGTATAGCTTAACAAGGTCAAGGAATATAGCACAGACTGGTAACAAGGAGCAGAAGCCCATGTGATTGAGAAGCCTTATTAGTTTCAAACAAATTAGACTATAAATTAATAAAGGATGCCAAACAGCAAGAACTACAGAGTTGGAAAGAATTTGGGGTATACCAGATAGGGGACAACCAGCTCTGTCTCATAGGCGGATATGCATGGAAAAGGTGCTTCCTGATGGGACTTCTAAAACTAAAGCCAGACCAGTGGTATGAGGGTTTGAAGAAAAACTGCGTGACCAGGGTGCGCGAGTACATTCACCGACAGCAGGGAAAGTTATGTTGGAGATCCTTTTGGCTCTATTAGCTACAAATGCTTGGGAATGCAAGTCCATTGATATTAAAGCTGCTTTTTTGCAGGGAGACCAACTTCAAAGGGAAATTTTTCCCCGTCCACCAAAAGAGGTGCCAAACGCAGAAAGGATTCTCTGGAAGCTAAATAAATGTGTATACAGTTTAAATGACGCCTCCAGAGTTTGGTATTTCTCAGTGAGGTCAGTTTTGTTAGTGCTGGGCTGCCTTCGGTTGGAAGGCCCGGCAATGTTTTATTGGTACCATGGAGGGAACTTGCAGGCATCTTTATGATGCATCTAGATGATTTGTGTGGGGTAGTAGTAGTGAATTTGAAACAGTTGCCATTAATGGGCTCAGAACGGAGTTTAAAAATTGGAAGTCAGCCTTTTGTTGCATTTAAGTACATTGGATTGGAAATCAGGCAGGAAGGATCACATATCCTTTTACATCAGCAATCCTACTTAGAGAACATCAATCCCGTTGCAATTAGTCATGGTAGGGCCTCCCAGAAAGATACCGCGGCTTCTGAAATTGAAAAAAAGGAATGCAGAAGTCTAATTGGGCAACTCAGTTGGCTAGGCAAACAAACAAGGCTTGATGTCAGTTCTGACATTTTGGAATTAAGCACTAAAATGAACGATCCCAAGGTTGAAGGGATTATTCTGGAAAACAAATCATTGACAACATTAAAAATGGAACAGTGTGTTTGAAATTCCATCTCTGGGTGATGTTAGAAAAATGAAATGGATTGTGTTTAGTGATGTGTCTTATGCACATCTATATGATGGGTTTTCAAGTGTGGGAGGATTTATAATATTTCTTATGGTGAAAAAGGCAAATGTTTCCCTTTGACATTGGAATCTAAAAAGATGCAAGGAGTTATAAAAAGTACGTTAGCAGCGGAGACTCTTGCCCTTGTTGAGGTGATAGATATGGCATTCTATCTATCAAAGATACTGGAAGACGTTTTAAATGGAAAAGGGTATTCAGGGATGGTACCTATCGAATGTCTCATAGATAATAAGTCACTTTGGGAAAATGTTCACTCTATGAAGTGCGTTAATGGGAAGAGATTGTGAATTGACATTGCAAGCTTAAAAAAGATGCTCGAGAATAAGGTTGTCAAGATCGAATGGATTGATAGCAGCTACCAATTATCTGACTGCTTCACCAAAAGAGGAGCAAGCTCCAAGAAGTGATTAGAGATCTTCAAAGAGGGATGTCTTTCTCTTTAAGAAAAAAATACTCCTTTTCTGTGGACATATCTGTACATGTGTGGTCTTTTTTTAAGGAGGAGAATAAGGTGAATTTATTGAATGAAACAATATATATTGATAAAAGCAAAAATAAAAGCAAAATACTGCGGATGCTGGAAATCTGAAACAAAAACAAAAATAGCTGGAAAAACTCAGCAGGTCTGACAGCATCTGCGGAGAGGAACACAGTTAACGTTTCGAGTCCATGTGACTCTTCATCAGAACTATATACTGATGTTTGTTATTACTTTTTTTTTGTGTGATTATATAAACTTAAAGGTTATTTTATTTTTAAGAAGAGGGGAATCTGTTAGGGAAGGAAACAGTTAAAGAAGTCCAATTGCTAATTATTAAGTTGTTTAACTAAGTACCCATTCGGTTGTATAAAAGGGATAACAGTTGAGACTAGTTGGCTCTGTGGAGAGTTTTATAACAAGCAATAAAATTCTGTCTGAAGGAGTTAGTCTTGGCTTTGGTCTTCATTTCTAAACAACTATTGGAACTTAACATATAATTGTATAAGACTTATTTACACTTGTATTCCAATCCCTTTGTAATATAGGCTAACATACCAGTTGCCTTCCTAATTACTTGCTCTACCTGAATGTTAAGCTTCCGTAATTCATGTACAAGGGCAGCCAGGTCTCTCTGAATACAACCATTTCCCAGTCTTTCACCATTTGAAAATTATTTTGCTTTTGTTTTATTTTTTCTCCCCAGTGAAGTGGATAACTTCACACTTCACCACATTGTATTCCATCTGCCATGTTGTTACCCACTCACCCAACCTGTCTATATCCCTCTGTGGACTCTGTCCTCCACATTGTTTACTTTCCCACCTAACTTTGCATTGTCAGCAAATCTGGATATGTTACACTCAGTCCCACTGTCTAGGTAAATAATATAGATTGCAAATAGCTGATTCCCAATTACTGATCCTCGTGGTGCCTGCCAGTTATAGTCTGCCAACCTGAAAATGTCCCATTTATTCCGAACCTCTGTTTTATGTCTGTTAACTGACCCTCAATACATGCTAAGATATTGTCTCCATCACATGAGACCTAATTTTGTGTAATGACCTCTTCTGTGACACCTTATCAAAAGCTTTTTGAAAATATAAACTGCTTTCCCCTTATCCACCTGACGGTTATGCTCTGTTCCCTGTGTTATTCTCATTATCTTTTCCTGACCCACTCTGCTTACTTTTACCCAAACATTGCTCTGGAGCTTGACATTTCCCTTGCTGCTTTTGAATTTACTCTTTCCTGAATTATCCCACACCCACCACCACCAGATGGGCTGGTAAGATGGGCAGAGCAGTGGCAAATGAAATTTAATCCAGAGAAACTTGCTTTTTGGGAGGACTAACACGGCAAGGGAATACACAATAATTGGTAGGACCCGAGGAAGTACAGAGGATCAGAGGGACATTGGTGTACATGTCCATAGATCCCTGAAGGCAGCAGCACAGGTAGATAAGGTGAAGACGGCATATGGGATACTTGCCTTTATTAGCTGAGGCATGGAATATAAGAGCAGGGAGGTTATGTTAGAGCTTTTTAAAATGCAAGTGGGCTTCTCAGGATTAAATTCCATTTGCCACTGCTCTGCCCATCTTACCAGCCCATCTATATCGTCCTGTAATCTAAGGCTTTCCTCCTCACTATTTATGACGCCACCAATTTTCGTGTCACCTGTGAACGTACTGATCATACCTCCTATATTCCACGTCTAAATCATTAATGTACACTACAAACAGCAAGGGTCCCACAGCTGGACTACTGTGTGCAGTTCTGGTTGCCACACTAGAGGAAAGATGTGATTGCACTGGAGAGGGTGCAGAGGAGATTCACCAGGATGTTGCCTGGGGCTGGAGGATTTCAGCTATGAAGAGAGACTGGATAGGCTAGGGTTGTTTTCCTTATAGCAGAGAAGGCTGAGGGGGGACCTGACAGAGGTGTACAAAATTATGAGGGGCAGAGATAGGGTAGATAGGAAGAAACTTTCCCCCTTAGCGGAGGTGTCAATAACCAGGAGGCATAGATTTAAGATAAGGAGCGGGAACTTTAGAGAGGATTTGAGGAAAAAAAAATTTCACCCAGAGAGTGGTTGGAATCTGGAACACGCTGCCTGAGGGGGTGGTAGAGGCAGGAGCCCGGGCAACATTTAAGAAGTATTTAGATGAGCTCTTGAAATGCCAGAGCATACAGTGGCCCCACACAGGCCAAGTGCTGGAAAACTAGACTGGAATAGATAGGTGCGGCCAGTATGGACATGATGGGCCGAAGGGCCTGTTTCTGTGCTGTATAACTCTATGAATCTCTGTTAGTGTTTTTTTTGGTGTTTCTTCAGGTGTCTTTCCAAATGACTATAATAAAGCTGAAGAAAAATAAAACTAAAGAAGTGAGCTTTCACAGGTAAACAGAGCTTCAACCATCTTAGACCAAAAAGTGTTAAAGAGGATGGGGCTTCCCACAACTTGTGAGCTCCGAAGCATAACCTCAAGGGTGAAGCTTATCTTCAGGGAATCACATTTTTTGTGCCTTTTCCAATTGTACAAGTCAATTGTGATTCATTCTTAAAGGTTTACTTTCACTCAGTAATTATAACTTTTCACATTTCTCAGCCCAGGAACTGGCAGCATTTTAGATTAAATACTAATCGTGCACTTCTCTTGGAGCTGGTGTTTGGAGACGATCATGTCCTCTGTAGATCTGCCAGCACAGAAACTGCACTCTGCTTCTGGATACACACAGTCTGCAAATAGATGAAGTCTTTAAGCATGATGCTAGTGAAGGTCTTCCCAGTGACGTTAGGGAGTGAGATGCCCCTGTAGTTGTTGCAATCTTCTCTGTCATCTTTGTTTTTGTTTACTGTGATGATTTTTGCTTCACACATGTCCTGTAGAACGGATCCTACCTTCCAACAGAGGAGGAGATGATGAAGGTGTGACAGTAGATGGGACTTTCTGTGCTTGAGCAGTTCAGCTGGAATTCCATCCTTGCCGGTTGCCTTTCTGCTTGCTGAACAATCAATGGCCTTTTTCAGCTCAAGTGATGAGGTTTCCTCGTCCAACTCAGCCCTGACAGGAAGCTGCTGGGGAGAGTTAAACAGAGACTGGGAGATCTCTGTCTCACAGGGATTACAGCTCCCAGTGTTAAACCCAGTGACAACCTGCTCACTTCTGTCAGTCAGCAGTTCACCATCTGCCCATTTCATGGGAGGGGCAACTTTGATGATGGTCGGACCAAGCGCCCTCTTGATCCCATCATACATGGCACATAGTTCCCGTTGTGACAGGCAGTTTGGATTTCTTGACACAGGCTGATCTAGTGTTTACTTACACAGCTCCTCCCTGTCTTTTGCACAACTGTCTAGGAGACTTTCAAGTTATGCAGTGTTCTAGCTGTCGGGTTTATGTTGTGCATCAGGTTGGCTTTGCTTTTTGCTTCAATGACAGATTCATCTCTGCTGAGTGGGTCTCAAACCAGCCTTTGTTGTGGGTTCCACCTTTACCAAATGTTGCTGCTGCTGTGTCAGAAATGATTGAATCAGCGACTTCCAAACATCATCAATATCGATGTTGATTGATGAAGCTTTTATTGATGTGCCGGTAAAATATTTTACTGTTTTGTTTAACCTTCCTTGATAATTTAATTTCATGATGGAGGTGTCACTGTGAAGAATGTGGAAGTCACTAAGAATTGTCAGCAAGGATTAATCAGCACTTTCTAATTGTCGATGCTAATCAGAGGAACTGCAAAATACACAGAGGCGGCAGGAAAACTCTCCCCACAAAAGCCCCCAAAACCCCATGAATATTCAGTCACTGGGGTGACCATTGAAAAAAAGTTGCCCCCGAATGTGGGAGAGACAGAATCTGTGAGAAACAGCTTCTCCAGTCAGATTCTGTCTCTCCTGAACTTGCTGCTCTTCTATTCAGTCCTGGATGTGATTAACAGAAAAATCCAATCACTATAGTCACTTGTGAACTTGCTGGTGTCTCAGCAGTGTGGATGACCGACCAAATCTCTTCCCACACATGGAACAGGTGAATGGTCTCTCCCCAGTGTGAACTTGGTGGTGTCGCAGAAGGGTGCATGTCTGATTGAATCTCTTCCCACACACGGAGCATGGGAACGGCTTCTCCCCAGTGTGAGTGCGCTGGTGTACAGTGAGGTCAGATGATTGCTTGAACCCAGTCCCACAGTGAGAGCATCTGAACGGTCTCTCGTCAGTGTGAACACGTTGATGGGACATCAGTTCCCCAGAACTTTTATAGCACTTCCCACAGTCTGGGCATTTAAAAGGTCTCTCATCAGAGTGAACTCGCTGGTGTCTCAGCAGGTGGGCTGAAATGGTGAATCCCTTCCCACACTCGGAACAGGTGAAGGGCCTCTCTCCAGTGTGCATCCGCTGGTGTGTCAGCAGGTTGGATGACTGAGTAAATCCCTTCCCACACTTGGAGCAGCTGAACGGTCTCTCCCCAGTGTGAGTGCGCTGGTGCGTCAGCAGATGGGATGAGGTAGTGAATCCCTTTCTACACTTGGGGCAGGTAAACGGCCTCTCCCCGGTGTGAATGCGCCGATGAATTTCCAGCCTAACTGGATAATTGAATCCCTTCCCACAATCACCACATTTCCACAGTTTCTCCCCAGTGTGACTCTGCTTGTGTCTCGACAGGACAGAACAAGTGTATGGTTCCTCTCCAACGTGAACGGTTCTTTTTCCTTCCATGTTCAAAATCCGGTAATATTCAGGATACAATTAATTGGACAACTTTGCCAGATCCTGATGTGATGTTTGATTTCAGTTTCCTGACTGCAAATCCTCCCCTTCTAATATCCTGTGAAATTGATTGAAAACAGAAAAAAGGGAGTGAGAGAGAACCCACAAAAACACAAAGGCAGGTTGTGAAATCGAGTTGAATGAATCTGGTCATTTGTGGGGCTGGCACTGGGAGAAAGTGACCATGAAAACTGCTGGATTGTCGTAAAAATGCAACTAGATCACCAATGTCCTTCAGGGTAAAGAACCTGTCACCCGGTCTGGGCATGCACAAGACTCTGGCCTCTATGGGTGGAGAGAGAGAGAGAGCGAGGTGAGAGGGGCAAAGGGCGGAGAGAGAGATTTTATATATCTACAACTCGACCAGAACTTTGACAGAATCTCCCAAACTCTCAACCTCCAACACCTAGAAGGACCAGAGTAGCAGGTGGATACAAACGCCTTCACCTGCAAGTTCCTCTCCAACTCACACACCGTCCTGACGTCTGACATCTAGCACTGCATGAGGAGAAATTTCCTCCATTTAACATACAAACACACAATTTAGGAGCAGGAGTCGGCCACTTGGACCCCCGAGCCTCCTCCGCCATTCAATAAGATCATGGCTGGTCTGATTGTAACCTCCCGCCTACCCCCGATAACCTTTCACCCCCTTGTTTATCAAGAATCTATCTAACTCTGCCTCAAAAATATTCAAAGACTCTGCTTCCACTGCCCTTTGAGGAAGGGAATTCCACAACCTTCTGAAAGAAAAAAATCCTCTTCTCTGTCTTAAATGAGTGGCCCCTTATTTTTAAACGGTGACCCACACCCTCATGTCCACCTTTGATGCTCTAGTTCCGAGTGAAGCCTTGACTCTCTCTCACCCTGGACACTCCCCCCAGTACAACCCTCATGTCCGTTCGTTTAGCTCCAAGGGATGCAGACTTGAACGGCGGACAACTGGTTTAACCATCCACCCCCAGATCTTGCTGAAGCACCTAACGCACTATAGGTTTCTTTTCTCACCTGCTATAACTGTTCACTATTCTAGGATCATCCTCCAATGCAAATATAACCCCAGGCTTTTTCTCTCATGCAAATCATCTTTCTTAAACCTTTTTTCACTGTCTCCTCCACCCTCACTTCCAATAGTAAGAGAGAGGAGCTCACAGACTTTTGTCACTAAGATCAAAATCATCCATTCAGCTGCCTCCACTGCTTCCTTCCCTTCCACTCGCCCACCTGGCCAAAGTTCCTCTGAAGCTTCCCCCTGCCCAAGCCCCGAACATCTTTCTCTAGTTTCTCTCCTGTCTCCTATATACCCTCTCTGAACTTAACTTGTCCATGACACCCACCTCTTGCTTCCTCAATACTTTTGTCACTTGAACTGCTAAATATTCAACTTCATCTCTTGGTTCCCATGTTAACAAATACTGTTAACAGTTCTCTCTAGGTGCTGTTCCTTTCTCCTTTAAATCTGCCACATCACCGCTTTCCCCAATAAGCATCGCTCAATACATAAGCTTTCCTCAGTAAATATTGGGAAGACTGAAGACATTGTCTTCAGTCCCTGCTACAAACTCCACTGCCTAGTCACTGACTCCATCCCTCTCCCTGGGAACTGCCTGACACTGAATCTGATTGTTCACACCCATGGTGAAATATTTCACCCCACGATGAGTTTCTAACTACATATCCGCATCATCACCAAGGCTGCCTATTTCCACCTCAGTAACATCGCCTGACTGCATCCCAGTCTCAGCTCATTTGCTGCTGAAACCATCATCCAATCCTTTGTCACCTCTGGACTTAACAACCCTAACGCACTCCCAGCCATCCTTCCAGATTCAATCTCCACCATCCAAAACTCTGCTGCTCTTGTGCTTTCTTGGACCAAGTCTTGTTCATCCATCACCCCTGTGATTGCTGATCTACAAAGGCTCCCAATTCAGAGGCAGCAACATTTTAAGATCAGCAGCCATGGTTTTCCTCCATGGTTGCGATAATCCCTATCTCTGTAATATCCTCCAGCCACACACCCCTCCAAAATATCTGCACTCATCCAATTCCACCCTCTTAAGCATTCCCGATTTTAATTGCTCCATCATTGATGGCCTAAGCTTTGGAAATTGCTCCCAAACCTCTCTAACTTGCTTTTCTCTTTTAAGACACACCTTAAACCAACCTCTTTCACCAAATTTATGTCCTGATATCTCATCGTGTGGCTCATTGTTAAATGTAGCTTTGTAAAATTTTGTGAAATGCCCTTGAATGCTTTATGTTAAAGGTGCCAGATAAACACAAATTCTTTCTGTTGATTTGGACATACATCACCTTTCCTACATCATCATTGGGTGAAAATCCTGTAACTCCTTACCTAACAGCATTGTGGGAGCATCTTCACCACATGGACTGCAGCGATTCAAGAAGGTCAAACATCATCTTCTCCACAAGCAACTGTTGACTGGCAATATATACTGGTATTGGTGGAGAGAGAAACAGAGTTAATTATTCAGGTCTGTAGAATGAATGAACAGGCAACAAAAATGGTGCAGAACTTGATGATCAATATAAGCTCAAAAGCGAAAGAGCTGGGAAGCCAGCAGCACATGGTCAGGGGATGGGCAGCAGTGGAAACCTCATTTAGACATGGTCGGCAGAAGAAACAGTAAAATGCTAAACAGAACTAAAATACATTCATTATTAGAGACAGAGGAAGTTAGACAATGGCAGAGAGGTGATCAGGGAAGAGAGAGTTGAAACAGAGCAATGGATGGACATGGATTCAGATCCACAGCAGAGGAATCAGACCAGCCCCAGAGCCATGGAATCTCTCACGAAAAGCAATAGTCAAAAATACTCACATCTGAAACAATTTCACTTTTCAATATTAAAATCTCCTGCTGGAGCCTGCAGCTGGAAAGATATCAGAAGCACTGGAGTCAGAGAAAAATCTCCCAGTTGAGGAAATACCCGGGGAGCGGGGTGATGTCACTGAGCAATTGTTGGTGCGTGATGACATCACAGACACGAACACAGAACATCTGGGTCTGTGCAAACCAGTGATCACCACACATTATGAAGGATGTGAGGGTCCTTGAGAGGATGAAGAGGAGGTTTATCAGAATAGTTCCAGGGATGAGGGATTTTAGTTGCAATGTTAGGTTGGAGAAACTGGGCTTGTTCTCCTTGGAGCAAAGGAGATTGAGGGGAGATTTGATAGAGGTGCACAAGTTAATAATAGGTTTAGATAAGGTAGATAAAGAAAAGCTGTTCCCATTATTTGATTGTAAAAAAAAAATTATGGACACGGATTTAAGATTTTGGGAAGGGATAAAGAGGGAATGTGAGGAATAACTTTTTTTTATACAGTGAGTGGTAATGACCTGGAACTCAATGCTTAAGCTCGAAGGCTGATAATATCCAGGTCCTGATGAATCGGGTCTGCTCGGAATGTGATGTTTGGTTTGACTTTCCCGTCTGTAAATCCTCCCCTTCTCACCCCCTGTAAAAGGTGTTTCCAAAACCCATCCCTGTCAGTCCAGGATAGAAATGCACACCATTCTCTCCTCCTGCTCCAGGATCAGTAAAGTGAGTTAAAGGTGATTTCTCATTAACAAACCCATTGCTGCATTTCCTTCATTAACCCACATTGGTCCACTCGGGCCTGGCACCGGGAGAAAGCCCGCAGCTGCCGTTCCGTTCGGTGCAAAGGCGGGCCCGGTACTTTCTTACTGGGGGTGCTGAGGCCTCCACTGGGTGTTTGTGAAGCCTCCCCTCCCACCCACTGCCCCTAACGCTGCCTCCGCTTATCCGCCTCCTTCCCGCCTGAAGATGAGACAAACAAGCGTCTGTCCACGGACATCACCTGCACTGCGCATGCTCCAGATCACAATGCCCGGGGAGTGATTGACGGCAGCGCCGGACCAATAGAAATATGGGACAGGACTGGAGGACCAAGAGGCGAATCGGATGGTCCTCCAACCAATCGGAGTGAATGAGGGGCGGAGCTGAGCCTGGATCTCCCTCATTGGCTGAAACTCTGCATCATTTTAGAAGCTGATTTGTCTCAAACTCCAGGAGAAAACTGGACCTTTCTGTTTGTGGCTTTAAACAGATGAAACCCTGTGGGTGTGGAGCAAACATTTCAACATTTGTTAGTGAAATGAAATCATTCAGGACAGACAGCAGGGCCTCTCCCCGGCATGACTGCGTTGGTGTATCAGCAGATCCCTTGTGCTTTTGAAGCCAGAATCACAGAGAGAACATTGAAAAGGTCTCTGATCAGTGTGAACAAGTTGGTGTGATGTGAGGTTGGTTAAACAAGTGAATCCCTTCCCACACACGGGGCAGGTGAACGGTCTCTCCCCAGTGTGAACACGGAGATGTTCAATGAGATTGGATGACCGTCCAAATCTCTTCCCGCAGTGAGAGCAACTGAATGGTCTCTCCCCAGTGTGAACTCGCTTGTGTTCAGTCAGGGTAGATGATTTAGTAAAGTCCTTCCCACACACAGAGCAGGTGAATGGTCTCTCCCCAGTGTGAACTCGCTTGTGTTCAGTCTGGGTAGATGATTTAATAAAGTCCTTTCCACATATGGAGCAGGTGAATGGTCTCTCCCCAGTGTGAACTCGCTGGTGTGTTAACAAGGTAGATAACTGAGTGAATCCCTTCCCACAATCAGAACAGATGAACGGTCTCTCCCCAGTGTGACTGCATCGATGAGTTTCTGTCTTGGATGGATAATTGAATCCCTTCCCACAGTCCCCACATTTCCATGGTTTCTCCATGGTGCGGGTGTCCTTGTGCTTCTCCAGGTTGAATGATCAGTTGAAGCCTCGTCCACACACAGAAAAAGGGGTACACTTTCTCTCTGCTGAGAATGATGTGGTGTTTTTCAGGCTCTGTAACTGGTTAAAGCTCTTTCCACAGTCAGTTCACTGGATCACTCTCACTCGGGTGTACGTGTGTGTCTTGCTGCTTTTCCAGTCACATTGAAGTTTGAAATCCTTTCCTACAGACAAAAATTTCTCGTTCTACATTCAAAGGCCGATGATATTCAGGTCCTGATGAATCAAGTGAACATCAGACCTTGACGTGATGTTTGATTTGAGTTTCATGTCTGTAAATTTTCATCGCCTTATGCCCTGGAAAAGGAGTTTACAAAGTCATCCCTGTCAGTCCAGGATAGAATTTCAGAGCAGACAATTCCAGTTTCTGTGGAATATTTTTTCTTCTCTAGTAGAATAAAATTAATGCGTAAATCATTTTCTCTCCTGGTCACTGGGACTGTGACTCACTTCTGCCCCACAAACAGCACCACTTACAGCAGGGAGAAACCATGCATGTGTTCTGCATGTTGTCAAGGTTTCAACTGATCCTCTCTTTTGTTAAAACACAAGTGCAATCACACTGGGGAGAAGCTGTGTCAATGTGGCGATCTTGAAAGGAATTAAACTATCTGTCATGTGGTATTTATAAACGGTTTAGACTTGAATGTAGGAGGGTTGATCAGTAAGTTTGCGGATGACACAAAAATTGGTGGGGTGGTAAATAGTGAGGAGGAAAGCCTGAGATTACAGGAGGATATAGACGGGCTGGTCAGATGGGCTGATCAGCGGCAAATGGAATTTAATCCTGATAAGAGTGAGGTGATGCACTTGGGCAGGTCAAACAAGGCACGGGAATACAAAATGAATGGAAGGACCCTGAGAAGTACCGAGGATCAGAGGGACCTTGGTGTGCATGTTCACCGGTCCCTTAAGGTAGCGGCGCAGGTTGATAAGGTGGCTAAGAAGGCATATGGGATACTTGCCTTTATTAGCTGAGGCATAGAATATAAGAGCAGGGAGGTTATGCTGGAACTGTATAAACTTTGATTAGGCCATAGCTAGAGTATTGTGTGCAGTTCTGGAATCTGCATTATAGGAAGGATGTGATTGCACTAGAGAGAATGCAGAGAAGATTTACCAGGATGTTGCCTGGGCTGCAGAGTTTTTGCTATGACAGGAGATTGGATAGACTGGGGTTATTTTCCCTGGAGCAGAGGAGATTGAGGGGGGACATGATTGAGGTGTATAAAATTATGAAGGGCATAGATAGGGTAGACAGAAAGGAACTTTTCCCCTTGGTGGAGGGATCAATAACCAGGGGGCATAGATTTAAGGTAAGGGGCAGGAGGTTTAGAGGGGATGTGATGAAGAATTTTTTCACCCAGAGGGTGGTGGGGATCTAGAACTCACTGCCCGAAAGGGTGGTAGAGGCAGAAACCCTCATAACATTTCAGAAGGATTTGGATGTGCACTTGCGATGCCATGGCATACAAGGCTAGTGCTGGAAAATGGGATTAGAATAGTTAGGTACTTGTTTGACCGGCGCAGACTCGATGTGCTGAAGGGCCTTTTACTGTGCTGTGGATCTCTATGACTCTTTGACTGAGATTTGGAAACTCAATGCCACAGTCACACAGAGGAGAGGCTGTTCACCTGCACTGAATGTGGGAAAGGATTTTTATCACACCTTCGGGCACACCAGGGAGTGCACACTTATGAGAGACTGTATAAATGTTCTGACTGCGAGAAGAATTTGAAAAGCACAAGGGATCTGCTGAAACACCAGTGAGTTCACACAGGGGAGGGGCTGTTCACCTTCTCTGAATGTGAAAAGAGCTTCAGTCGTTCATCCAACCTGCAGGCAGACCAGTGAGTTGTCAAGTGACTGCAGGATTCTGCTGTTATTGCTGCTGTTAATCACATCGAGGACTGAACCATGTTGATTTTGACATTGGGGCCGATTTCTGCTGATGTTAACAATCTTTATGGCTAGGGTGAAATTTAATATTCTGGTAGTCGGTTTGCTTTACTTTGTATCCTTTCCTCTCCAAATAAAGTATATTCCTTCAGGTTATATTTGAGATTTTGTGGGATGAAACAAAGAGTGATTTACTTGTACTTCTTGCAGCTGAGTTACTGTATTAACTGCTCATGATCTGGTCTGCTCTACACTGGGAAGATGAAAAACAGATTGTGTGATCACTTTGTGGAACAACCTCTGTTCAGTCTGTGAGCTTGACCCTGAGCTTCCAGTCACTTGTCATTTTAATTCTCCGCCCCACTCCCACTCTGCCCTCTCTGTCCTTGGCCTCTTGAACTGTTCCAATGAAGCTCAGTGGGAGCTCCAGGAACAGCAGCTCATTTTTTAATTCGGCACTTTACGACCTTTAGACTCAACATCGAGTTCAGGAGTTTCTGCACCAACATTTCTCTCCCTGAAAAGGTGCTGGAACCTGATTCTATGTTTGACTCCACCCACTTGTCCTAGATTCCCCAACCAGTGGAAATAGTTCTCTCTACCTACCCTGTCAATTCCAATTAACATCCTGAAAACATTAGTCAAATCACCTCTTCATCTTCTAAATTTCAGAGATTACAACCCTCACAGCGAGGTGATGGATTTTGACAGGAAGGATAGAGAGAGAAAGACAATAGTGGCCTCATGGCACAGCTCGAAACAGTGTACAGAGTCAGAGGGATCTGGCCCTTTATGTACAGAGATTTTTTGAGGGTGACAGGATAGATTAAGAGAGCAGTTAGCAAGGTATATGCAATCTTGGGCTTCATAAATAGAGCTATTGAGTACCAAAAGCAAGGAAGCTATGCTGAATCTTTGTTAGGCTCTGGTTAGGCCACAACCCGAGTATTTGTGTCCAGTTCTGAACACCACACTTCAGGAAAGATGTAAAGGTCCTTGAGAAGGTGCAGAGGAGATTTAAACGAATGGTTCTAGCAAAGAGGTGAGGGTAGATTTAAAGAGGTATACTATATTATGAGCTTTAGATAAGGTGGACAAAGAAAATCTGTTCCCATCAGTTGATTGTAAAAGGGGGTACAGATTTAAGTTTTTGGGGAAGAGATAGAGGGGGATGTGAAGGAGAATAGGCACTTTAGGGAAATAAACTTGCAAGGATACAGGGATGTGGAGCAGGGGAATTGGTCTCACTGGATTGCTCTGGAGAGCTGGCATGGGCTAAATGGTACAAATGGCCTCTTCTGTGCCATTGTGACTCTATGGTTATTTCCTGTAATCCTATTTTGTAATTAAACCCTTGGAGTTCAGGTATCACTCAGGTAAATCTGTGCTACACTCTCTCCAAGACCATTCTATCCTTCCTTAGTTTGTTGCACAAAACTGAATGTATTATCTAGGTGTGGTCTAACCCAGGGTTTGTGCGTCTTGGTGCTTTTCCACAGACAGAACAGACAAAGCTTTTTCATTACTCATTCAGATGCTGATGATATTCAGGTTCTGATGAATCGAGTGACTCTGTCAGATCTTGATGTGGCGTTTGGTTTGAGTTTCCCGTCTGTCAATCCTCCACTTCTAATATCCCTGTAAAACAAATTTACAAAGACCTTTATTGTCAGTCCAAGATAGAAATTTCCAGGATAGAAATTTAGAAGAGACAAACATTACTCTTCGTTTGAGTTTGCTGTGTGGAAATTCACCCCTTCTCACCCTCTGTAAAAGGAGTTTCCAAAATCCATCCGTCAGTCCAGGATAGAAATGCACAACATTCTCTCCTCTTGCTGACAGGGACAGGGATGACCGCGCATGCGCCCTGCTGCATCTCGCCCCTGGGAAAGATGGCGGCCGTTAACTCAGGCCTGTGACCCAGAGCAGGCCAACAACTGTCGCCCCGTCCCGTGCAAACGCAGGATCGGGAGCTTCGAAGTGGGGGTTTGAGGTATTCTCCGGGTGTTTATGAGGCCTCCCCGCCCACTCCCCTGGCTCTAATCCTCTCCACCCACTCAACGACCCCATTACTCAACCTTACTCGACTGTTTCTTCCTTCTCCGTCTCACTCCAGGCACAACCCGCACTGCGCATGCCCCAATCAGGGACCGCATTGCGCATGCTCAACTTCCAGCTCGGTAATACGCCTGCGCAGCAAGCCCCCTGTCGTCTGGATAGGACACATTCTTCCCCGCGGAGAATGCTGGGTAACGATCCAGCCATTGAGAGTTGATATTGTTGAATCGAAACACTCGGCAGATCTGTTGTTTTTGTGGAAAGGGAAACATCACTTACATTTCAGGTCTATGACTTTTCATTAGAACTGCACTGCATCATTAGACGGACGTTGAGTCTGTTTCTCAATCCCCAGATACAGCCAGATATGCTGAGTATTTCCAGCATTGTCCGTTTTTATCTCTGGTTAAGGAAGCTGCTCTTGAACTTCACATTAGATTTATTACTAAGTTATATTCATTTTCGTCCTTGTAGAAGTGGAAACACCTTTCAGTTGTCTGGCCTGTAGAAACAGTTATGTGATCTTAAATTCCTCGATCAAGTCACCCCTCACTCACTTTTCCACATAAAACGTCTCCAGTCTGTTCAATATTTCTTGATAGGTATAACCTGTCAGTTGTAGCATTAGTCCAATAAACCTTTCTTGCATCACCCCCATCGCTCGCTTCTTGCATCGCTTCTAAATATGGAGACCTGAGCTAATCTGAGCACCGAACTCACCACTGTCCACAAATCACAGTATGTTTCAGTATTTTATTGATTTTCCCCATTAGCTGAATATAAGATGGGATGGAATGAGCAGACCCAATGAGCTAGTCTGTAACACTACGGAGCATCTGCAAACTTGCCTTACATTGGAACAGTGGACTGTTTATCCATCAATTATGACATGAAGAACAGCGTGTCTGAGAATGGCAGGATTTCAGTGCGGTGACACAAGGCCAGATTAAGTTGTTAATCTTATTGCCGAGCAGCAATAGGGAGCACTTGCAATTCATGTGCACTTTGTGCGTTTTCCAGATGAAAATAAATTGAATCTATCACTCTTGCTGAGTATATTCAAATAGAAATCCATTTCTTTTTGCATACTAAACGATTCAATGGATGTGCAAGATCATTTAATGGTGGAGCAGGTTCAGATGGTCGTATGGTCTCCCTCTGCTCCTATTTCTCATGTTCTTATGAACATCACAGTGAACCATTTCCATGCAAGCACAGCCGATGCAGAACCCGCCCTTTCACCTCCTCCTTTCCCACATTCCAGGGCCCCAAACACACTTTCTTGGTGACGCAGTGATTGCTACTCTTTGTTATTCATTATCATGTTTTCACTGCTCATGATGCAGTTTCCTTTGCACTGAGGATACTAAATCCGGCTTGGGCGACTTGTGGAGCATCACCATTGAGTGTTCAAGCGTGATCCTAGCTCTTGATCATTCTCTGGCCTCTCTGTCCTTGGCCTCCTGCACTGTTCCAATGAAGCTCCATGGAAGCACGAGGAACAGCAGCTCATCTTTGATCAGACACTTTACAACCTTATGGACTCTATAGTCATTTCAACAATTTCAGATCATAACCACACTCCAATTTTTTCGGACAGTAGGTGTTGGTAATGGTTCTGCTGTTATCGTTTGAACCCCCTCTGGACGTGTTTTCTGTTTCTTCATTTGTCCTATTAGTTTATTTATTTGTCTCATTATCACCAAATCTTACCTTGAATCATCACCCCCTTTGTCAATTAATCGCTCAGCCTTCCTATCACAAGACCGTTTGTTCTTCCCTCCTCTCGCTCTCTCTTTCTCCTGACTCTGTCCTTACTGCTAAACTATTGAATCTCTGAATTCTTCCAGTTTGGATAAAAAGCCAGCAAGCTGAAACATTCACTCTGCAGGTCCGTGAACTATCAAATGAAGTAGAAAAAGAAAGGTATTATAAATTTCAACAAAGTACACAGACAGGGAAAGGAGGAGAGGGAACGAACATATAAACATACGAACATAGAAACATACAAATTAGGAGCAGGAGAAGGCTATTCGGCCCCTCAAGCCTGTTCTGCCATTCAATAAGATCATGGCTAATCTGATTGTAACCACAACTCCACATTCCACATTCCTGTCTCCCCCCCGATAACTTTTCATCCCCTTGCTTATCAAGAATCTATCTACCTCCGTTTCAAAGGAAAAAACATATTCAAAGACTCTGCTTCCATCACTTTTTCAGGAAAAGAAGTTCCAAAGACTCAAGGCTCTCTGAGAGAAAAAAAAGACTTCTCGTCTCTGTCTTAAATGAGCGACACTTATTTTTAAACAGTGAGTCCTAATTCAAGATTCTTCCACAAGAGGAAACATCTTTTTCACATCCACCTTCTCAAGACCCTTATGTGTTTCAAGTAAGTTGCTTCTTACTCTTCTAAACTCCAGATACAAGCTTAGCCTGTCCACCCTTCCCTCAGAAGACAATCTGCCCATCCAAAGTATTAGTCTAGTAAACATTTTCTGAACTGATTCCAACGCATTTACATCCTTTCTTAAACAAGGGGAACAGCGCTGGACACAGTACTCTAGAAATGGTCTCACCACTGCCCTGTGTAACTGAAGCATAGTCTCCCAACTTTTGTATTCAGTTCCCCTTACAATGAACGATAACATTCTATTAGCTTTCCTAATTACTTGCTATACCTTTTGTGATTCATGCATTCGGACACCACGACCCCTCTGCATCTCAGTGCTCTGCAATCTCTCACCATCTAGGTAATAAGCTGCTTTTTTATTCCTCCTGCCAACATTTGGCAAGTTCACATTTGCCCACATTATGCTCCATTTGCCAGATGTTTGCTCACTCACGTTACCTGCCTATATCCCTTTTTAGCCTCCTTATGTCCTCTTCACACCTCACTTTCCTACTTTTCTTTGTGTCATCAGCAAATTCAACAACCATACCTTTCGTCCCTTCATTCAAGTCATTTGTATAAATTGTAAAAAATTGAGGCCCCGGCTCTGATCCTGAGGCACACCACTCGTTACATCTTGCCAACCGGAAAATGACCCATTCATGCCAACCATCTATCCATGTCAATATGTTATCCCCCTCCACCATGAGCTTTTATTCTCAGCAATAACCTTTGATGTGGCACCTCATCAAATGCCTTCTGGAAATCTCAGTACAGTACATCCACTGGTTCCCCTTTATCCACAGCACATGTGACTTTTACAAAGAACTCCAATAATTTGGTTAAACATGATTTATCTTTCAGAAAACCATGGTGACCTTGACAGACGTTAAGGGAAACATTAGAAGCTATTATTAAAAACGTTAATAGCAGGAGAGAAGTTTTGTGATTGGGTGGAAGACAGAAGAGAATAAGTAACACCAGGGATGAGGATGCCAGACAAAAGCAATGTGAATGGATTGGAATGGTAATTGGACGAGTGAAGAAACTAAAGGTGTGGAGAATCATTCTGTTTCTGTTACCTATTTCCGCTCTGATTGGAAATGTGTTGTTTCACTGTTGATCCATTTCTCTTCTGCTCCACGTTGGAAACTGATTCCTTCTCTTCCATTGACTTATGGAAAAATTTAATTGAGCAAATACACAACTGGCACAGGGGAAAGAAAATCATCAATTGAAGCATTGAAACAATGAAACAGAAATATTTATGATCCAGAAGGAGACCATTCGATCCATCATGTCCATGCCAGTACAAAAGGAGCAATCCGGTCTAATCCCATGTTTTAGCTCTTGCTCCATAGCCTTGTAGGTTACAGCACCACAAATGCTTTTCCATGTGTTAGTTCCTTTACTTCAATGGTGGTTTCCGTCTCTATGATCAGCTCAGGCAGTGAGTTCCAGACCCCCACCACCTCCTGTGTGAAATTAATTACTCTACAGCTTTTCTCTAATTCTTCCACCAGATACATTAAGTTGAATTGTTTAGTCTTCCATGGGTCAGCTGGTACCACTCTTGCTTCTAACTTAGAAAATTGTGAGCTCAAACACCATTGCCAGACATGAGCACAACCGCATAGGCTGACATTCCAGTGCAATACGGAGGGAATCCCGCACTTTCGAGTGTAATATGCCTTTTTGACGAGATGTTAAACTGAGGCTTCGTCTGCCCTTGGATGTACAAGATCCCAAATCACAATTTTGACCAAGAACAGGTGGTTAAGAAGGCATATGAAATTCTTGCATTTAATAGCCGAGGCATAGAATATAAGAGCAGGGAGCTTATGCTGGAACTGTATAAAATGCTGGTTAGGCCACAGCTATATTACTGCGTGCAGTTCTGGAATCCACATTATTGCAAGGATTTGATTGCACTAAAGAGAGTGCAGAGCAGATTTACCAGGATGTTGCCTGGGCTGGAGAGTTTTAGTTATGAGGAGAGATTGGATAGACTGGGATTATTTTCCCTGGAGCAGAGAAGATTGAGGGGGGACATGATTGAGGTGTAAAAGATTATGAGGGGCGTAGATAGGGTAGGCAGGAAGGAAGTATTCCCCTTGTTGGAGGGATCAATAACCAGGGGGCATAGATTTAAGGTAAGGGGCAGGAGGTTTACAGGGGATGTGAGGAAGAATTTTTTCACTCAGAGGGTGGTGGGAACCTGGAACTCACTGCCTGAAAGAGTGGAAGAGGCAGAAACCCTCATAACATTTAAGAAGTATTTGGATGTGCACTTGCGATGCCATGGCATACAAGGATCTGGATCTCGTGCTGGAAAATGGGATCAGAATAGTTAGGTACTTGTTTGACCGGTACAGACTCGATGGGCCGAAGGGCCTTTTTCTCTGCTGTTGACCTCTATGACTCTATGACTCTCTAACAGTGTCCCTTGTCTTGTCCAATATTTATCCCTTAATCAACACCACAAGAACAGATTATCTGGTCATCAATGCGCTGCTGTATGTGGGAGCTTGCTTCATTTCATACATTACAGTGAATACACTTCAAAAGTACATAATTGTCTATAAAACCCTTTGGGATTCCGGTGGTGGTGAAAGGCACTTTACAAATATGAGTATTTGTTTCTTTCTCAATCCATGCCCCTGGTTATTGATTGCTTTGCTCACGGAAATAGGTCCTTTCTTTCTTCTCCATCTCGATTTTATAATTTTATATTCCTCAGTTAAATCTCCTTCGCTTCCTCTGTTCAAAGAAAACAGACCCATCCTATCCAATCTTTCCTCCTCGCTCATTTTGATGTGAATAAGGTTCAGCAGGAGTTTCCCAATGCTTTCCCCTAACCATATAAATCTGATCTTTCTCAGCTGTATTGTATTTGAACTGCACCCACTTCTCTCAGTTCCCCAGTAAGTGTCTATTCTAACCCTTTGACTCTGAGCAGTTTTGCTGGTGCAGCGGTTTGACTGGAAATTGCCCCTTCAAATATCATCATTCATTGTACACTCGGCCATATGTCTGCCGTGCTTCCAGTGAAGCTGGGGACAGTTTTAACTCATAAACCAGGAATTGTGATATGAATAATGGAGTGCTTACTTTGACTTACTTTGAGCCCCGTGATACCTTGGAGGAATAGCTCAAACCGAGGACGTTTCAAGGTCTCAAACTCCATCTACTGAGCTAGCGGGACATATGATGAAGACATGTCCATATCCCTTATCACAGCGAGAATACTGTCTGAATGCAATGGTAGAGAAAGGAATTGACCACCAGAAGCCCAAGATTCCAATGCTTTCCCATCAATCATCAATAACATTATTCACAGCTTCTGCTTCCCAGCTGCACCTCCTTCCAAACATTATGATACATTTTCCTCAGGATTTGTTCCTGGATTTAATATTTACCTGCTTTGTGACCTCATTTTGAAATCAGATTCGCTTCAATCTCCAACACAAGTTGAGTTGCAAATCTGATGGACAAACAATGGAAAACAAGTCAGTCGATAACACAAATCCCATGGTTCTCATTTTCAGATTCACCACAGTCAGCTTTTAAATCAAAGGAAAGAATTTTGTAGTGAAAAGATTTCGAAAGTTGTCGTTGTTTTTATTTGTGACTCACTCACTCGGGTATTCTGTAAATGCTGCTCGGAGTTTCATAGACCGAGATATAATCTACCTGTGTTTCCCTGAACCTGTGCTCGGTGTATTGGGAGCCCGGATTGGAGTATCTTGCGTCCCAGGGATGGGCAGTAACCCGCTGATCGAAGCTGCAGTCGCCGCTTTCTGCTGGCAGCGGGTTATTGGAGAGTGTGGGGCGGGAATATTGCTGCTTTTCTGCTTTTCCCTGTCCCACTCACTGTGCTGCTGGAGGAGGAGGAGTGAATGGGTTTGTTTGAATCCAATGACTTCATAGATTTCCAATGGGTTAGATATAGGTACATGGTTGGTCTAATCGTTTTCTCATTAAACTTGACGTGAATATACATGAGAAAAAAATTGCTTGCGTGAGAATTCACTAAATAACAGAAACACTTGCCTCGATTGTGAAATATTTTCTTGCAGGTAATGTGGACCCTGACAATCCAGAGCTGTGAGAGAATAAACGCCGATGAAGTGAAAACTCCACCGGTGGATGGACTCGAACCACCAACCAAATAGCCAAATACTGAACAAGTACACCACACAAGCTGATGCAAAGCAACCTGGCAAGATACCCACTTAAAACTTCAGATCGTCGCTACCGCATTAGCAATTGTTCTAAAAAGTTTTCTTCTTCCAAACAAAAGGGAGGGACATTCATTGTGGATACATGGAAACAGTTGATTGAGGGATAAACATTGACCAGGAAGCGGGGAGAACTCTCCTGATCTTCTTTCAAATAGGCTCATGGCACCTTTTATATTCTGGTGCCTAAATCCCGTTCATGTCTCTTCTTTCCCGACTGAATAGGAAAGGAGGGGTTTCACCAGACCTACACTGAGTCTCGATTTCCTCGGCTCCCTGGTAGTTTTTCCTCTCCCTCTATTCTGAAGACCGATGCAAAGTGATTCTGCAGCATGTCTGCCATTTCCTCAGTTTCAGTTACAGTATCGCTTTCATCTGCCTTCAGGAGCACACATTGCTGTTAGCCACTCTTTGAGATGGGGAGTAAGTATTTTAACCTGCATCAATAATCCTTTTTTGTTGACTGCACAAACTACTAATCGGCCTGCCGAGTGACGGTTGGAAATGTTTAATAACTTCCAGTTGTTCATGTGTGGTGGAATGGCGGCTGTTTTTATTTTGTTGGATGTTATTCACCTCGACAAGAGGTGTCACGTGGCTGTATGATGCTGACTTTCATAACACAAGTAAATTAGCGAACTCACACTTAACAAAGGGCTTTTGGCAAAGCTTCTTTTTTGCCTAGTTTCGAATGAGGGACTTTCTGTGTGTTAGATGCACATGATAATCACTACACTACAGAAACGACACACTGCTGAGATCACAATGGACCTGTCCACAATGTTAACCTGTGCCGCCATGCAGCAGCACTTTGGGTCTTTGTTTTGAAGAAATGGATTCAGCTGTTATAAATAGGAATGCTGGGGACAGACTGATCTAACAATGTCATCATAAAATTACACAATACATTAGGAGACAATTCGGCCCACCATGTCTATGATGGCATTTTACAAAGAGCTTTACATAACTCTGATTTTTCTCGCTTTCAAGTCATTGTCCAACTCCCTTTTGAAAACTCTGAGTGAAGAGAAACAATATTGAAAGAGGTGCAGGAGTTTCTGCAATGCCCATGCGCACTGTGTGATCATTAACAAAGTTTCCCTGACCCAATGACATCAAGAGTTGAACTTTAGATTCCGATATAGTTTTTGAACCAAAAAATGTATTTATGCAGCTGATTTCATACTGAACTTCCAAAAGAAATTTATTCAGATCAGGCATGTCCTCATTTTTCTCAGTCACTCCATATAATCTAATTCCCCTTGCTGTACAACCTGTTACAGAGGCTGTCATAGAAAAGATGGAAAGGTTTGCTGCAGCTATACAAAGCCCTTGTTAGATCACACCTGGAGGGCTGTGGATAGTTCTGGGAACGGCACCTTATAAAGGATCAATATTTGCCTTGAAAGTTTCAGAGGAGCCGCATTGATCCTGTTGGTGGGTTTGGAAATTGAAAGTTGTCCATCCGCAGCTTGTGGCACAATTTCCCCTCACTGTTCACTTCATGTTCATGTCGAACACACCGGATGCTGTTATTGACTGAACAAGTCTTCTGTGTTTTAACTAAACACGCTGATACTAAAAAAGAAATAAGGAGGGAAAAGATTAAATATGAGGGTAAGCTAGCCAGTAATATAAAAGAAGAGTGCAAGTGTTTTTTTTAGATATATAAAGGGTAAGAGAGAGGCAAAAGTGGACATTGGGCCGCTGGAAAATGACGATGGAAAAGTAGTAGTGGGGAACAAATAAATGGCGGAGGAACTGAATAGGTACTTTGCATCAGTCTTCACAGTGGAAGACACGAGTGTCATCCCCAACGTTCAAGAGAGTCGGGGGGCGGAGGTGAGTATGGTGGCCATTACCAAGAAGAAGGTGCTAGGAAAACTGAAAGGTCTGAAGGTGGATAAATCACCTGGACCAGATGGATTACACCCCAGAGTTCTGAAGGAGATAGCTGAAGAGATAGTGGAGGCGTTAGTGGCGATCTTTCAGGAATCACTGGAGTCAGGGAGGGTCCCAGAGGACTGGAAAATCGCTAAGGTAACCCCCCTGTTTTAGAAGGGAGTGAGGCAAAAGACAGAAAATTACAGCCTGAATTATTAGCCTGACCTCGGTCGTTGGTAAGATTTTAGAGTCCATTATTAAGGATGAGATTTCAGAATACTTGGAAGTGCATGGTAAAATAGGGCAAAGTCAGCATGGTTTCATCAAGGGGAGGTCATGCCTGACAAATCTGTTAGAATTCTTTGAGGAGGTAACGAGTAGGTTAGACAAAGGAGAGCCAATTGATGTTATCTACTTGGACTTCCAGAAGGCCTTTGACAAGGTGCCGCACAGGAGGCTGCTCAGTAAGATAAGAGCCCATGGTGTTAGAGGCAAGGTACTAGCATTGATAGAAGATTGGCTGTCTGGCAGGAGGCAGAGAGTGGGAATAAGGGGGTCCTTCTCAGGATGGCGGCCGGTGACTAGTGGAGTTCCGCAGGGGTCAGTGTTGGGACCACAACTTTTCACTTTATACATTAATGATCTAGATTAAGGAACTGAGGGCATCCTGGCTAAGTTTGCAGATGATACAAAGATAGGTGGAGGGACAGGTAGTATTGAGGAGGCGGGGAGGCTGAAGAAGGATTTGGATAGGTTAGGAGAATGGGCAAAGAAGTGGCAGATGGAATACAACGTGGGGAAGTGTGAGGTCATGCACTTCGGTAGGAAGAATAGAGGCATAGACTATTTTCTAAATGGGGAGAGAATTCAGAAGTTTGGAGTGAAAAGGGACTTGGGAGTCCTAGTCCAGGATTCTCTTAAGGTTAACTTGCAGGTTGAGTCGGTGGTTAGGAAGGCAAATGCAATGTTGGCATTTATTTCGAGAGGACTAGAATATAAAAGCAGGGATGTTCTGCTGAGGCTTTATAAGGCTCTGGTCAGACGACATTTAGAATATTGTGAGCAATTTTGGGCCCCGTATCTCAGGAAGGATGTGCTGGCCCTGGAGAGGGTCCAGAGGAGGTTCACGAGAATGATCCAAGGAATGAAAGGCTTAACATATGAGGAACGTTTGAGGCTTCCAGGTCTATACTCGATGGAGATTAGAAGGATGAGGGGGGATCTGACTGAAACTTACAGAATACTGAAAGGCCTGGATAGAGTGGACGTGGGGAAGATGTTTCCATTAGTAGGCGAGACTAGGACCCGAGGGCACAGCCTCAGAGTAAAGGGAAGACCTTTTAGAACAGAGATGAGGAGAAACTGCTTTAGCCAGGGAGTGGTGAATCTATGGAATTCATTGCCACAGAAGGCTGTGGAGGCCATAGGTCATTGAGTGTATTTAAGACCGAGATGATAGGTTCTTGATTGGTAAGGGGATCAAAGGTTACGGGGAGAAGGCGGGAGAATGGGGTTGAGAAACTTATCAGCCATGATTGAATGGCGGAGCAGACTCGATGGGCCGAATGGCCTAATTTCTGCTTCTATGTCTTATGGTTTCTTATGGTATATTCGGCGCTCCCTCTCCTGCCGCCCGGAGTTGGCCCTCATCAGGGAATGTTGTTTGAATTGACCCTGGAGTCCCTTTCCCCCGGGATCTACAAAACACGTCACTTCTCTTCTTTCATTCTCACTCTTTCATTCCCAGTTTGAGTCGGTTCTCCTTTCGGGCTCTTCAACAAATCCATTTGGACAGACAAGTGGCAGCTGAAATTTGATGGAAGGAAATGTGAAGTGATTCATTTTGGTTGAAGAGAAGAGAAAACAGGAAATAATGGTTACAATTTTAAAGGGGCTTCTCTGTTGCACAGCAAGTGGTTCGGATCTGGAATATATCAATGTGGTTCAGCCCCACGAGCTGATGAACGCATTTTTACCATCCCAAACTCCATTCACATTAGTTGTGTGGCTTCATGTTAAAAAGGTCCAGAGAGAAAAAGTAGGTTGGAAAGATGCATGCGGAGATTGTTTCTTTCTGTGTTTTTTTATTTCAGTGCAGATTGGTCAGTAACTGAGTGCCCCCCATATGCAACAAAGTGGAGGATGATTGAAATTTTCAATCCAGGCAATGGGAATTTTCGTTTTCACTGTGGTAGCGTGGCCGAGCGGTCTAAGGCGCTGGATTTAGATTGTAGCCCCCATGGAGGTGTGGTCTTAAATCCCACCGCTGCATGAATTTCAGACGGCTCATCTTTTCAGTCAAATCCCTTAGTGTGTGCTCAGGACGTCTACAGTGCTCCATCCTGTCGGAAAGATCGAGGAAATTGCAGGGCAGCCAGGGATTGGTGGGGCTGCATGTCTTCGTTCTCTGCTGTAACCATTCTATGATTTTACGAGCAGAGCATTATACTTTAAATGGCCTCTGCGTACAGAGCTGAGTGGTTAAGGTAATGGGTTTGAGAATCTTTTAGAGTTTCCAGATACAGGTTCAAATCCCGCCAGATTACATTTCTCACTGTTCCTGTTTTAAGAATGAGTTAGAGAATTAATCATCAAGTAAATGGACTAAAAAAATCTTTCAAATTCTCCCGTGTACTTTTCATTTCCGTTCATCCGCATTCATCAAATTTGCAGTTGGAAATGGAACAAAAACGGAGCCAATTTGATGACGTCCTTGCTTTCTGGACGTTTGTCTCTCCTGACGCCTCTGTCACTATTGGTTTCTATGTCTGTGTGTGTTCCTTTCCATGTGTCAATGTGGTTCAGTTCCTTGTGGTAGTGAACGCATTTTTGCCATCGCAAACTTCACTCACTTTCGTTATGTATCTTCATGGTAAACGATACAGGGAATAACAGTAGGTTTAAAAGTTGCAAGAGGAGATGGACATTTCTGGAATTCGGTCAGTAGTTGGTTCCGTAGCTCAGTGATTAGAGCAGAACCCTTAAAATTCGTACCGCGTTCGATCCTGGCTGTAGCCTACAATTAAACTTTAGCTTAGCCTAATGATAAGGAGTGGGGGAGGATGCAGATAGGCTGAAAGAGATATATATAAAGCTCAGGGCAATTCAGATAGCAGATGGCGCATCATTTCAGAATAGGTGAAGCTGCTCAGTCGGTCCAAAAGAATAAGAAAACGCCGAACTATTTCAGTACAGTCAATAGTTATGGGATGAACTGAATGCAAAGTACAGGACATTGGTAAGAACACATCTGGAGTCCTGTTTACAGCACTGGCCTCTTTATTTAAGGAAATATGTAAATGCGTTAGCATAGTTCAGAGAAGGGTTACTGGACTGTTATGACACGGCAGTTGGTAACGGCTGAGTTAATCTTCATCAAGGCAACAATAACCCATACACTCCAAACAGACACCAGACACAGCACATTATATCTTACGAAATCAAAATGAGGTTCTTTTCAATTTGTTCCTTCGCAGACACAGTGGTAAGCTTACAGGAGGCATAGATCTTCCATGCCTCTGAATTCCACACACAAAACTTTTCTGGATGTACCTAGTCTTCCCTTTGAACGCAAAACCTCATTGCATCACCAGGGCCTTGAACTCCACCTCTTCTAACAAAAAACCTCTTTCATAGCACCAATCTTATTAGTAATATGAACATATTGTTTGGTGTTTCCTAGCCAGGTGCAAGATTTCGCCCCCAATCTTTGAATGGTTTATTCAACAGAATGCAAATGTGCTCTCTACCTTACTGTTTACACCTCATAACTACTATACATTAACACACCCATACTAGCTGGCTTTAATCCAATTGAGGCACACGCAGACACACCCACAGACACAGACCCCACTACAAGTCCAATTTAAAAATAATTTCCAATAACATTAAATACATTAATATCTCTTCATGACATAGACCATTACCAAGAAGGCGTTCATTGTTTTAAGAGGAAAGGTTGGATAAGTTAGGCTTGTATCCACTGGAGTTTGAAAGAGTAAGAGGTGACTTGATCGAAATCTTTAAGATCCCGAAGGGTCTTAACAAGGTTGATGTGGAGAGGATGTTTCCTCTTGTGGGAGAATCTGGAACTGGGGGGTCACAGTTTCAAAATAAGGCGTCGCTCATTTAAGGCAGAAATTAGGAGAATTTATTTTCTCTCATAGGGTCATGAGTCTTCATAACTCTTCCTCAAAAGGCAGTGGAAGCAGAGTCTTTGAATATTTTAAAGGCAGAGCTAGATAGATTTTTGATCAACAAGGGGGTGAAAGGCTATCAAGGGTAGGTGGGAGGTTACAATCAGATCAGCTGTGATCTTATTGAATGGTGAAGCAGGCTTGAAGGGCCGAGTGAACTCTCCTGCTCCTAGTTTGTATGTTCACACGTTATTTGAGTCCAGACTGCTTACCGGCTCAGCGCCCAAATGCCACAAAGTCGAGAAGATTGAAATTTTCACTGAACAGCATGTAAACAGCCAGTGGATTCAATCGGTGCGATGGTGTGTTCCAGTTCTAGATGTGCAATCATAGAATCAATTTCTATTTGTTGCTTTGAACCCAATATTTCTAATGGGTTGGATGTTATGCATATGTGTGATCTAACTTATCTCATTTTCTTTGAAATGAATATTCATAAAACTACTTGTCTGGGAACTTACTGGATAACAGCAGGGCTGGCAAAGTTTGTACAACATTTCCTTGAAGCCAAAGGACACGACACAGAACTGCCTCGGGAAGAGAAGTAGAAGTAAAACGCCAATGTTTGAGTTGACAGTAGAATTCGCTAAACAAGATGTTACAGAAACACCCTGGTGACCTAATGGTTAGGATTCGGTGCGCTCATCGCCCAAATTTGATTCCTGGTCTCGCTGTTGTGCAAAATATCACAACCAAAAACCAATTTCTGATTCAAAAACTCTATCGTGCCCAACACCTCATCCCCTTCCCACAGCACCTTCCCATGCAATCGCAGGAGGTGTAACATTTTACCTTCTCCCTTCTCACCGTCCAAGGCCCCAAACACTCCTTCCAGGTGAAGCAAAGATTTATTTGCACTTCTTACAATTCAGCCTATTGTATTCTCTGCTCACAATGTGGTCTCCTCCACACTGGGGAGACTAAACACTCTCTGACTGTCCGCTTTGCAGAACACCTTCACACAGTCCGCAAGAATGACCCAGACCTGTCTTTCACTTGCCATTTCAATTCACACCTTGCCCTCACGCTCACATTTCTGTCTTCAGCCTTCTACGATGTTCCGGTGAAGCCCAACGCAAACTGGAGGAACAGCACCTCATCTTCTCATTAGACACTCTACAGCCTTCTGGACTCAACATTGAGGTCAACAAATTCACATTATGAACTCTGTCCTCCATTTTAATTTCCCTGCAGCCTCCACACCCCCAAGTGCCAGTCTGCATCTTGTTCTTCTGTTTTGCTTTCAGACAGCGCTGACCCTTTTTCTGCTATTAACACATTCTGCTATTTTGCTTCCAGTCAGTGCTGACCTTTGTCTAGATATTAACGCCTGCTTTCATAATTAATAATATCATTCCCGTTGCCTTTGACTTGTGTTCCATGATATCTTTGTTACTGAATCTCTCCTGACCTCAAACCTATCCCTGAACTTTTTTGCTCCATCTACTCCACCCACCCTCGTCAGCAGCATAAAACGCATCATATTTCTACCTCCCTTGAGTTCTGAAGAAGAGTCATATGGACTGGAAGCGTGAACTCTGTTTCTGTCTCCACAGGTGCTGTCAGACCTGCTGTGAAATTCAGCGACCCTCTGTTTTTATTAGAGCACGAATTCCTGGCTTTATCATAATATAAAATGCATAGCAAGTCGGCCAAAATCCATGGAACGAGGAGCAGAGTTAAATTTCCACGTGGGTATTAAATAGAACTGGAAATGACTGAGGCGGAGATTGAAAGTTGAAAGATGTATCATGAAAGTGGAGGAATTTGATATCGCCTTGCACGGTTTCACAGGAGCCGCAGGGATTAGGTTGGTGGCTTTTGGAAATTGGATTTTGCAATTCACAGCTTTTAGTACTATTTCACCACACTGTCAATTTCATGTTCTTGCCAATGGCAATGGTTGTTTTAATTGGCTGAATAGGTCATTTTGTCTCAGGAGAAAGTGGTCTGAAATGAAAACAAATGGCAAAAGTATCGTTTATCAAACTGCCGGGGTAGCCTCCGTGCTGGCATGGTGGCTGGGACTTGCCGTGGCCCGGGTTCAATTTCTCGTGTGAGAATTAGGGTTCTTTGCTCATGTCCACATTGCTCGAACAGAGCGATTTTTTTATTGATTTAAAACTGAAAACGCATAACAGCCTGTGCCGAATCAGTGGAGTGTGTGTTTGAAGCATCCCATCAGAGCTGGTATCAGAGGGAATGGAGCAGGGAGAGAGGATCCCTGGGGTGATATTCAGTGAGTTCAGGAGGATCGTATCAGAGGGAATGGAGCAGGGAGAGAGGATACTTGGGGTGATGTTCAGTGAGTTCAGGAGGATCGTATCAGAGGGAATGGAGCAGGGAGAGAGGATTCCTGGGGTGATGTTCAGTGAGTTCAGGAGGATGGTATCAGAGGGAATGGAGCAGGGAGAGAGGATCCCTGGGGTGATGTTCAGTGAGTTCAGGAGGATGGTATCAGAGGGAATGGAGCAGGGAGAGAGGATCCCTGGGGTGAAGTTTAGTGAGTTCAGTTGTTTGTTGCGTCAGGCAGGCCGCAGGGCCTGGGAATTTCCACGATTTGTGCTCCCCGTTGTTCCTGATAAGACCCAAACTGTGGTGATACTTCGCAGGATTACTGCTCGATAATATGTCTGTGTCAGATCGGCCCTAGTCTCCAGGAATCATCTCATGGTTTGTGTCAACGGTTCGGTCTGCGGTATTTGTGCATTTTTTGTTATTCATGCGATATAGGCGTGGCTCTCTGGGCCAGCATTTATTGCACATCCCTAATTGCATTGAGAAGGTGGATTGTGACGTCTCTGCCTTGTGAGTGTTTAATTGGACAAATTAGAGAGAATCCAGGCGAATGCTCTGGGCGCATGGGTTCAAATCCCAACATGGCAGCTGCTGGAATGTGAATTCAATTATTAAAACCTGGGATTGAAAACTAGCCTCAGTAATGGTGACCATGACAACTGTCACCGATTGTCGTAAAAACCCATCTGCTGCACTAATGTCCTTTAGTGAAGGGAATCTGCCATCCTTACCCAGTCTGGTCGACATGTGATTCCAGGTCGACAGCAACCTGCCTGACACTTAACTGCCCTCTGAAATGGCCTCGGAAGCCGGGCTGTTCTGGGCGGCCTTGCCAGCGACACCCACACCTCATGAAAGGGTAAAGAGAGAAAAAAAAAAACTTTTACTCCCTATCTAACCTCTGCTGCACCGACCCTGGGAGTGTTTAATGGGACAGTGTAAAGGAAACATTCGTCCTCCATATACTGTCCTGTATGGGCCTCTGATGAAGCAGATCCCTGCTGTTTACAATTACCTGACATGTGACTGTGACAGGCCTGAGTATGAGTGAAATCACCGAGGCTCCTCCCTCTGTGCAATCATCCTGGCTCTGGGGTTTGCCATAAAAAGGTAGAGGTAAAGGTGTATTAACACCAATGGGTCGCTGGATGGCGCAGTGACTCTTTCACTGAAGGACCTTGGACTCTGAAGAAGAGTCATGAGGACTCGAAACGTTAACTCTTTTTTTCTCCACAGATGCTGTTGGGCCTGCTGAGTTTTTCCAGCATTTTCTGTTTTTGATTCACATCCCAAACAGGAATGGTTAAAAAAAATCTGGGAAAGGGGAGGAAACAGTGTAATAGGGGAAATGGAGCGGTGTCGATGGGCCTGGGGGAAAGGAGTTCAGCAAAGTCAGTTCGTTTCACATTCATGATTTATTAACAATTTCGGAGAACATTTTACAGAAAAGTTTATTTTAAAGTCAACTGGACTGAATATGATGACTGAGTCACACTGAGAACAGAACACATTCGCTCTGAGCTGCCAACTGTATGTACAGCTGTGACAGAGACCAGAAAGAGAAAACCGGAGCTCAACATAAAGGGAAGGGAATGAGGAAAGCTACTTATTTACACATGGAATTCAAACTACTGGGAAATTATAAGCTACAATTACAACACAGCCATAATTATCTCGCACATTTCAAACAGAGAAGCGGAAATACCGTCCATGACTGTCTTAGTTACAAATTCGGAAACATGAACTGAAGGTATTTCATTTTTAGATTCACCGAGAGGACATATTTTAAATTCGTAATACAGAGATCTCAATAAACGGCTGAGGAAAATCTACGGTGTCCAAAATTCAACTGGTCACTTGATCTGCAAAAGAGGATAAAATAATGAAGCAGATGTTTAGAATGTGGGACATTTATGTTAGTGTTTTAATCAATGAAACATTGAGAGATTTTTCAAACCGCTTCTGTCAGTTTGAAGTGTGAGTGGATTGAATCTTCTGACCTTCACCAGAGTGACGGCAGTGCTGTAGAAAATGCTCAGGAAGAACAGGATGATGAATGTGGAAGCGGTTGTCCAGATGTTGCCGTTATCATCCTCAGAGTCTTCAATCCAGGTGTGATCTGTGGAATCTGCGAGGATATAACCGAGGAAATATAATTAGGTTACTTATTAATCTAGGATATCTTTTAAAAATATACTCTTTACTCTTTCCTAAGTTATTAATGTATTCTCTAATTTAATGTTCAATATATATCTACTGTTAAGCACGTGAATTTCAGCAACCTATCTCTGTAACTATCTCTACAGCTGTTCTTGCTTTACAATCCTCGTATAGTCCTAGTCGGAAAATATAGAAAATTATCTCCAATATCATTTTATTTTCGAACAATTTCGTACGATCTATTATTGGAGAATATTATGATGGATATCAAGAGAGATTCACTGGGCAACTTATTTGGAAACTGTGAACGTTGCTTTTTAAAATCTCGGATGTGAGTTCCCATCTTGTTTGTCTATTTGTGATGGGAATGTTTGGTGCGTCATTAACTTAAATCAGATTCTCAGTAAGAACATTGTTTCAGTGTGCTTTTCGGATCATTATGTAATAGGGACAATTGCTGGAGGATACGTCGGTTAAAAAAGTGCATTTGAATTAAACCTTCTTCAATAGCCTGGCGTTTGTGTCATGCTTTAGCTTTTATGTATGTGTGCACGAGTATATCGTGCCTTGCATCACTCTTTGTTTCTGTGTCCATATGTGTGTATGAGTATTGAGGTGCGTTCATTTGCCAATGAGTGCTGACTTGTGCATTTTTGTGTCTGCGTCTGCATGTATATTTTGTTTTTTTTGCCAATGTGTATGTATGAGTGTGTTATTGTGTGTGTTTATGTATTGATATCTATGTTTATTTATTACTATCTGTGTTAATGTGTGTTTATGCGTTCTTGTCTGCTAATATGTGTTAATGTTTCTTTTTGTGTTCCACGTATGTGTCAGCATATTAATGTCTGTGTCACAGCGTGTGTGTGTGAGAGAAAGAGAGAGAGTTTTTAATGTGTGCATTTGTGTGTTGATGGATATTTAAAACTATGTATCAATGTGTGTTTATGTTTTCAAACGTACTAACGTGTGTTTTTTGTGTTCTCGTGTGTATAAGCGTGTTTCATGTTTGTGTCTACATGTGTGCCTGTGAATGTGTTAGTCTGTTCCTCTATGTTTTTGTCTGTCTGGGTGTCATCTGCTCATGTGTGTGCATGTGTTCATGTGTATCCATGTACTTGTTTTAATGTGTATGATAGTGTGTGTCTTTTTGTCTGTATTTCTGTCATTGTGAATGTGTGATAATGCATATTTGTGTCCTTGTATGAGTCTGCTTGTCTGGTTTTATCTGTTTGTGTGTGTGATATTGTGTATATGTGTGTGAGTGTGTGTGTATGTGTGTGTGCACGTGTGTATTTGTGTGTGTGTGTGTGATTGTGTATATGTGTGTTCCTGTGCCTGCATTTGTGTGTGTATTTGTGTTTATGTGTGATTGTGTGTGCGTGTGTGTCTGTCTGTGCCTGTGTTTGTGTGTGTGCAAATGTGTATTTGTCTATGTGTGTGTGTTTGTGTGTCTGCCCGTGTTTGTGTGTGTGTCTGTGCCTGTGTGTGTGTGTCTATGTATGTATGTGTGTGTGTCTGCCTGTACTGTGTGTGTTTGTGTCTGCGTGTCTGTGCCTATGTGTGTATGTATGTATGTTTGTGTGCGTCCATTTGTGTCCCTTGTGTGCATTTTTACTATTTTTCAGTGTTTCACCAGGTCCCAACGATCGAGTCTGACCCTGATAGTGAAAATTTTGGTGAATATTTTCAATGTTCTGTATAAACGTGTTTTCTGTGAGGTGCAAGGTGATATCAGGTGAACGAATGCAAACAATCATCCATCTGCCTCATAAAATTCAGGGGTAGAACCGTGAACAACCCAGGGAGGATTTAATAACCGGTTTAGATTCGGATGATGGGAAATCAATCTTAGCGTAAGATTAACTGGAACAAGAGTGTGAAAACTTCTTAAAATTATGTTGCATAAATATATATTTTACAACATTTTAAGCATGATGGGACTTTAAAACCTGTGGCCAGTAAGCTAGAAGCTGACATCTGCTGTTGGTAACTGGGTCCTTACAGCAAAGGCCCGTTCCTTTCCAGATTCTCTGCTCGGGGACTGAGAGTCCATTGAGTTAATAGTTTTGCTCTGTCTGGTTGAGTAAGCAATTTCTCTTTTGGTTCTCTCTGCTGAGAAGGTGGAGACACACTGGGTTAACCAATGACCTTCCTCGTCTTTCTGTTTAGGAAGTGGAGGTAAAATTGGCTAAAAATTTTCCTTTCAGTTTTCTCTGTTGGGGAAGTGGAGGTATAGTGGGTTAACAATTTTCCTTCCACCTCTCTCTGTTGGGGAAGTGGGGGTACAGTGGGTTAACAATTTCCCTTCCCCCTCTCTTTGTTGGGGAAGTGGAGGTACAGTGGGTTAACAATTTCCCTTCCCCCTCGCTCTGTTGGTGAAGTGGGGGTACAGTGGGTTAACAATTTCCCTTCCCCCTCTCTCTGTTGGGGAAGTGGGAGTACAGTGGGTTAACAATTTCCCTTCCCCCTCTCTCTGTTGGGGAAGTGGGGCTATAGTGGGTTAACAATTCCCCCCTCTCTCTGTTGGGGAAGTGGGGGTACAGTGGGTTAACAATTCCCCCCCTCTCCCTGTTGGCGAAGTGGGGGTACAGTGGGTTAACAATTTCCCTTCCCCCTCTCTCTGTCGGGGAAATGGGGGTACAGTGGGTTAACAATTTCCCTTCCCCCTCTCTCTGTTGGGGAAGTGGAGGTACAGTGGGTTAACAATTTCCCTTCCCCCTCTCTCTGTTGGGGAAGTGGGGGTACAGTCGGTTAACAATTTTCCTTTCCCCTCACTCTGATGGGGAATTGTTGAGACATGTTTCTGTGTGACCCTCACTTCAATTCCCAGTGGGTGCGATGCAGCAACTTAAAGCTGGCATCCATTTTAAAGGAATGGACAATAAGAGAAGCAGCAACACCGAGATCTAAATGTGCTGAGTTTGTTTGCCGGAAATAGGAAATTGTTAGATTTCCCCTCAGTGGGAGGAGAGTTGGTGATGTTATTTTGCAGAATCCCGTGATGAATGAGCTTTACTCTGTCTCTAACCCAGGGTGCATCTGAGCTGGGAGCACTGGGTGTACAAGACTTGGTTCTGAGCCCTGGAAATATCCGATTTTAACTAAACAGCTCTAACATTAGCAAAAGTGGAAAACAACATTAATTAAGCGATTGTGCATTTAAATCACAATTGGAGAAAAGGACTTTATTATTTTTTTATTGAAGTTTGAAACGTAACCGAGAGATTCTCATTGACATGAATTAACGGTGTCCATCAGTGCAAGGGAAATATTCACAAAACTCGGTTTACCGCTGGATTTATCAACCGTTCTGTTGATGATCTTCAAGGGGATCGCTTCATGTCCCACCACACAGGAGTAAGAAGCGCCGCTGGCCCACTCCTCCGCTGCAATGGATAACAGGCTGTACATGAAGAAGGAGCGATTGCCGTTCTCCGCCACCACCCCGGTGTTCTTGTAGTTCCCGGGATTCACCGGCTTGTCATTGACGGTCCACTTGACGAAGATCTCTCGTGGGGAGAAACCTCTCACCAAGCAGCTGAGGGAGACGAATCTCTGAGCGGAGACATCTTCTGCCGAGGGCAGGAGGACAGACACGGACGGTTCCTGCAGATTTTTACCTGCAGAAAATGTACAATAAATGTCAATAAACTGGATAATTTCGTAGACAATGAAACCGCTGGTTAGATGTGAGAGAAACGTGTTTTGTGATGAATATTAAGGGGTTTCATTATCCACTTCTTGGAAATATATCACCGATCCTTCACTATAGCTGAATCAAAATCCTGGAACTCCCTCCCTAACAGCACTGTGGGTGTATCTACATCACATGGACTGCAGCGGTTCAAGAAGGCAGCTCAACACCACCTTGTCAAGGGCAATTAGGGGTGGGCAATAAACGCTGGCCCAGCCAGCGACGCCCACATGCCATGAATTAATAAATAAAAATCTTTGGGATCTGTCCGGTTTTCCAGCTCGGGGCAGAGATGGATACAATCCTTTTCCCTGAGAACTTATGGGGTTGGACGAGAAAGTTTCTCAAAGTTTACAGCACAGAAACAGGTCATTCGGCCCAACTGGTCTGTGTTGGTGTTTCAGCTTCGCACCAGGCTCCTCCCATCTTGCTTCATCTAAACCCAATGGCACAGCCTTCAGTTCATTGTTCATTCATCTACTTATCAATTTCCCCCTGAAAGTCCACAGGCCCAGGGCGTTTAGTTGGCGAAATTGCTAATCAGAGTAGACCATAAATACACTGAATAGTAAATATTGATTCTTACACTTACACTGGAAATAGACACATTGAACTACTTATTGCTTCAATCTCACCGCTCACCTGGTTCCTTGTGGATGGAACTTCTTAAAGGAGTCGGCAGATCCTGATTGCTCACCACGCAATAAAACTCAGCCCCACTCAACCAGGCTTGTGTCGAGATGTTTACGTTGCTGACCACGCTGTCGGGATCCTCTCCCGGTTGGACGGCGATCTCTGATTTCAAAGGCTTCTTCTCTTGTGTCCAGGACACGAGGACTCCATAAGGAGCATTAGAAACGATGCAGGTTAAGGTCACGGTCGCCTCCAGTAAGACCTGTTCTATTGGCGGTGGCAGTAGAGTAATTGTGGGATCGTTGGGGCAGTGGTCTGGGCCTGTGAGACAGAAATGAAGATCAACCAAAGTTTCACCTTCAGGAGCAGGACAGCAGTATTCAGCCTTCACTCCCTGAAGGAGAATAAATCACCTTGGACATATCAACCTCTAACTATCGTCTTTAATCTTCTTTACACAATGGAAAACCAGCTTCGTCTATGTAAATCGTTCTCATAATTTAAGTCGTTCAGCCCCGGTAACATTCTCATGAATCTATGTTGCCCCAGTCCCATTACAAATGTACCATTCCTGGGCCCTGGAATGCAGTACTGAAAGCCGTTTTATAAATAGGGTGGATGCACTTTCCAACACCCTATCCCGAAGCTTTTACCAGTGAAGGGTTCCAGACACCTTCTGCCTCTCCAAATATGATCAGCTGACTCAGGGTAAAGCTAATGTCAAGTCCACCTCACTCACTCTGTGACGTCAATGCAGAGACGTGACGTGATAAAATCCTGAATGGTGAGCGATCCGAATGCAGCCCTTACATCGGAATTAAACAATAACTACATGATAGTAAATTAGAAGTTGTTCCGTCTACTAACTCCAATAAATTCCTGATTTGAGTAACATCGGAGAGCAGAATGATCTATTGCTTCCTCGGTTTGTATTTCTTACCCTCACACTTGGTGGCGTTTCGACTTTGGGTGACCCCTTGGTGAGTGACCTGACAGGTATAGACCGCGTCGGTGAACCATTCCCCAGCGGAGACTTTCAGCCGACTGGTCGCCGAGAAGCTCCCGTTCACTTCAAAGGCGGGAGAGGTGACAATTCCTGAATCCATGGGTTGTCCATTCTTCAGCCACTTCACGGTCATTGACTTTGAACGGAGATCGATGATTGAACAGACGGCGGTTGCAAATTTGTTGGTTGTGATTTCTTCCCGGGAACTCACGGTGAGGAGAATAGTTGGAGGTAAGTCACGAGGACCTTCAAGAAACACAGGTTAGCCATTTCTTGCAGAAGAAATTGATAACAGATACAATGAGTTCTTATATTTTAACCATGGACACTAACCTGGAATTTCCAGGGATCAGAACTATGCAGAGTACTATAAATGCGTTATAACCAAGGCCCTATACAGGTCAATCACAGCCTTTCTGTTTCTCACAAGTTCCCCAACACTTACATGGCATTCCAATGCTCTTGTCTGAGCCGCTGTATTGAACCTCACACTTGATTTTGCTGCATTCCCCCTCTGACTCGGTGATGGTTAACTGGCTGCTCAGGGTGAAGGTTCCCTTCTGGTTTCTCACTGACGGATAAGTCTTAAATCCAGTGGGGATCTGCTGCCCATCTTTCTTCCAGGTCAGTTTGGTGATTTCTGGGGAATAGTTCATCGCCAAACAGCCGTAGGTGACGGAGCCGTCGGTGTTGTGTTGCTGACAGGAGGAGACCAGGCTGTAGAGAGTGGGCGAAGACGGTGTCGCTGGGAAAGAATGGCCGATTGAACAAGTTAGACTCTGTGATTTGTGATCATTAAGTAACCAAACAACTCAAAATTTGACTATAACTATAAACATATCCTGATATATTCCAACTAAAACCCACATCCACATTAGATCATTTATTATTTCCATCATTTGGTGATCCTCATCTGTCGGTTCCCTCTTTAGAAACCCACACCTCCTTTTCCGCCTCGATCCCATTACTAAAATAGAACATTTTGATGTCATCTGAATGACGTACCTTTCATTGGATTAAAGTGGAAGAGCAGAGGATTTTTCCCATTATTTCGGCCACCATTTATTTCTCAATAAACAGCACTTGGAGATAGAGAAGTTGTCATGTCATTTATATCATTGCAGTTTTGTAAATTGGCTCTGTTCAAATTGAGTGATGCCCCCTTCCCTCTCCACGTCTCCCCAAAACAAAGAATAGCAACAACCCTTCGAAAGTACCTTTGTAATGGTAACTATATAATGACCATAGAACTCTAAACTGAATACCAGTTACAATAAGTACGACATTTTCCAATTGTATGTACATATGAACATGCGGATTAGTAGCGGGAGTAGGCCATTCGGCCTCTCGAGCCTCCTCCACCATTCACTCCGATCATAGCTGATTGATTGTGGCGTTAACTCCACATTCGCGCCTACTCTCCGCTAACCTTTGACTCCCTTGTCAATGAAGAATCTCTCTACCTCTGCCTTGAAATATTAATGACTCCTCCTCCATCGCGCTCTGGGGAACAGAGTTCCAAAGTTTCACGACACTTTGAGAGAAAAATAAAATCCCCTCATTTCCGTCTGAAATGAGAGACCTCTTATTTTTAAACTGTGTTCCCTATCGTTAGTCTCTCTCACAAGGGGAAACATCCTTTCAGCATCCACCCTGTCAATTTCCCTCAGGATCTTATATGTTTCAATAAAATCAGCTCTCATTCTTCTAAACTCCAATGGATACAGGCCCAGCCAATCCAAATTCCCTCATAAGATAACAGACAACACCTCCCAGTATCATTTAAATAAACATTCTCTGAACAGCTTCTAATGCTTTTATATCCTTTCTGAAATGAGACCAAATCTGGACACAGTAATTCAGACGAGGCCTCATCGACGCCCTGTTAAACTGTAGCAAAACATCTTTATTTTTATATTCTATTCCCTTGTAATAAATGACAACACTCCCTTTGCCTTCCTCATCGCTTGCTGTTCCTGTATTGTTTTTTCTGTGATTCATGCACCAAGGGATCCACATCCCTCTGCACCTCAGGGTTCTGCAATCTCTCTCCCTTTCAATAATATGCTGCTTTTCTATTCTTCCTGCCAAAGTGGACAAGTTTATATTTTCCCACATTATACGGCATCTGTCATTTTTCTGCCCAATCACTTAACCTATCTATGTCCCTTTGCTGGGCCTTAATCCCGTTTTCACCACTTACTTTCCTATCTATCTTTATGTCATCAGCAAAGTTAGCAAATTCATTCAGTCCTTTCATTCAAGTCATTGATATAAATTGTAAATAGTTGAGGCCGCAGCATTGATCCCTGTGGAACTCCACTTGTCACATCTTGCCAACCTAAAATAACCAATTTATCCCGACTCTCTGTTTCCTGTTAGCTAACTAAACTTCCACCCATGCTGAAATGTTACTGCCGACACCATTATTTTGTGTAGTAAACTTTGATGTGCCACTTTGTCAAATGCCTTCTAGAAGCCCAAATACAGCACACCCACAGGTTCTCCTTTATTCATGTTCCTTGTTACTTCCTCGAAGGGCCTCAAATAGATCAGCCAAACACGATTTCCCTTTCACAAAACCATGATGGATCTACATAATTGCATTTGAATTTTCTAAGTGACCCGTGAGAGGCTCCTTAATAATAGATTCCAGCATCTTCGCTCTGACAGATGTTAAGCTAACTGGCCTATAGTCTCTTGCTTTCCCTTTCCCTCCTTTATTTAATATAAAAGCCTCATTCTCTATTTTCCAATCTGACGGGACTTTCCAGAATCTATGGAAGTTTGGAAAATTGGAACAAATGCCTCTTCTATTTTAGTAACCACTTTGTTAAGGCGAAAATATTTATCCAACTTCTCTGCCCATTTCCTTATTTTCCTTTATTACAGGTTTGTCCAATCCGTGTCCCGTGTCTGGATTGTGGCCCCCGAAGCCCCTCTTTCTGGCCCCCGGAGCCGTTGTTCAAAATGCTGGGAAGATAGGGAAGTGGGGTTGAAGATTTCTGTAAGGAGCTGCTCCTCCAATCACAGGCGGGTCATTCTACCCCGTTAGCTGCTTATAGGCTGACTAGTGGGCCTATCAGCAGTAAAACTGGGAAACAAAAAGATTGTGATTGGAGGGGCAGCGAACACCCGCTGGAGAAAGGCGCAGGGAGCCGGGGGGGGGGGGGAAACGCACAGAGACATTGTCTCCCTTCTCTCCTAGGCACTTAACGCCTTTCCCCGGGAATGGAAAGGGTTTCAGGAGGGGGAGAGACAATGAGGGAGAGAGAGAGGGAGAGATAGAGAGAGTGGGGCCCAGGGCGCCTGGGGCCTCGTCTCGCAACTGCTTTAGCCCGGCTCTCCCCACTGCAGCCGGCCTCTCTGCCCTTCCCCCACCCCCACCGCCTCTTTGCCCTTCCCCTCCGCCGCCTCTCTGCCCTTTCCCCCTCCCGCCTCTCTGCCCTTTCCCCCTCCCGTCTCTCTGCCCTTTCCCCCTCCCGCCTCTCTGCCCTTTCCCCCTCCCGCCTCCCTGCCCTTTCCCCCTCCCGCCTCTCTGCCCTTTCCCCCTCCCGCCTCTCTGCCCTTTCCCCCTCCCGCCTCTCTGCCCTTTCCCCCTCCCGCCTCACTGCCCTTTTCCACTCCCGCCTCTCTGCCCTTTCCTCCTCCCGCCTCTCTGCCCTTTCCCCCTCCCGCCTCTCTGTCCTTTCCCCCTCCCGCCTCTCTGCCCTTTCCCCCCCCACGCCTCTCTGCCCTTTCCCCCCCCACGCCTCTCTGCCCCTTCTCCTCCAGCTCTCTGCACTTACTCCATGGCTCTCTGACCTTTTGCAATGGCTCTCTGACCTTTACCTCGGTTGGCTGAACTTTCCCCCAGCTCTCTGCCCTTCCCCCCCACGCCTCTCTGCCCGTCCCATACCCCGCTTCTCTGCTCTGTACCCCCCGCCTGTCTGCCCTTCCCCCCCGCTTCTGAGCCCTTCCCCCCGTCTCGCTGCCTTTTTCCCTCTCCCGCCTCTCTGCCGTTTTCCCCCTCCCGCCTCTCTGCCCTTTTCCCCCTCCCGCCTCTCTGCCCTTTTCCCCCTCCCGCCTCTCTGCCCTTTTCCCCCTCCCGCCTCTCTGCCCTTTTCCCACTCCCGCCTCTCTGCCCTTTTCCCACTCCCTCCTCTCTGCCCTTTTCCCACTCCCGCCTCTCTGCCCTTTTCCCACTCCCGCCTCTCTGCCCTTTTCCCACTCCCGCCTCTCTGCCCTTTTCCCACTCCCGCCTCTCTGCCCTTTTCCCACTCCCGCCTCTCTGCCCTTTTCCCACTCCCGCCTCTCTGCCCTTTTCCCACTCCCGCCTCTCTGCCCTTTTCCCACTCCCGCCTCTCTGCCCTTTTCCCACTCCCGCCTCTCTGCCCTTTTCCCACTCCCGCCTCTCTGCCCTTTTCCCACTCCCGCCTCTCTGCCCTTTTCCCACTCCCGCCTCTCTGCCCTTTTCCCACTCCCGCCTCTCTGCCCTTTTCCCACTCCCGCCTCTCTGCCCTTTCCCTCTCCCGCCTCTCTGCCCTTTCCCTCTCCCGCCTCTCTGCCCTTTCCCTCTCCCGCCTCTCTGCCCTTTCTCCCCCCCGCCTCTCTGCCCTTTCCCCCTCCCGCCTCTCTGCCCTTTCCCCCTCCCGCCTCTCTGCCCTTTCCCCCTCCCGTCTCTCTGCCCTTTCCCCCTCCCGCCTCTCTGCCCTTTCCCCCTCCCGCCTCTCTGCCCTTTCCCCCTCCCGCCTCTCTGCCCTTTCCCCCTCCCGCCTCTCTGCCCTTTCCCCCTCCCGCCTCTCTGCCCTTTCCCCCTCCCGCCTCACTGCCCTTTTCCACTCCCGCCTCTCTGTCCTTTCCCCCTCCCGCCTCTCTGCCCTTTCCCCCCCCACGCCTCTCTGCCCCTTCTCCTCCAGCTCTCTGCACTTACTCCATGGCTCTCTGACATTTTGCAATGGCTCTCTGGCCTTTACCTCGGTTGGCTGAACTTTCCCCCAGCTCTCTGCCCTTCCCCCCCACGCCTCTCTGCCCGTCCCATACCCCGCTTCTCTGCTCTGTACCCCCCGCCTGTCTGCCCTTCCCCCCCGCTTCTGAGCCCTTCCCCCCGTCTCGCTGCCTTTTTCCCTCTCCCGCCTCTCTGCCGTTTTCCCCCTCCCGCCTCTCTGCCCTTTTCCCCCTCCCGCCTCTCTGCCCTTTTCCCACTCCCGCCTCTCTGCCCTTTTCCCACTCCCGCCTCTCTGCCCTTTTCCCACTCCCGCCTCTCTGCCCTTTCCCTCTCCCGCCTCTCTGCCCTTTCCCTCTCCCGCCTCTCTGCCCTTTCTCCCCCCCGCCTCTCTGCCCTTTCCCTCTCCCGCCTCTCTGCCCTTTCCCTCTCCCGCCTCTCTGCCCTTTCCCCCTCCCGTCTCTCTGCCCTTTCCCCCTCCCGCCTCTCTGCCCTTTCCCTCTCCCGCCTCTCTGCCCTTTTCCCCCTCCCGCCTCTCTGCCCTTTTCCTCCTCCCGCCTCTCTGCCCTTTTCCCCCTCCCGCCTCTCTGCCCTTTCCTCCTCCCGCCTATCTGCCCTTTTCCCCCTCCCGCCTCTCTGCCCTTTCTCCCCCAGCTCTCTGTTCTTACTCCACGGGTGGCTGCGCTTTCGCCCGGCCCTCTGACATTTTCCCCTGGCTCTCTGCCCGTTCCCCAGTTCGCTGACCTTTCCCACTGCTCGCTGACCTTTGCCCCATTTCTATGCCCTTCCCCCCCAAACCCCAGGCTCCTTGCCCTTTCCCCCGCCTCCTTGCCCTTCCCCCCAGGCTATCTCCGCTTCCACCGACGCTGATCACTCCATTCGGCCTTGCTCCACTTTCCAGCACTGCTAGGCCTCAGGTCTCGCTTCCAGGTCTCTCTTCCCCGCAGCTCCCGCCCTCCCACACACCGATTTAGGAAAAGTGATCGAGTGAGTGAGCGTGTGCATGATTGAGAAAGTGAGGGTGGCTGAGTGACAGAGTGAGGGTGGGTGGCTGAGTGAATGAGGGTGCGTGGGTGAGTGAAGTAATGAATGAGGGTGGGTGGTGAGTGAGCGTGGGCGGGTGTCTGAATGTGGGTGAGTGAGGATGGATGAGTGAGTGAGGGTGGGTGATTGAATGAGGGTAGATGAGAGTGTGAGTGAGGGTTGGTGGGTATGTGAGGGTGGGTATGTGAGTGAGGGTGAGTGGATGTGTGAGGGTGGGTGGATGAATTATTTAGTGTGTGTGAAGGTAGATGAGTGAGGATGGGTGGGTGAGTGAGTTTGAGGATCAGTGAGGGTGGATGAGTAAGGATGGGCGAGTGAGGGTGTGAGTGAGGGTGAGTGAGTGAGGGTGAGTGAGTGAGGGTGAGTGAGTGAGTGTGTAATTGGTGGTGAGTGAATGAGGGTGAGTGAGTACCCCCGAGTGAGGGTGAGTGAGTGTGGTTGGGTGAGTGAGTTTGAATGAGGCTGGGTGGGTAAGGGTGAGTGAGAGCGAGTGAGTGAGTGAGAGTGAGTGAGTGAGGGCGAGTGAGTGAGGGTGAGTGAGTGAGTTTGAATGAGGCTGGGTGGGTAAGGGTGAGTGAGAGCGAGTGAGTGAGTGAGAGTGAGCGAGTGAGGGTGAGTGAGTGAAGGTGGGTGAGTAATTGATGGTGAGTGAATGAGGGTGAGTGAGTGGGGGTGAGTGAGTGAGGGTGAGGGTGCGTGAGTGAGTGATGGGTGAGTGAGGGTAAGTGAGGGTGAGTGAGTGAAGGTTAGTGAGTAATTGATGATGAGTGCATGAGGGTGAGTGAAGGTGAGTGAGTGAGGGTGAGTGAGCGAGGGCGGGTGAGCGAGGGCGGGTGAGCGAGGGCGGGTGAGGGAGGGCGGGTGAGGGAGGGAGTGAGATTGAGTGAGGGTGAGTGAGTGAGTGAGTAAGGGTGAGTGATTGTGGGTAGTGAGAGTGCCCAGGTGCTGCAGGCTCATCAAGGCGATGTTTCTCTGGATGATTTTCCGCTCCGGCTCAGCTTTCCATTGCCTGTTGTCCACAGCCGAGCTGGGGGGTCCTCCATTCGGCTCCAACACCTCCACCTCCTCCTCTTCCTCTCCATCGATCCTGTCCCGATTCTCCATATTGATCATCTTTCAGTAACACCGGCTGTGTAAAGTCAGGCAGCAGTGTAGATCGCTGGCCAGCTGCTTTAATGCTGATGCCTTTCTTTAAGAAACCCATGTCAGTGCGAGAATAGGCAGACTGAGGGGGCTGGAGGAGATGGTTACAGCAAAACCAGGATGGGCTGTGCAGGCATCTTGCACCAAGTGTGCACCAGTATTGGGGATCCAGGCGGCCGTGGTCTCCGCCACATCCCTCCCCTTTCCTTGTTCCTTTGTGTTTGGTTCAACACTTGGAAATTTTCCACATATATAGTGATGTTACCTGTGTAATTCCATTTTACACAACAGGTCCTCAGAAATGGAACAATGAACATGCCTGCAGCTTCACGGATTTTCATTCTGCAGTTAGTATTTTCAGCCCACTTCTCTGTGTGAGAATGTGTGTGTGTTCATGAGAAAGAGAGAGAGAGTGGAAGTGTATGTGTTTTTGAGAGAGAGAGACAGAGAAAGAGACAGACAGAGAGTGTGTGTGAGTGAGATAGGGTGTATACGTGTGAGAGTATATGAGATAGAGAATGTGTGTGTGGGAGAGAAAGAGTGTGTGTGTGAGAGAGAGAGAATGAGAGAGAGAGAGTGTGTGTGAGAGAGGGAGAGTGTGTTTTTATGTGTTTGTCATAGGGAGTATAAGTGTGAGAGTGTCTGACAGAGAAATGTGTGTGAGAGAGAGCTACTGTGTTTGTGATAGGGAGAGAGCAACTGTGTGTGTGTGTGTGAGAGAGAGAGGGAGAGTGTAGGGGTCTGAGTGATATGTAGAAAAGTGTGTGAGAGTGTGTGTGAGAGAGAGAGCCAGTGTGTCTGTCAGAGAGAGTGTGTGTGTGTGTATGAGAGAGAGTGTGGTGTGTGTGAGAGAGAGAGAGAGTGAGAGAGAGTGCACGTGTAAGAGAAACAGTGTGTGTGTGAGAGAGAATGTGTTTGCGTTTCTGTGTGTATATGAGAGAGAATGAAGGTATGTGTATGTCAGAGAGTGTTATGTGTGTGTGTGTGTGAGTGAGAGAGAGAGAAAATGGAGAGTGTGTGCATGTGTGAGAGTGTGAATGTGTGTGGGAGAGAGGGTGCATGTATTCGAGAGAAAGAGTGGGTGTACATAAAAGAGAGGGATTGTGCTTGTGCGTGTGTGTGTGTGTGTGTGTGTGTGAGAGAGAGAGAGAGAGAATGAGTGTGTGAGAGTGCATGTGTGAGAAAGAGTTCATGTGTGTGAGAGATAGTGTGCACGTGTGTGAGAGTGTGTGTAGTTGAGAGAGTGAATGTGTCTGAGAGAATGTGAGTATCTGTGTGAGAGTGTGTGTGAAAGAGTGAGGCAATGTGTGAGAGGCAGGGTGTGTGCGTGTTAAAGAGAGTTTGTGTGTGAGAGGGAGAATGTGTGAGAGAGAGAGAGTGTGTGTGTCTGTGTGTGTGTGACAGAGAAAGAGAGAGTGTGTGTCTATCAGAGAGAGTGCGTGTTAGTGAGTGTGTGCAGGTGTGTGAGAAACAGCCTGTGTGACACAGAGAGTGAGCGAGTGAGGGTGTGTGGAAAAGAGACTGAGTGAGTCGAGGTAGATCAGCCATGATCTTACTGAATGGAGGGCAGGATCGAAGGGCCGAATGTCCTCTCATGCTTTCATTTCTGTCATTCATTCCTCCCCCTGCAGGTGGCAATCCAATGACTCAGTTTTTGATGGCGGCTCCTTTTCCCCAAATCCCCCGCGGCTGGTTGTTGGGAGCGGGAGCCTGGTCATTGTCCATTTCAATCGTTTAAATAACTCGCAGCCTCTGATCAGATCAGAACAGGCGCTGCTCTCTGGAGCCTCACTGTCACTCCCTGATTCTGTTTGTTCTGAAATTGTGCTCAAGTTCAGGTCACTCACGTTCAATGATTTTCTGATACTCAGAATACTTAAACATAATTAATTCATTAAAATTTATACATGTTCTCTCCAGAAATATTGTTAAAAACAATTAACGTGCGTCATTTCACCCGAGCAATGGAACAATTTATTTTCACAGATCTGGCTAGAGAACACACAGCCAGTTAGTTCGATGCCGATTCAGTTTGTTTGACCTCTGAGGGGAGAAGACTCTCAGGTCAGTAACAGGACAAGTTAAGATATGGATTAAAGCCCCCACTCCTCCTCCAGTACACTCCTGTCATCAGCTGCAAGGGTGGGAGCCAACTCTCCACTGAACGGTCAAACACTCCGGGTCAGGTACAGCATCGGTTTGATATAAAATAAAACTCCCTCGATGTTGTCCCATCAAATATGCCCAGGAGAGGGTTCAATCCGGTTTTGATATAAATTCTGTGCTGCAGGAGCCGGTCAGAGGCTGGGAATTCTGTGGCGAGTAATTCAACTCCTATCGCCCAAAGACAACTCACCATCTACAAGGCACAAGTCAGGACTGGAATTGAATAGTTTCCACTTGCCTCAATGTGTGAAACTTCAAAAAACCCCAAGAAACTCAATACTATCCAGGGCAAAGCAGCCCACAGAATTGGTACCCCATCCACTGTCTTAAACATTCTCTCCCTCCTGCACCGATGCACAGTGACAGCAGTGTACACCATACTCAAGGTGTACTGCAGCAATTCGCCAAGGCTCCTTCAAAACCCGCAACCTCTCCTAACTAGAAGGACAAGGGCAGCAGGTGCTTGGAAACACCGCCACCTGTATGTTCCCCTCCAAGACACCGAACATCCTGACTTGGAACTATATCGCTGTTCCTTCACTGTAAATGGGTCAAAATCCTGGATCTCCCGACCTAACAGCACTGTGAGTGAACCTGCAGCTGTTCAAGGAGGCGGCATTTCAACACTTCCTCAAGGATTGGTAATTAGGATGGGCAACAAATGCTGGCCTTGCCAGCGACCTCAACATCCTATGATAGGATTAAAAATAAGATACAGGCTAACTTCTTCCTCCACATTGTCCAACCAAATAGGTCAAGGACTGTGGCAGCACAGATTAAAATAGGATAAAACTCTCTCTGCATTGCCTAACCGAACACTCCCAAGACAGATACATCACTGGCTTAAAATTGACCAAACCTCCTTCGACAGTCTGTCTGTCGTTTCTGAATTGTCCTTTCTGACTGTCACAATGGGTTGGGTATCTCATTTCTGAGGCGCCTGGTCAAAAAGTCAAACTTTCACATTTCTCACAGATACAAGTTTTTTGAAGAAATAAATCAAATTGCACTTCCTGAAATACAGGAGAACGAACCAGAAGGTTAACAACCAGTCAGGAAAATTCTTGGTCCCAGCACAGTGACCACGCGCACAGAAACAGAACAGACACAAATGGTGCAACAATCGAGTTCCCAGCGGATAGATCTGTTCAATCTGTCCATTTCATTCAAGCTGTTTGATTCTAATTGATCAATGGTCAATTTGCTACAATTATTCTATAACTTATTTGAAATTAAACTGATTTTCATTTCAAAACTCCCATTGAAGTCCATCTAATTCCCCGTCTGACTCAAATCTCCAAACAATGTATGATTTAAGTTACCCTGAAAATGAACACAGCAAATACTACAGATTCAGGATAATTGGTTGTCCGTAATAAAGACTCAATGACAGGGTAAGAATTAAACAAATCAGGAAACATTCACATTGAAAACCGATTACCCACTGATTTGATTTGATTTTAGGTATAAATATAACCAATAAAAACGTTGAGGCGAAACACCTTATCGAGCTGAGCACAGCTGAGTAAGAAAAGTATTCTTTTCTAAATTCATTTTGGATACAATTCAAAATTCTCTCCACCCTTTGAGATTTTGCACCACTATAATGTCCAGTATACTATTTAATTGTTGGAGTTCATTTATGTTGAATTAATTATCACTAATATTATATTGTAAGTTAATTATCTTGTTATTGTCAATTCATTTTCTTGTTAGCTGATTTCTACTTTATAATAAAAATAGTTTTCAATAATTGAAAATTGTTTCTCCTTGGTACTTTGTGAAATAATTGGGGTTTATTTAAATCAACCTGACACTGAAAAATTGTTAAACAATAAACTTCAAATTACTACATGGTAACATCCAGGCAAGTAAATCAATTTTACTTAAATCTGATCAATATTTACTATTTTATTTTTACTTCTCCTGCTCTGTTTTAATGGACAAAATTGTAAACTATGCGTTTCTAAACGGATTGAGAAATCATAAATTCCATCTATTCTCATCGAGTAATTCACACGACGAATTTATGAGTTGAATATTTGAAACACTTTCAAATCTGGCCGGGGGCACATCGCATTAACTGTCGATGAGGTGTAATATCATCTGTTTGCTGAATCAAACTTGCCTTAACTCCGAGTTATGTGTAAACAAATGTTCCTGGCAGTAACTTATTATCAATGAAAGTGCTTCCTACATAACAATCCCTATAATTTAATTGTTAAATATATTGTTCACTGAAAGAAGATCCAAATTGATCAGTAGACAATTTGATGAGAAGAATTCATTCAGATCATCTGCGCCACTGAAATATAACCGGCAAATCGACTCCAGATTTTGTTCTTCAATTTAATATTTAATAAGAATTAAGCATGAAACTCAGATATAATCTGTTCTTCTCCTATAATTCTATCTGTGTACAGCACAGCTATGGGAGACAGGATGTTGTTATTAAATTCAAAACTAATACTAATGTTTGCAATTAAATTAATCTTTTCGAATTTCAAGCTTTTACTTGTCAGTCTCTATTTATATGCGGTCTGCACCTTCCTGCAGTTCAAAAAAATGTAAGAACAATTCCTTTACTGCCAGCGAATTACACCCCCCAGTAAACTGTTTAAAATTAGATTAGTGACAATTATCTCGCTCTCCAAATCCCAATGACATTGAAGGAATAGTGTGGTTACAGCTGCACAGAAAGAATGTAATAACCGAATAGACATATCGCCAAACTGCAATGTCAAACTCCTCTTTAAGTCAATGCAAATGTTATCAGCGATATAAAAAAGTAATTCAAAATCTCTTTTGAAACTGAACAATTCTGTAGAGTCAGTATATTATTACTGAAATTTTTTCATGCATAATCACAAATTGTTTCCAGCCTAAAAACTTTCCCGATCATGTTAATTGTGCGCAGAGCACAGCAGAATTGTGAAAGGCGATTAATGATCAATTAGGTTAATATGAAAGCTGTTCCGTCAATATGGAGAAATACATTATAATTGTTTTAATTGTATTAATTTTACTCTACAATTTGAAAACTTGGTAATTGTATAGTTTCTGATTGTAGTAACGAATTATGTTCTGAATGAGCGTCATAATCCATGGTTTAGTTTACTCTGCAATTATCACTTAAAATAAACACAAAATGTTCTAACACATCTGTAAATGCTTTTTTGCCCATTTCTGAAGCCTGTTTGTTTTCTGCCTACAATCGCGCTTCAAGCAGATACAAACGCGTAGGCTGCTTCGATTCAATCGCAAAACGTGTAACTGCTCAATGTCTCCGAGTTTAAACAATGCAGAAACAATGCAGAACCGCTAAACCGTTTCACAAATTCCACTAATTCAAAGTCACCCGGACACACACTCTCCTCAGCAGAAAAACACCAAAAGCACATCACTGAGGGGCTGAAATCCGTTTCATGGAGAAGCAGCTCAATTCTACAAACACTTCCAACAGAATCCAATGTAACATTGCAAGAAAATCTCAATATCGAATCCAGACAACCGCTCGTCAACAAATGAATGAATAATTAAACTAAACATAAATATGGAATAATGTCAACAGCATTGTGAGTAGGCGGAACATGTTCAATAAATTAATATTGAAACTTAAGCATATTTTGTTAATATTGGGTTTGATTTCAAACCTATTTAAACCCTTGTGCAGTAGATGGTAAAACCCGCAGCCATTAGATGTCACCGAGATTAAACATTGCAGAAACGTCAAACTGTTTTTACAAACGTTAGATATTTCAAGTAGCCCGGCCACACAGTATCCTCAGCAGATAAATACAAAATCACAACTACCAGGGACTCAATCCCTCAGCAGCACTTTTTATCAAAACACAGCGGAATTATATAACTCAATTTCAGCAGAATCACATGAAACATTGTAAAAACTTCTGCATTCAGAATCCACCAAACTCAGGTTTCATTGGCTGAATGAATTATTAAAACAGACAAAAAAAACAAAGACTCAAATAAAACAGTTACTAAATAAATGTGTGGTTCTTACCGGCAGTCACCGTCATCATGGTCCCTTTCCCCCAGTAGTCCATAGCGTCACAGTGTTACACTCCCTGGGCTGTGCCATACAATAACTGTCCCTGCACGAAAAAGTCAGAAATCCACCGTTATCTTAAATATTCATAAGTCAGAGGCAAAGTAAGATCACGATGAATCTTCACGAAATTATATTTGCGTTTGCGGATATCTTTAGCTATTCATCAATGATCCTCATGTTTTATAATTCACAGAATAACACATGAACATGTTATTGAATTCACCAATTGATGAATGGATAATTATCACAGCTTTTCCATCTTAAACCATGTTTTTTGGGCAGTGCTGGACAGAAATAATACTTCACTGTAAATATAGCAGGATTGTAAAAGCGAGCACTGACCCAGGCAGACTCATTTAGTGCTGAGGGGTTTTTGTATTGACAGTAACTGCTGTGCCATCCCGTATATCACAGTGAGACACATCGTGTCAAATACTGCGGCAGACTGTTCACTGTAAATACAGAGATTTAATCTCACTGCGCTCTCAAAAACCTGATCTCACTCGCCTAAGAGTGAATCAGTGAGATATTTCAGCCTGTGCTGGTCATTATATTTATAAATGTGATTGGAATACTTTAAAAGCCTCTGTGAAGATTTAGCGTGTCCGTAAACACAAACAAAGCGGAAGACTTTTATATATTTTTACAAACCAATATTACTTATTACCTTTATTTTATTTAGCTCCCATTTTCTTTGACTTTTCCTGTTGTGATCGTGATCACCAATTTGAACAAACTCCTTCTCTGAGGTTTTTGTATGAGGATGTCGCTGTGCACAGCACTGTGACCTCCCGTATTATCACAGTGAAATACACCCGCACAAAAACTGCACCCAATCTCTGATCAGTGCTGCCTCTCAATATTCACTTCAAATAGACGTTTACTTCTGATCTAGTTTAGTATTTATGCAGCAATTTACAAAACTCAATGAACAGTGATCCCCTCCAAGTATCAGACATATTAAAATGAACATTATATCCAGGTCTGTAATTGCGGAATCTGTTAACAGTAAATATAAGCACAGCCAAAAGCTCAGCCTATTATATCAATTGGTTTGTTAGGTTTTACTGTTAAATTTGCTGTTTTACTTTTGTCAGAAGCGACTTGTTGTCGGGTTCTGATCATTACAGTTAATATTACATTTAAAACAAGTACTGACCGTCAGGTTACGATGGAAGTTGTTGAGTTTCTCTCGATCTGTTCTTGTTCGGGTCCAGCCCTGGTTCCTCTCGCTGTGGTCTCTTGCACAGTAATAGATGGCGGTGTCTTCAGTCTTCAGGCTCGTCATGTCCAAGGAGAAGATGTTCCTTGAAGTGTCTTTGGACGCAGTAAATCGATCCTTAATTGCTGGGGCGTAGTAGTTGCTGGATGAAGTATAGTAGCTAACCAACCACTCCAGCCCCTGTCCGGGAACCTGTCGGACCCAGTACATGTAGTCGCTGCCAAGGTCGAACCCGCTGGTTTTACAGGTCAGTTTCAGGGAGCCTCCGGGACTCCCGGTCTCTGCCTCTGGCTGAGTCAACACAACATCCGACTGGACACCTGTAAAAAATATATCAAAAACCCCGAGGATTAATCCTGGTGAAATGATTCCTGACTCTGTAACATTCCAGGGAGAGACTAACACTGAGACAGTAACAGTGAGAAACTTGGACAATAAAAACTACTCACGGGATAAGAAAGTCAGCAACAAACTGAGAGAAATCGCCGACCTCATCCTTCTGGTCACTTGGGGAAAACTGTTCTGTCCAGAACTCAGTGAACAAACCAGCTCCCGGACTGTTGGATTCCGGCCCCAGTGAGCGGCATTTAAATACCCGGCAGAAGGGGGCGGGTTTCCAGGCGCCGCCTGTTGATTCCCTGGTGGAGGCGGCGACTAGATCCACGCCCCACCTTCCACATCCCCAACAGAATGGACTCAGATATTTACAATAGGTTATTGTTAAAAGTGGACATTTTGCCTGTATCGGGATATTTGGCTGAATGGATTCATTGTAATGTCTCCAGTGGTTCTAATGGTGAAATTACAGTTGAGCATCTGTTAATAAAAATATAGTTCCATTGAAAATTATGCCCATTTATTTCTACTCCACTTCACAAGGCGTTGAACCAAAAATATTAAATTATATTATCAGGGAATAAAGGGACTGTCAGTCTGTTTTGCAGCTACTCCGGGTCTCTATCTCATTACCACAATAAAGTGTCATCATTCATAGGAATTATTATTGATTTATGTAACTAAATGCGGGGGATGAACAAAGTGATTTTATTAACTATGTGGGTGGTTATCGCTGTACAATTTGGGTCCGGAGATAAGAAGAATCTCCTCACATTGTACAATGTCTCTCATTGCATTTCTCGAACTGCCCCTGACCCTATGACAGCCCTTTGAAAATTAGCGATTTTAGAAACCCGCCTTCCTGATAATTAAACGGTAAGTTTACACAGAAACGTAAAATTTACATCAACTTTTGACAGAGAAGTTAATGAATCAGGACGGACACGGAGATCAACAAAGTTATCCTTCAGCATCCAAATCACTGCAGCTAATTCTATTGACCACCGGCTGTCTACCATTCACTGATATTGGGAACACAGGATATCAGGGCTTTACGACATATTACATAATATCACAAGAATAAATATTTTATCTTCCACTGAAGCGGGTCAGGAACTGGTCATTTCTCCACTCATTGGCAGCTATGAGAGGGACTGTTCAATAATCGAAATCAGCACAAATTAAACTGTACAGTACACGGTGCTAATGAGGTATAAGTGACCCCTCAGGTTAAATGAGGTGCAGAACTCTGAGAATATTCAAGGAATTCCTGCGGGTTCAAGACAATTCTATGATTTTCTTTTAATTTAATTTCTTTTATTTTTTTGTCATTCTACTCATCTCATTAGACTGGGGGATTGGGACCATCAACATCGCTCTCTCGCACTTCATGAAGTTCTTAATAAACCGGCTTTAATAACTGGAATGTCCTTTACTTAGAAATAATATAAATTAAATAGTATACGGCCAATTTCCTGATCGTGTTTAACCTCAGCGAACATGGCATTCATTAAAATATTTCCTTAGATGAAATGCCATTTAAAATGTGCCTTTCGTGTGCGACAGAAACATTTATTGTTTGAATGGCTAAATCCCATTTTGTTCATTCACATCCAGGCTAATCTGCCCCACACAGTATTTGGCAGCAAGCCAGCCGGCTGCAGTCAGGGACGCTCGAATGTCCGATGTTGTTTACAGGAAGCATCTGGGGGTTTGTGCAGTTTATCAAAGATCTGTTTCCTCAGTACTGACCGCTTGGATGCCAGCCAACTTCAAACCCTTAACATTGTCAACAAGGCCTATTCATAACAAATCTACCCAGCAACAACACTGGAGTCAGCTTTATTTTTTAAATTGTGAACTTATGTGGACTGTGCCCAGCTTTCAGGAAAGAAAAGTTATCCAGCTTCTCTGACACCCTGTCAGCATCAATGGCTCATTGGAGCATCTCTCCAACAAATCATAATATTGTGATTGATGGATGGATGGAAAGAATTACAGGCAGATTATTAAAGAGGACTCAGAGAGAGGATAGATTCTGTTACAGTCAAACATATAAATCTGTGTGATTTTTTTTGCGCTTTTACTCTTTTACGGGACATGGGGGTCACTGGCAAGGCCATCATTTGTTGCCTCTCCCTAATTGCCTTTGAACTGAGTCCCTTGCTGGGCCATTTCAGAGGGCAGTTGGAGTCCACCTTATTGCTGTGGATCTGGAGTCACATGTAGGCCAGACTAGGTCCAGTGGCAGATTTCCTTTCCTAAAGGACATTAGTGAACCAGATTAGTTTTTTCCACAGTCGATGATAGCTTCATGGTTCCCTTCACTGAGACCAGTTTTCAATCCCAGGTTTATTGTTGAATTTAAATTCCACCAGCTGCCATGGCGGGATTTGAATTCGTGTCCCCAGGAGAATAGCTTGGGTCTCTGGATTACTAGTCCAGTGACATTAATACAACACCACCGTCTGCCAAAGAACGGAGGGATGGCTGCAGTGATGCGGGAATGAATCATAGTTGGATGCCTGAACATTTTGATGAAGGGATCAGTGAATGAATTGATTGATGTATCGATAGGCGCGTCTGGAAGATACAGTTTTACCTTCTCATCTTGGTGCTTGACTACTTTAAACCTTGAAGCAGGTCCAGTATTTCATTTGTGTCAGTCCAATACCTTCAGTCCCTCCAGATTTTCTGGATGTATTCCATCCCCAGGGTATCGAGCTGAACGTCACCAAGAGAAGGCTGGAGATGTCCCTGCGGTACTGATGATTCTTCCCTGCTGATGGGGAATCATCATCTTTCAGACAGAAAGCGGGTACATAATTTGGTTTAGGATGGAGGATTGTAATATTTGGAACATGTGGTCCTTTCATGTAAAACAAAGCATTCAACATATCCTCACCCAAATTAGCGAAGATATTACTCACTGGAGAGCCGCAATAATTTACAGTCAGGTCCGGGTAGTTTTATTTATACCATCACTTTACAAATCCTCAGGCACACCAGTTATATATCGGGAGTTTCTGTGTGATTATGAGTTGATTACTTGTCAATAAAGCGCAGAGGCTGCTGGGTAGCTGCTCATTATCCTCGGTCTGATTTAATTCCATTTCCCACTGAATTCTGGGACAGATGTGATTCCTTGCTGATAGAATGGTCAGTGTGGTCTCAATCAATGTTAATGATATTAAATGAATCGCAATTACATTTTGTATGGAATCAAATGCTGAAAATGCTTGGTTCATACAATTATTAATCTTTGTGAATGGATGATATTTGCTGGTTATAATTATTTGTCTTGTGAATTGATGATAATTGGTGAATATAATTATTTATCTTTGTGAATTGATGATAGTTGGTGAATATCATTATTTATCTTTGTGAATGGATGCCAATTGGTGAATATACTTATTTATCTTTGTGAATTGATGATAATTCTTGAAGATAATTATTTACCTTCGTGAGTTGATAATAATTGGTGTTGATACTTATTTATCTTTCTCAGCCTTTACGACCTTCTTCTTCTCTGCTGAAAGATAAGATCCATTCCACAGGAGGTGAATGATGCAAAAATCACCACACTATCTGAAAACAAAGCCGACAGGTGAGACTGCAACAACTGCAGGGATATCTCACTCATAGAGTTACGGGGAAGGCCTTTGCTCGGGTCATGCTTTAAAGACTTCAACTGGATGCAGGCTGAAGCACAATGTGATGTTTTTATCGGAAGCTATACTCTGGACATGATTTGCTCCACACGCTGGACACCGTCAGCAGAGCACCACTCTAGAAGATTTTTGGGAAAATTGGCTGTTCACCAAAGCTCCTCAGTCTCATTCACTCCTTCCATGACAACATGCACTGCACTGTACAGACTGATGAGTCCACTTCCGACAGATTCGGAGAAACAGACTTGTGTCCAAACCCCTTCTCCATGCTGCTGATCTTTGTCTTCCCTGTAAATATGGAAGGAGTCGACTTAAACTCGATCAGACCACAAGCTCCACAATCTATAAGACTGAAAGCGAAGACATAAACACATTGAATCTTGATCAGAGAATTCCTGCACGCTGATAACTCTGTCATCAAAACGGAAATTCATCCACAAAGACTGATGGACTGGCTCTCCCATGCCTGTAACTTGTTCTCCCTGACTATAAGCATGGAGAAAACCGTGGTCATGGGATAAGGTGTTGCATTTCCGTCATTGATCACACTAAATAACAAACGGATGAAAGTAAATTCCGCTCCCTGGGTTCCAAGGTGACAGGCAGCCTGTTCCTTGCTGCAGAACTTGATACCCGTATGGGGAAAGCAGCTGCCACCTTTGCCTGACTCATGAAACGCCATGAATAACATCAAACTGGCCCTTAGGACCAAGCTGATGGTTTATAAGGCCTGCATTCTCAGCACCTTTATCTCTGGCTGTGAAACATGGACGAATTACAGTTATCAAGAAAAGAAGCTCCACAATTTCCATCTTCACTGCCTGCTGCGCATTATTGGTATGTACTGGCAGGATAAAGTCACGAATGCAGTGGTACTGTCAAAGGCAGAGCTCCCAAAACTGCAGAACTCATCAAAAAGAAGCGGTTTTTGTGTCTTGGGAACGTTCGCAGGATGGAAGATGGTCACATACACAAGGACTTTCTGTTTGGTGAGGGAGCCGGAGGCACACAACCAGTGGGACGCCCAAAGCTCCGCTTCAAGGATGCTTGAAGTGAAGGCCCTAACTATTGATTATCACAACTGAGTGTAACTAACTGACGACTGAGGAAAATGGCAACACCTCCTGTGGTTTGGCGTGAACCACCACGATGACCAGTGGCTACAGTGGCTTGGTAATCCAGGCTAACACCGGGAAAAAAAGAAGCCACAATGACATTTTCTAGCTTCATGTGCAGCACTTGTGGCAGAACCTGCCTCACAACAATTGGCCTCCTTAGCAATCAGCACATCGGAAATGGGTTTGTTTCCATTGTGTGTCTGTGGCCTTTCACAGATGGAAGGTTGTCCAGGATCTTCGTGAAATTCAGTTGCAAACAATATGATGTGCTTCTCCTTCTCCCTCTCTTTCTCTCTCCCTGACACACACAGACCAAGATGGCATCTTGTGCTTCAACTTAAGATCACACCTTGGCTTCCTGGGAGGCTCCATAATTCCTTAACTATTCAATAAAATGACCCTAACTGTCTTTCAGGTGGTATCATGAACCAATAAACTCTTCCCAACACTATGTTTGTTGAGCTGGATATTAATGCTCCCATGGTCTCTGTACAGTGCCCTGGTCAACATCCCTCCCTTTGATCAAGTTGAGCAAAGTCATATCACCAGGAATTGGGCCACTTTACTCTGGTGCTGACTGTAATGTGCGCTAATCGGGCACGACCACCTGCAATTAGTTGAATTTTGTTAAATTTTGACACCACCTCCCACAGAAGGCGATGTGGTGTGACACCTGGGGAAGTGGATTCTTGATACAATAATGTCAAAGACCTAACCTGACAGCGACATTTTCACAGGAGCTGTAATTGCAAAGTTTGGCCAGCAGATGGATGTGAAATCTTGATGGACACATTCTATGAAGCAGGCATTCTCTCAATTAATACTGCACTGGATCCCCTCTTTGTCTTTTTAAACTGGACTCCATCTATTTTTGTATTAGACCAAACACCGTCTCTCTTTATGTTTCAAAGTACCCTGTTTCAATTAATACTGCACCAGTCAACACCAATATTTATATCACACAGTCTGGAAGTTCCCAATTCAAACCGGATCGGATTTACCTCTGCAGTCCTGTCACATCCAGTCGTAAATGGTGGTGGACAAGTAAACAAATAACTGGAGAATGGGGCTCCACAAAGTTGTGGGTCTGGAGTTATATGTATGGGAGGTGGTGATGTGCTGGTATTCTCACTGGGTTAGTAAATCACTGGGGGTCTGTGTTTGAATCCCAACACAACAGATGGTGAAATTTGAATTGAAAAATCTAATGATGACCATGAAACCATTGTCGTAAAAACTCATCCTAACAAGCTGCACTGTTCTCAAGGGGGCAATTAGGGATGGGCAATAAATGCTGGCCTAGCCAGCGCCGCCCCCATTCTCATGAACGAACAAACAAAAATGTAGGTCAGACTGGGTAAGGACGGCAGGTTTCTGTCCCTAAAGGACATCGGTGAACCAGATGGATGTTTAATATAATCTAATATCGTTTCATGGTCACCATTATTGAGATGAGCTTTCAATTCCAGATTTATTAATTGAATTTGGATTCCACATGCTGCCATAACGGGATTCAAACCCCTATCCCCAGGGAAAAGGCCTGGATCTCTGGGTTACTGATTCAGTGACGTTCCCACTGCACGATCGTCCCTCCCATGTTATACAGGATCCTGGTTCAATTATTAATTCCCTGGGGACTACTTTATTTCTATTGTGCTGGATCAGGCCTCTGTATTAAAATAGACCCTATCTCATTAATGTTCCACTGGAAGCCATCTCAGTTTCTATTGCACTGGATTCTTTCTCTGTTTATATTACACTAGGCCCTGTCTCTGTTTATGTTATATTAAATCTTGACTATGTCTACATTATAGTGGTCATTGTAACTACGGCACTAGGCTATGTTTCTGAAGAAGAGTCATATGGACTCGAAACATTTAACTCTGTTTCTCTCTCCACAGATGCTGTCCAACCTGCTGAGTTTGTCCAGCATTTTCTGTCTTTATTTCAGATTTCCAGCATTTGCAGCATTTTGCTTTTATCTATGCCTCTGTTTAAATTAGAGCTGCATTACTCCATGTTTCTGTGAGATAGAGAGATAATATTATAAATAAAGACGTTAGGCTAGAAATCGATATCTGAAAGGACGGTATCGGATCGGCCGTATATGCTACGCAGCACTTGATATTCATTTTCAGTGCAGTCAGCAGAATTATATTTCAGATATCCCTTCTTTTCCGGCGCCAAAGGCCAATTTCCCACCTATGGAGTGGTATGTGTAGGAGGATGCAGGGCATTGTGTTCCTATGTGCTTGTTGCCCTTGTTATTCTGGGAGGTGGAGGTCACAGGTATGGAAGGTATTGTTGAAGAGGCCTTGGCGAGTTGCTGCAGTGCACCTTGTGGATGACACACACTGCAGCCACTGTGTATCGGTGGCGAAGGGAGTGAATGTTTAACTCCTGGATGAGGAGCCTATCAAGGGGTTGATTTCCCCTGGTTGGTATGGAGGTTCTTGAGTGTTGCTGCAGTTACGTTAGTCAAGTAAACAATTTCCAACAGGCACCTGACTTGCAGATTTTCAGATGGTGGAAAGGCTTCGGGGAATCCGGAGGTGAGTTATTCGTCACAGAATCCCCAGCCTCTGACCTACTCTTGTAGCTACAGTATTTATATGGCTGGTCCAGTTCAGTTTCTGTTCAATGGCACCTGCACAACGATGATGGTGGGTTTCAACGACAGTAATGTCTTTTGAACGTCATGTGGAGATGTTTGGTTTCTTTATTGTTGGAGTTGGTCATTGCCTGGCACTTGTGTGCCGCTTCTATCACTTGCAACTTATCAGCGTAAATTTGTCCAGTTCAAGATGCAATAAGTAAGGACAGTTTCATCGTCTGAGAGATCATAAATGGAACTGAACACTGTGAAAATATGAGCGAACATCCCCACTCCTGACCCGGTGATGAAGGGAAGGTCATTGATTAAGCTGCTGAAGATGGTTGGACCAAGGACACTTCTCTGAGAGACTCCTGGAATGATGTCCTGGTGCTGAGATGATTGGCCTCCAACAACACAACATCTTCATATTCGCTAGGTGTGACTCCAGCCAGTGGAGAGACTTGCCCCTGATTCCCGTTGACCTGACACTTTCCAAGGCTTCCTGATGCCACACTCAGTTAATAGCTACTTTGACATCAAGTACTGAAGCACTCATACATCATGTCTGGAAGTTCGCTCTCTTGTCCATGTTCAGACCAAGTTTACAATGAGGTTTGATGCTGGCTGACCCTGGTGGATCCAATCTGAGCTTTGGTGAGCAGGTCGGCAACACCTTCATTCACTGATGATTGAGAGTAGACTGATTGAGCTGCAAGGGGACGGACCTGATCTGTTGTCCATTACAAACAGTGTTCTAGCTTCACGCTATGGTTCATCATTTGCAGGTATGCCTGGCTTTGCTTCTGACCTGCTGTCCTACATTCCTCATTATTCCCAGGCTGGATGTTAGACTCATAGGCGTTTACAGCACAGATGGAGGCCATTCGGCCCATAGTTTCCGGCCCATCGTTTCCGCCCCGGTAAACAAAGATCTGACTACACTAATCCTATTTTCCTGCGCTTGGTCCATAGCCCTGGAGGCTATGGCAGCTGAAGTGAACATTTAAATCCTTCTTAAATGTTACTAGAGTTTCTGACTCAACCACCCTTTCGGGCAGTGAGTTCCAAATTCCTACCACCCTCTGGTTGAAAAAGATTCTCCTCAACTCCCCTCTTAGACTTCGACCTCTTATCTAAAATCTCTGTTCTCTGGTTTTTGACTCCTCTACTAATGGAAAAGGTGCCTTCCTATCCACCCTACCTATGCCCCTCAGCAACCCCTCAACCATCGTTGCTCCAAGGAAAACAGCCTCAGCCTATCCAATCTTTCCTCATAGCTCAGACCCTCGAGCCCAGACAGCATCCTGGTAAATCTCCTCTGCACTCTCTCCAGTGCAGTCACATACTTCCTAGAAATGTGGTGACCAGAACTGCACGTAGTGCTCCAGTTGTGGCCTAACCAACGTTTTATACAGTTCCAGCATAACCTCCCTGCTCTTGTGTTTTATGCCTCAGCTAATAAAGGCAAGTAACCCATATGCCTTCTTAACCATCTCATCTACCTGCTCTACTACCTTCAAGAATCTGTGGATAGGCACACTAAGGTTTGAGTGAGAGATATTCTGGTCCATGAGATTACAGGGTGTGATTGAATGCAACTATCCTGCTGTTAATGACCAACAGTGTCTCGTTGATGCTAAGTTTTGAGCTGCTAGACCTGTTCTGAATGTATCCCGTTTAGTACAGCGGCAGTGCCGCACAACACCATGGAGAATGTGCTCAGTGCGAATACCGGCCTTGGTTTCCACAAGGACAGTGCAGGTGTCAACCTCACCTATATCAATAGTGTGATGGGTCGGAGATCAGGTAAGGGTTTCCCTCATGTTGGCTCTCTAACCATCTGTGGCAGGTCCATTCTGGCAGATACGTCATTCAGGACTCATCCAGCTCCGGCATTCTTGGTTTGTGAAATGGTAATTGATTTTGCAAATTCACAGCACATCCGCTGCCCTTGTTACCCTCAGTGTTTCTTCCATGCAGTGCTAAAGATGAAGGAGTACAGATTCATCAGCTGAGGGAGGGCAATAGGTGGTAATCACCAGGAGGTATCTCCACCCATATCTTACCTGGTTCTGTGGAACTTCAGGTCATCTGATGTCAATATTGCTGCACTCCACCAAGTCTCTGTTCATATTATACTGGGCCTGTCTCATTGTTACTTCTCTAATCCGTGTTTCTGTTTCTGTAACACTGGACCCTGTCTCAGTATTGCTGCTCTCCACCATGCCTCTGTTCATATTACACTGGGCCTGTCTCATTGTTACTGCTCTAATCCGTGTTTCTGTTTCTGCAATACTAGACCCTGTCTCAGTATTGCTGCTCTCCACCATGCCTCTCTTCATACTACACTGGCCCTGTCTCATTGTTACTGCTCTAGTCCATGTTTCTGTTTCTGTAACATTAGGTCTGTCTCAGTTATTTATGTAATTGTCCTCTGTTTATATTACATTAGTATATTCCCTTACTTTATTGCACTCAACCCTGGAAATAGGAGTTAAATGGTTTAATTTAAACAGCTGCAAGATAAGAGAGGTCTGCGGATCATGAACACAAATCTGGGATGCAGGGAGGACAAGTCATAACATCTAAATAGGCCCTCATGATAATTGTTCCCACCATCTTGCTGCCTTATCTTCACTATTTCCACCCCAGTCAATTTCCACATTATTGCACTTGTGCAGTGCAGTAATAACCGAGGCAGGGTCTAATGTAATTTAAATACAGATATGATCTAGCACAGAACTGAGACAGTGTCTACTGAAATACAGAGACAGTTCTCGATTAATCTGTACAGAGACATGTCAATTATAATATAAACAGAGACAGGGCCTTGTTTAATAGAAGCAAAGACAGGGTCTAGAGTAATACAAACAGAAACAGTGTCCAGTGTAATATAAATAGAGACAGGGTCTAGTGTATTGTAAACATACAGGACCCAGTTTAATATAAACAGGGGCAGGGCCTTGTGCAATATAAACAGAGACCAGATCTAATGTAATCTAAACAGAGACAGCGTCTATTGCAAAATAAATAGAGACACATCGCGTATAATATTAACAGAGACATGCCGAGTGTAATATAAACAGCGACATATCAAGTGTAATACAAACAGGGACAGGGCCTAGTATAATATAAACAGAGACAGGGTCTAATGTAATGTATACCGAGACAGGGATCAGTGTAACATAAACAGAAACAGAGTCTAGTGTAATATAAATCGGGGCAGGCCCTAGTGCAGTATAAACAGAGACAGCGTCTCAAGCAATATAAACAGAGGCATGTCAAAAATAAAAAAGAGACATGTTGAGTGTCATATAAACAGGGACAGGGCCTCGTGCAATATAAACAGAGACATGTCGAGTGTAATATAAACAGAGACATGTCGAGTGTAATATAAACAGGGACAGGGCCTAGTGTAATACAAACAGAGGCAGGGTCGACTGTAATATAAACAGAGACAGGGTCTGGTCTGTGTAATATAAACAGGGACAGGGACAGGGTCATGGTCGAACGCAATATCGAGACAGGGTCTACTGTCCCGTCAAACACTCCCAGGACAGGTGCAGCATGGGGCTAGGCACAGAATTTAAAGCTACCTCTACACTGTCACATTGAACACTCCCAGGGAAGATGCAGCACGGGTTAGAGATTGGGAAACTCCCTCAACACCGTCACCATGAAGCACTCCCTGGGCAGGTACAGCACGGGTTAGATACAGTTGGACACGGTCTAGTGTAATGCATAGACAAGGCCCATGGTTCCATCAAACAGCCCCAGGACAGGTGTAGCTTGGGGTTTCATTAATAATGTAAAGTTCCATCTACATTGCCACATGAAAAACTCTCAAGGCAGGCAAAGCACGGGTTAGATTCAGGGTGAATCTCCCTCTTCACTGTCGCCATCAAACATTCCCAGGGCAGGTACAACACCGCTCAGATACAGGGTAAAACTTCCTCTACATTGTCCGCTCAAACACAGTTAAGGCATGTAGGGTAAGGGTTCTATGCAGTGTAAAGTTTCCTCTGCACTCTTCATCAGACATTTCCCAGGAAGCTCAACACTGGGGGCAGGTAAAGAGGAAAGCTGCCTCTGCACCGTCACATCAGGCATTCCCAGGGCTTAGATACGGGGCAAATCTCCCTTTGCACTATCTCATCAAACACAGCCATGTGAAATACAGCATGGTTTAGATGCGGAGTAAAGCTCCCTCTAAACTGCCCTATCAATTACTCCCAGGCCAGGTATAGCACAGTTTAGATACAGAGTAAATCTCCCTCTACACTGTCGTATCAAACAGTCCCAGGGCAGTCACAGTGCAGGTTAGGTGCAAAGTAAAGCTCCCTCTACACTGTCCCATCAGACACTCCAAAGGTAGGAACAGCACGGGTTAGATACAGGGAAAGATCCTTCGGCACGGCCACATCAAATCCTCGCTACTTGCTGCAACACAGGTTAGATACACAGTAAAGTTTCACCTGCAGTTTCCCATCAAGCACTCTCAGGTCAGTGAATGCTCAAAACAGATTTAAAGTAAAGTTCCCTCTACGGATTCCAATCCATTTCATTAGATCCATTTAGTTTGAAGTGTATGAATCGGGCTGATAGAATACATTGGCTAGAAATTGACTTCATGTTGTGGAGTAAAGACAGTGACCCATGGTGGAGAGACAAGACAAAGAACCAGAGAGGAGAAAGAGACAGAGAGAGAGAGGGTACAGGAAATCTTTACAAACACATTTGCCGTGTCATTATATTTCATGATAAGTGGGAATCTTACTTAATTCTGAACATAGATATCATCGTGACATAATTCTCATATAACTGATTTTAAAAATGCCCAAAAAACAATTGCTACTGAAATCGGTTGATGTATTTGCATGTTTGACTCTATTTCTGTGCTGTGTTGATGGGGAAATATTTGTTGTGTTTTTGTGTCTCCAGAATCTAATCTGGGACTTCTATTTCTGTGTTTATTTACATAAACGCCTCACTGGTTTCAATGAAGTGTTCATGGCAGCAAAGCCAGATAAACACAGACACTTATTGATTGGTTTCAACTCAAAACAAGGGTTTATTTTAAGAATATTGACAGTTGGTACAAAATTAATAGAAACTTTTACAACGTCCATTAGAACAGATGTTATTTATTTCAAATAATTAAAAATACATTTAAATTAATAATTCAATTCTGAAAGTTCTACTGTCACAATCAATGATGAATATTTGAACAGGCTGGGATTACACTGAATGTCAATTTGTTGGAAGATTTAACCGATTAAAAATGGACAATTTAAAACAGCAGCCAGAGGAGTGACCTATAATCATATTAATCTCAGAGTTTTCAACATATCACAACTAGCATTTTAAAATGTTAACATTTAGGAAGAATTTGCATTGATAGAACGCTGCTTATGACCCCAGGACGTCCTAAAGCCCTTGAAATTCATTGATGTACATTTGTTGAAGTTTAGTTACTGCTGAAATGTTGGAACTCCATCCGGTGATTTGTGCACAGCAAGCTCCCATGAATAGAGCTGTGAAAAATGACGAGATAAGATGTGATTTTAGTTGAAGAATGAATACTGGCCTAGGATAGTGGGGAGAACAGTCCTGCTCGAGAGATTGATACCAAGGGAGATTTTGCACCTGTCATCGGCCTGAACGTTTGACCTGTTTCTCTCTCTATTGATGCCCACTGACCTGCTGAGTGGTTATTTTTTGCCCAGCTTTAGATTTCCCGAATCCGCAGTATTTTGCAGCGTTTTAATTTGTTCTTGGGATATGGGCATCAATGATGAAGTAATCCTGGTACTTGGCCCTGTCTCGGTTTATTCTAGTCCAGACCATATATCAGGAATCACTGCACTACAAACTGTCTCAGTTTATATTAATTTAGATCCTGTATCAGTACTCACTGCAGTAGACCCTGTATCAGCTTACATTAATCTAGACCCTGTATCAGTCATCTCTGCAGTGGACCTTGTCTCAGTTTCTATTAATCTAGACCCTGTATTAGTAATGACTGCACTAGGCTCTGATTCAGTTTATATTAGTCCAGACCCTCTATCAGTAATCATTGGAAAGGACACTGTCTCAGTTTATATTGATCCTGATCCTGTATCATTAATTACTGCACTAGCCCCTGTCCTAGTTTATAATAATCTCGTCCCTGTGTCATTAATCACTGCACTCGGCCCTGTCACAGTTTATATTAATCTAGATTCTGTGCCAGTAATCACGGCACTAGACGCTGTCTCACTTGACATTGATCTAGACCTGTATCAGTAATCAATTTATATTATCACAGAATCACACAGTGCAGAAGAGGCCCTTCGGCCCATCGAGTCTGCACTGACACGTGAGAAAAACCTGACCTACCTACCTAATCCCATGTACCAGCACTTGGCCCATAGCCTTGAATGTTATGACGTGCCAAGCCCTCATCCAGGTACTTTTTAAAGGATGTGAGGCAACCCACCTCCACCACCCTCCCAGGCAGCGCATTCCAGACCGTCACCATCCTCTGGGTAAAAAAGTTTTTCCTCAAATCCCCCCTAAACCTCCTGCCCCTCACCTTGAACTTATGTCCCCTCGTGACTGATCCTTCAACTAAGGGGAACAGCTGCTCCCTATCCACCCTGTCCATGCCCCTCATAATCTTCTACACCTCGATCAGGTCTCCCCTCAGTCTTCTCTGCTCGAACAAAAACAACCCAAGTCTATCCAACCTCTCTTCATAACATAAATGTTTCATACCAGGCAACATCCTGGTGAATCTCCTCTGCACCCCCTCCAGTGCATCACATCCTTCCTATAATGTGGCGACCAGAAATGCATACGGTACTCCAGCTGTGGCCTCAGCAAGGTTCTATACAAGTCCAACATGGCCTCCCTACTTTTGTAATCTATGTCTCGATTGATAAAAGCAAGTGTCCCATATGCCTTTTTCACCACCCCACTAACATGCCCCTCCGCCTTCAGAGATCAATGGACACACACGCCAAGGTCCCTTTGTTCCTCAGAACTTCCTGGTGTCATCCCATTCATTGAATACTTCCTAGTCAAATTACTCCTTCCAAAGAGTATCACCTCACACTTTTCAGGGTTAAATTCCATCTGCCTCTTATCTGCCCTTTTGACCATTCCGTCTATATCTTCCTGTCGCCCGAAACACTCAACATCACTGTTAAACAACCAGCCAATTTTTGTGTCCTCCGCAAACTTACTAATCATACCCCACACATAGTCCTCTATGTCATTTATATAAATGCGAAATAATGGGGGACCCAGCACAGATCCGTGTGGTACGCCACTGGACACTGGCTTCCAGTCACTAAAACATCTTTCTGTCTTCACCCTCTGTCTCCTACAACTAAGCCAATTTTAGAATTATATTCTGCCCTCCCTCAGTTTTTTTTATCAATCTAGACCCAGTATCAGTAATCACCATACTAGACCTTGTCTTTCTTACATTAATTTAGAGCCTGCATCAGTAATCACTGCACTGTGCTCTGCCACAGTTTATATTGAGGTAGACCATGTATCAGTAGTCTCCACACTAGATCTGTCTCAGAATATATTAATCTAGACCCTGTATCTGTAATCTCTGTACTTGAGGCTCTCTCAGTTTATATTAATTTAGACCCTGTAACATTAATCACTGCACTAGGCCCTGTCTCAGTTTATATTAATTTAGTCCCTGCAGCAGTCTTCACTGCAAGAGCTCCTGTCTCAGTTGTATTTATTTAGGCCTTGTATCAGTGAACATTTCACCAGGCCCTGTCTCAGTTTATGTTGGTTCAGACCCTGTATCAGCAATTACCGCACAAGGGCCTGTCTCAGTTTATATTAATGAAGATGCTGTTTCAGTAATCATTGCACTCGACCCTGTTCTGGTATTAATAATTTGCACCCTGAACCTAAAAGTACTGCACTGGACTGTTTCTCAGTTTATATTAATCTAAAGCCTGTATCTGTAATCACTGCACTAGACCCTGTCTCATTTTATATGCATCCAACCTTGCAACACTAATCACGGCACCAGGCCTTGTCTCAGTTTATATCAATCTAGGCCCTGTATCAGTAATCACTGCACTAGACCCTATGTCATTTTATATCAATTTGGACCCTATATCAGTAATCACAGCACTTGAGCCTCTCTCAGTTTATATTAATCTCAGCCCGGTATCAGTAATCCCTGCACTATACCCTGCCTCAGGTTTTTGTTTTCAATCTAGACCCTGTATCAGTTATCACTGCCCGAGCCCCTGTCCCAGTTATATTCATCTAGGCCCTAAATCAATGAACACTTAACCAGGCCATGTCTCAGTTTCTGTTAGTTCAGACCGTGTATCAGTAATTACTGTACAAGAGCCTGTCTCAGTTTATATTAATCAAGCCCCATTTTCAGTAATCACTGCACTCATCCCTGTTCTGGTTATAGTAAACTGCACCCTGAATCTATAATCACTGCACTTGGCCCTCTCTGTTTCTATTAACCTAGACCCTGTATCAGTAATCACTGCAGTAGGCCCTGCCTCAGTTCATATTTATCTCGGCCCTGTATCAGTAATCACTGCATTGGACATTGTCTGAGTTTATATTGATTGAGACCCTGTATCAGTAATTACTGCACAAGAACCTGCCTCAGTTTATATTAAGCTAGATCCTGTGTCTGTAATCACTGCACTAGAGCATGCCTCAGTTTATATTAATCTGGATCCTGTATCAGTAATGACTGCACTGGACCCTGTCTCAGTTTATATTGATCTGGACACTGTATCAGTTATCACTGCACTAGACCCAGCCTCAGTTTATATTAATCTAGGCTCTGTCTCAGTAATCACTGCACTGGACATTGTCTGAGTTTATATTGATTGAGACCCTGTATCAGTAATTATTGCACAAGAACCTGTCTCAGTTTATATTAAACTAGATCCTGTGTCTGTAATCACTGCACTAGAGCATGCCTCAATTTACATTAATCTAGATCCTGTATCAGTAATCACTGCACTCAACATTGTCTGAGTTTATGTTGATTGAGACACTGCATTAATAAACACTGGTCTAGACCCTGTCTCAGTTTATGTTAATCTGGATCCTGTATCAGTCATCACTGCTCTATGGCCTACCTCAGTTTATATCAGTCCAGACCATCTATCAGTAATAATTGCATTAAGCCCCGTCTCAGGTTATATTATTCTAGATCCTGTATCAGTAATGACTGCGCGAGGCCCTGTCTCACTTTATATTAATCAAGACCCTGTATCAGTAATCGCTGCACTTGGACCAATCTCAGTTTATATTGATCGGGACACTGTATCAGTAATTTCTGCAATATGCCCTGCCTCAGTTTATATCAATTTAGACCCTCCATCAGTAATCACTGGACTTGGCACTCTCTCTGTTTATATTAATCTAGACCCTGTATCAATTATCACTGCATGAGGCCCTGCCTCAGTTTATATTAATCTAGGCTCTGCATCAGTAATCGCTGCACTGGACATTGTCTAAGTTCATATTGATTGAGACCATGTGTCAGTAATCACTGCACTCGGCCCTGCCACAGTTTATATTAAGCTAGATGTTGTGCACTATGCCAGGCATCATTTTGTTTATCAATCTAGGCCCTGTATCAGTAATCACTGCACTAGGCCCTATCTCAGTTTACATTAATTTAGTTCCTGCAGCAGTAATCACTGCCCGAGCCCCTGTCCCAGTTATATTTATCTGGGCCCTGTGTCATTGAACATTGCACCAGGCCCTGTCTGAGGTTATGTTAGTTCAGACCGTATATCAGTAATTACTGTCCAAGAGCCTGTCTCAGTTTATATCAATCAAGGCCCTGTTTCAGTAATCACTGCACTCATTCCTGTTCTGGTTCTAATAATCTGACCCTGAATCTATAATCACTGTACTTGGCCCTCTCTCAGTTTCCATTAACCTAGACCCTGTATCAGTAATCACTGCAGTAGGCCCTGCCTCAGTTTATTTCAATCTAGACCCTGTATCAGCAATTACTGCAATTTTCCCTACTTTAGTTTCTATCAATCTAGACCCTAAATCAGTAATCGCTGCACTAGGCCATGCCTCAGTTCATATTAATCAAGACCATGTATCAGTAATCACTGCACTAAACACTATCTCAGTTTTATTTTTATCAAGACCTATGATCAGTAATCACTGCACTAGACACTGTCTCATTTTATATTGATGTACACCCTGTAACTGTAATCACTTCAATGGACACTGTCTCAGTTTATATTGATCCTGATCCTGTACCGTTAATCACTGCACTGGCCCCTATCCCAGTATATATTTATGTCGACCGTGTATCAGTAATCACTGCACTAGGCCCTGTCTCTGTTTATATTGATCTGGACGCTGTGACAGTAATCACTGCACTAGACCCAGCATCAGTTTATATCAATCTAAACCCTATGGCAGTAATCACTGCACCAGACCTTACCTCAGTTTAAATGAGTCCAGAACCTGTATCAGTAATGACAGAACTAGACAATGCCTCCGCTTATTTTAGTCCAGACACTGTAACAGTAATCACTGCACTAGCCCCTGTCTCAGTTTATATTAATCAAGACCCTGTATCAGTAATCACTCTACTGGACACTGCCTCAGTTTATATTGATCTAGACCATGTATCAGTAATCACTGCACTAGGTCCTGTCTCAGTTTATATTAGCCTAGAGCCTTGTTCAGTTATCACTGCAATATGGCCTGCCTCTGTTCATATTAACCTAGGCCCTAAATCAGGGATCGCTGCACTAGGCCCTGCCTCAGTTCATATTAATTTAGGCCATGTATCAGTAATCACTTCAATAGACACTGTCTCAGTTTATATTGACCCTGATCCTGTATCATTAATCAATGCACTAGCCTCTGTCCTGCTTTATATTTACCTCGGCCCTGCATCAGTAATCACTGCACTAGGCTCTGTCTCAGTTTACATTAATCTAGGCCCTGTATCAGTAATCACTGCACTATGCCCTGCCTCTGTTTTTATCGTCTAGACCCTGTATCAGTAATCATCACACTAGGCTCTGTCTCAGTTTACATTAATCTAGACCCTGTATCGGTAATCACTGCACTGGACACTGTCTCAGTTGAGATTGATCCAGACCCTGTATCAGCAATCACTGCAGTAGGCCCACTCTCAGTTTATATTTGTCTTGGCCCTGTATCAGTAATCTCTGCACTGGACATTGTCTGAGTTTATATTAATCTTGACCCTGCATCAGTTTTCACTGCACTGGACCTTGTCTCAAATTCTATTAATCTAGGCCCTGTATTAGTAATGACTGCACTGGACATTGTCTGAGTTTATATTGATCAGGACCATGTATCAGTAAACACTGCACTAGAACCTGTCTCAGTTTCTATTAATCTAGTCATCTATGTCGTTTATATAAATGACAAATAATAGGGGACCCAGCACAGATCCCCTACGCCACTGGACACTGGCTTCCAGTAACTAAAGCATCCTTCTGTCATCATCCTCTGTCTCCTACAACAAAGCCAATTTTAGAATTATATTCTGCCCTGCCTCAGTTTTTATCAATCTAGACCCTGTATCAGTAATCACCATACTAGACCTTGGCTCAGCTTACATTAATTTAGAGCCTGCATCTGTAATCACTGCACTGTTCTCTGCCGCATCATCTATCAATCAAGACCCCATGTCAGTAAGCACTGCACTGGGCACTGCCTCAATTTATACTGAGCTAGGCCATGTATCAGTAATTTCTGCACTCGACCTGTCTCAGATTATATTAATCTAGACCCTGTATCTGTAACCTCTGTACTTGAGGCTCTCTCAGTTTATATTAATCTAGCCCCTGTAACATTAATCGCTACACTAGGCCCTGTCTCAGTTTTTATTAATCAAGACTCTGTATCAGTATTCACTTCAGTAGAAACTGTCTCAGTCGATATTGATCTAGACCCTGTCTCAGTTTATATTGATCTTGGTCCCACATCTGTTATCTCTGCTCTAGACTCTGTCTCACTTTATATTAGCCTAGTCCCTTTATCAGTAATCACTGCACTAGATCCAGTCTCAGTTTATATTAATTTAGTCCCAGCAGCAGTCATCACTGCAAGAGCTCCTGTCCCAGTTATATTTATCTAGGCCCTGTATCAGTGAACACTTCACCAGGGCCTGCCTCAGTTTATGTGGTTCAGACCCTGTATCAGTAATACTGCACAAGAGCCTGTCTCAGTTTATATTAATGGAGACGCTGTTTCAGTAATCACTGCACTTGACCCTGTTCTGGTAATAATAATTTTCACCCTGAACGTAAAAGCGCTGCACTGGACTGTTTCTCAGTTTCAATTAATCTGGACCCTGTATCAGTAATCTATGCACTCGACCCTGTGCCATTTTATACGCATCCAACCCTGTAACACAAACCACGGCACTGGGCCTTGTCTCAGTTTATATCAATCTAGGCCGTGTATCAGCAATCACTGCACTTGAGCCTCTCTGAGTTTATATTAATCTCGGCCCGGTATCAGTAATCCCTGCACTATGCCCTGCCTCAGCTTTTTTTATGAATCTAGACCGTTTCAGTTATCACTGCACTAGGCCTGTCTCAATATATATTAACCTAGACCCTCCATCAGTAATCACTGCCCGAGCCCCTATCCCAGTTATATTTCTCTAGGCCCTATATCAATGAACACTGCACCAGGCCCTGTCTCAGTTTATGTTATTTCAGACCCTGGATCAGTAATTACTGTACAAGAGCCTGTCTCAGTTTATCTTAATCAAGGCCCTGTTTCAGTAATCTCTGCACTCTTCCCTGTTCTGGTTATAATAATCTGCAACCTGAATCTATAATCACTGCACTTTACCCTCTCTCAGTTTCTATTAACCTAGACCCTGTATCAGTAATCACTGCAATATGCCCTGTCTCAGTTTATATCAATCTAGACCCTAAATCAGTAATCACTGCACTAGGCCGTGCCTCAGTTCATATTAATCTGGACCATGTATCAGTAATCACTGCACTAGACACTATCTCAGTTTTATAAGTTTCAAGACATTGGATCAGTAATCACTGCACAAGACACTGTTTGATGTTATATTAATCCAGACCCTGCATCATTAATCACTGCACTGGACCTTATCTCAGTTTACACTGATGTACACCCTGTAACCGTAATCACTTCAATGGACACTGTCTCAGTTTATATTGATCCTCATCCTGTATCATTAATCACTGCACTAGCCCCTGACCTAGTTTATATTACTCTAGTCCCCGTGTCAGTAATCACTGCACTAGGCCCTGTCTCAGTTTATGTTGATCCTGATTCTGTATCAGTAAGCACTGCACCAGACCATGTTTCAATTTAGATTAATCTCGACCCTGTATCTGTAATCTCTGCAATAGGCCCGGTCTCAGGTTATATTAATCTACAGCCTGTATCAATCATCACTGCATTAGACCCTGCATCAGTTTCTATTGATCTAGACTTTGCATCAGTTCTTTCTGCACTAGAGCCTGTCTCAGTTTATATTTATCTGGACCCAGTATCAGTAATCACTGATTATGGTCTGCCTCAGTTTATATCAACCTAGACCCTATATCTGTAATCACTGCGCTTGGCAGTGTCTCCGCTTTTATTAATCAAGACCATGCATCAGTAATCACTGCAATGAACACTGTCTCCATATATATTGATCTAGGCTCTGTATCACTGCAATACGCGTTCCCTCAGTTTATCTCAAATAGACCCTGTATCAGTAATCACTGAACGAGACCCTGTTACAGTTTATATTAACATAGAGCCTGCGTTTGTCATCTCTGCACAATGCCCTGCCTCAGTATATATCAATCAAGACCCTGTATCAGTAATCTCTGCACTAGGCCCTGTCTCAGTTTATATTAGTCCAGAGCCTCTATCAGTAATCACTGCACTAGGCCCTATTTCCATTGATATTGATCTAGATCTTGCATCAGTAATCACTGCAAAGGACACTGTCTCAGTTTATATTGATCATGATCCTGTATCATTAATCACTGCACTAGCCCTTCTCCTGGTTTATATTTATCTAGGCCCTGTCTCAGTTTATATTAACCTGGACCCTGTATCAGCGATCACTGCACTATGCCCTGCCTCGGTTTTTTTTAAATCAGTCTAGACCCTGTATCAGTAATCACTACACTAGGCCCTATTAAAGTTTATATTAATTTAGCCCCTGCAGCAGTAATTACTGCCCGAGCCCCTGTCCCAGTTATATTTATCTGGGCCCTGTGTCATTGAACAGTGCACCAGGCCCTGACTCAGGTTATGTTAGTTCAGTCCGTGTGTTGGTGATTACTGTACAAGAGCCTGATTCAGTTTATATTAATCAAGGCCCTGTTTCAGTAATCACTGCACTGGTCCCTGTTCTGGTTATAATAATCTGCACCCTGAATCTATAATCAGTGCACTTTGCCCTCTCTCAGTTTCTATTAACCTAGGCCCTGTATCAGTAATCACTGCAATATGCCCTGTCTCAGTTTATATCAATCTAGACCCTAAATCAGTAATCACTGCACTAGGCCGTGCCTCAGTTCATATTAATCTGGACCATGTATCAGTAATCACTGCACTAGACACTATCTCAGTTTTATAAGTTTCAAGACATTGGATCAGTAATCACTGCACAAGACACTGTCTGATGTTATATTAATCCAGACCCTGCATCATTAATCATTGCACTGGACCTTATCTCAGTTTATAATGATGTACACACTGTAACCGTAACCCTGACCTCGTTTATATTACTCTAGTCCCCGTGTCGGTAATCACTGCACTAGGCCCTGCCTCATTTTATATCAACCTAGACCGTCTATCAGTAATCACTGCACTAAGCCCTGTCTCAGTTTATATTGATCTACACCCTGTATCAGTAATCACTGCACTATGGCCTTCCTCAGTTCACATTAATCTGGTCCCTAAATCAGTAATCACTGCACTATGGCCTGTCTCAGTTCATATTAATATGGTCCCTACATCAGTAATTACTGCAATGGGCACTGCCTCAGTTTACATTGATCCTGATTCTGTATCATTAATCACTGCACTAGCCTCTGTCCTACTTTATATTCACTTCGGCCCTGTATCAGTAATCACTGCACTCGGCTCTGTCTCAGTTTACATTAATCTAGACCCTGTATCAGTAATCTCTGCACTATGCCCTGCCTCAGTCTTTATCATCTAGACCCTGTATCAGTCATCATTGCACTATGTTCTGTCTCAGTTTATATTGATCTAGACCCCGTATCAGTAATCACTGCACAATGGCCTGTCTCTGCTTATATCAATCCAGATCCTGTGTCAGTAATCACTTCGCTCGACCCTGTCTCAATTTATATTAGTCCACACCCTGTATGAATAATGACAGAGCTAGAACATGCCTCAGTTTATAAGAGTCCAGACCCTGTATCAGTAATCACTGAACTGGCCCCCATCCCAGTATATATTTATATAGACCCTGGATCAGTAATCACTGCACTCGCCCCTGTCTCTGTTTATATTGATCTAGACCCTGTGTCAGTAATCACTGCACTAGACCCAGCATCAGTTTATATCAATCTAAACCCTAAAGCAGTAATCACTGTACTTGGCCTGTCTCAAGTTCTATTAATCTAGGCCCTGTATCAGTAATCACTGCACTAGACCCTATCTCAGTTTATATTGATCTAGGCCCTGTATGAGTAATCACTGCAGTATGCCATGCCTCAGTTTATATCAATCTATATCCTGTATCAGTAAGGCACTAGGCCTTAACTCAATTTATATTCGTCCAGAAGTTGTATCAGTAATGACAGAACTAGGGAATAACTCAGTTTATTTTAGTCCAGACACTGTAACAGTAATCATTGCACTAGCCCCTGTCCCAGTTTATGTTTATCTAGACCCTGTATCAATAATCACTGCACAACACCCTGTCTCAGTTTATATCAAGCTAGAGCCTGTATCAGTAATCACAGCACTATACCCTGTCTCAGTTCATGTTAATCAAGACCCTGTATCAGTAATCACTCGACTGGACACTGCCTCAGTTTATATTGATCTAGACCATGTATCATTAATCACTGCACTTGGTCCTGTCTCAGTTTATATTAGTCTAGATCCTTGATGAGTAACCACTGCACTCGCCCCTGCATCAGTTTATATCAACCTAGACCCGGCAACAGTAATCACTGCACTTGGCCCCATCTCAAGTTTTATTAATCTAGACCCTGTATCAGTAATTACTGAATTACTGCACTGGACACTGCCTCAGGTTATATTGATCTAGACCCTATATCATAATCAGTGCAAGGGACACTGCCTCTGTTTATATTGATCTACACCCTGTATCAGGAATCATTGCACTTGCCCCTGTCATAGTTTATTTTTATCTCAGCCCTGTATAAGTAATCACTGCACTATGGCCTGCCTCAGTGTATATCAACCTAGACCCCGTATCAGTAATCACTGCACTGGACATTGTCTGAATATATATTGATCGAGACCCTGTATCAGTAAACACTGGACTAGACCCTGTCTCAGTTCATATTAATCTAGATCCTGTATCAGTCATCATTGCGTGTGAGCCTTTCTCAGTTTACATTAATCTAGACCCTGTATCAGTAAGCATTGCACTAGGCCCTGTCTCAGTTCATGATAATCTAGACCCTCCATTAGTAAGCACTGCATTAGGCACTGTCTCAGTTTCTATCAATCTGGATAAAAGCGAAATAGTGCGGATGCTGGAAATCTGAAAGGAAAGCATAAAATACTGGAAAATCACAGCAGGTCAGACAGCACCTGTGGTGAGAGAAGCAGAGCTAACTTTCTGAGATTGTATGACCTTTCTCAGAGCTAAAGAGAAGTCAAAATGTGATGACATTTGCTGGTTAAGCAGGATGGAACAGGTCAGGCTGGATAGAAGGCAAGCAATAGGTGGGGGTAAGGTGACACTGACAAAAATATCATAGGTAAAAGGAAAAAGGGAGTGTTAATGGCAGTGGTAAGGCTAAAGTAGGTGCTAATAGAGCCATAAAGATAATAAAGCAGAATGTGTTAACAGCAGAGCCAGAATCAGCACACTGTGAAAGAACAACATGGGACAAGTAACTGATGGCCCTTTTGGGGGTGTGGTAGGGGGAGGGGGCATGGTTGGGGAAAAACTGTATAAAAATGAATAAAAAAGGGGATAAAAAAGAGGATAAAACAATGAATAAATGAATAAGACTGTAAAGTGCATAATCGGAAGATGCGTTTCTGTTCCTCCAGTTTGCGTTGGACTTCACTGGGACAATGCAACAGGTCAAAGAGGGGTATGTGGGTTTCAGAGCAGGATGGTGTGTTGAAATTGTAAGGGACAGGAAGGCCTAGGTCATGCTTGCAGACAGACCGAAGATGTCCCACAAAGCCGTCTGCCTGTCTGTGTTTGGTGCCCCAATCTAGAGGACACTGCATTGGGAGCAGCGAATGCAGTAGACCAAATTGAAGGAGGTTCAATGAAGTGGTGCTTCACCTGAAAGGAGTATTTGGGCCCTTGGATGGTGAGGAGGGAAAGGGACAGGAGTGACACCTTCTCTGATTGCTTGGGAAGGTGCCCATGGGAAGGGATGAGGTGTTGGGGGTGATGGAGGAGTGGACCAGGGTGTCTCGAAGGGAACGGTCCCTGCGGAATGCTGACAGGGGTGGGTGGGTGGGTAGGGGTGGTGTGTTGAAGGGAAGATGTGTTTTGTTGTGGCATCATGTTGGAGTTAGCAGAAGTGGCAGAGGATGATCCTTTGGATGCGGGAATGGCGGGGTGAAATGTGATCAGAAGGGGGACCCTATCATGATTCTGGGAGAGAGAGGAATGCGTGAAAGCAGAGACGTAGGAGATGGGATGGACATGGTTGAGGGCCCTGTCAACCACAGTGGGTGGGAAACCTTGGTTAAGGAAGAAGGAAGGCATGTCAGAAGCACCATTTTGGATACTGGCATCATCAGAACAGATGTGAAGGAGGCGAGGGAACTGAGAGGATGGGATGGTGTCTTTCCAGCATTTTCTGTGTTTGTATCAGCCTAGACCCTGTATCAGTAATTACTGCATTGGACCCTGCCTCCATTGACATTAATCTCGGCCCTGTAGAAGTAGTCACTTCACTAGGCCCTGTCTCAGTTTATATCAATCTAAACCCTGTTTCAGTAATAACTGCATGAGGCCCTGTCTCAGCCTATAATAATCCAGGCCCTGCATCAGGAATCACTGCGCTAGACCCTGCCTCAGTTTATGTCAATCAAGGCCCTGTTTTAATAATTCCTATACATTCCCTGTTCAAATTATTTCACGCCCTCATTTGTAACTGTAAACGCTAGATTGCACTTTGTTATAGTTATTGTTGTATAGGTAAACGTAACTGTTAATAGTACAATGGGCTCTATCTTGTTTATTACTGCAGCCATCCATATCTCTACTTGTGTTGCAATTGGTCCTTTCCCAGTTATCACTGCACCTGACCCTGCTGCTGTTTATATCATTAGGTCTTGCGCCAGTTATTACTACATTAGGCCATGCTTCTGTGGACACTCCAATTAACCCTTTTCCAGTTCACACTGTAGTACAACCATGTTTTAATTTATATTTCACTGCACCTTGTGTTTCGTTATATTACACTGAACCATGCTTCAGTGATCACTGCCCTTGACCTGCTGACCTTGTCTCAGTGATGACTGTACTGGACCATACGAACATACGAGCATACTCTTCTAAACCCGAGAAGATATAAGCCTAACCTGTCCAACCATTCATCATTAGACAACACACCCATTCCAAGTATTCATCTAATAAACCTTCTCTGAACCTCTTACAACACATTTACATCCTTCCTTAAATAAGGTGACCAATACAGTACACAGTACACCAAACATGATCTCACTGGTGCCCTGTATAGCTGAAGCATAACTTCCATACATTTGTATTCAATTCCCCTCGCAATAAATGATAACATTGTTTTAGCTTTCCCAATTACTTACCATTTCTCCTTTTATCTTTCTCTCAGCACTGTATCTGTGTATATAATGCTATCTGCAGTTTAACTTATTAATGCACAGGACCATGCCTCTATATACATTATAATTGACCTTTTCTCAGTTATTACTGAATTAGACTATGTCTCTGTCTATATTACATTATTTGATGCTTCATTTATTAATGCACATATCCGTGCCTCTATATATACTGCAAGTGACCATTTCTGAGCTGCTGTTGCATTGCACAAAGTCTCCGTTTGTATTTTATTAGGATTTACCTGACAACCAATTTATGAAAACAGTTATTGCACTTGGAATAACAGGGGCAGAAGCAATGTGGATACAAAATTTACTGAAAAAAAGGAAGCAGGGCGTAATGGTCAATGGATGTTTTTCGGGCTGGAGAAAGGTTTGTAGTGCAGTTCCCCAGGGGTCGGTATTGGGACCCTTGCTTTTCCTGATATATATTAATGATTTAGACCTTGGTATGCAGTGGACAATTTTAAAGTTTGCGGATGATACGAAGCTTGGGAGTGTTGCAAACTGCCAGGAGAACGGTGTGGAACATCAAGAGGACACATATAAGTTAGTGGAGTAGGCAGATAGATGGCAGATGAAGTTCAATGTGGGTAAGTGTGAGGTGATGCATTTTGGTGGGAGGAACATGGACAGACAATATAAAATAAGGGGTGGAGTTTTGAAAGGAGTGCAGGAGCAGAAAGACTTGGGTGTATATGTGCATAGATCATTGAATGTGGCAGGACAGGTGGAGAGAGCAGTTAATAAAGCATATAGCATCCTGGGCTCTGTTAATAGGGGCAGAGAGTACAAGAGCAGGGAGGTTATGCTGAATTTATATAAGGCCCTTGTTAGACCTCAGCTGGAATATTGTGTACCGTCCTTGGTACCATATTATAGGAAGGATGTGAAGATATTGAAGAGAGTGCTGAAGAGGTTTACAATAATATTCCCAGGAATGAGAAATTTCAGTTATGAGGATAGATTGGAGAAGTTGGGACTGTGTTCCATGGAGGGGAGAAGGCTGAAAGGAGTTTTGATTGAAGTTTTCAAAATCATGAGTGGGCTGGACAGAGCAGAGAGGAAGAAGCTGTTCCGATTCGTAAAAGGATAAAGAACGAGAGGGCACAGGTTTAATGTGATTTGCAAAAGAAGCAAATGTGATGTGAGAAAAAAAAACTTTTTCACCCAACCAGTGGTTCGGGTCTGGAATACACTGCCTGGAAGTGTGAGGGAGGCAGGTTCAATTGAGGCATTCAAGAGGGCATTAAATGATTATTTGAATAGAAACAAAGTGCAAGGGTGCAGGGAAAAGCCAGGGCAATGGCACTAGGTCAGAATGCTCATTTGGAGAGCCGATGCAGACAAGATGGGCCGAATGGCCTCATTCTGTGCCGTTAAAGTTCTGTGATTCTATGATCCTATGATATTACTGTTTAAGCTTCTTCATTCATTACTGTACTCTTCTATGTCTCACCTTACATTATAAAGGTCCTATATCATTTACTAATACACTACACCAAGTCTCAGTTATTACTACTCTATAACAGGTCTCTGTTAACTGGATAGAGCTGGAAAGAGAGCCAGGTGGTTAGGTGGGTGTTAATTTTTAAAATGTTATAATATCCTGCAGATAAAAAGGTTTTGGAAGAAGATATTTAGTCTTGTTACTAACTATGAGACGTTGTGTGCAATTTCTAATTGCTCTAGTGTGATGTGTGTAATGTTTGTGTTGAAAGGTTGGGGTGAATCTTGTAACATTCCCTGATCAATGAAATTGAGGAATAGAAATAAAGGTGACCCACATTTCACTGCACATTGCACAACTTAGTCACAAACTGCATTGCGTTGGAGATGAATAATTCATACTTGAGTTGATCAGTGGCAATTGCTCACAGTTTTCTTTAATTTCCAGATACTTTTCACTTTTCCAATAGGAATTTCTGTTTGCTTTTGGCGTGGTCACTGATTGTGAGAGACAGGGTCTGAAGCCGCATCCTCAGGCGAATGGACGGCCGCAGGCTCCGAATAACCATTGTTCTTGTGCGTGAAAGGTGTGTGTGTGTGTGTGTGTGTGCATATGTGTGTGACACTGTGTGTGTCACTGTGTGTGTGTGTGTCTGTATGTGTGTGTGTCTGTGTGTGTGTGTGTGTGTGTGTCTGTGTCACTGTTTGTGTGTCACTGTTTGTGTGTCTGCGTGTCTGTGTGTGTGTGTGTGGCTGTGTGTGTGCATTTGTCTGTGTGTGTGGCTGTGTGTGTGAATGAGTGCAGCTGTATGTGTGGTTGTGGATGCGGGTACGTCTAGAACATATCATGCTTCATTGCTTGCAAAAGACATTATAATTATTTGTTTTGCACGTTACGATAGTTTATTGAGAATATATCTATATGCTGCTTATGCTGTCGTTAATATTTATCGGTAATGCATTGTCTTGAGTGCTCTGGAAAGTAATGTCAAGCTGGCCATTCCGTTGTCAAGGAAAATATACATCTTTCAAATGACTCACTGAACTTCTTCCCTCTCTTCCTCTGGCTCAGACTACACCTAAATCAGTTAACCTCTCTTCCCTCTATCAGACTTCACTTAACTCACTTACACAGACTCACAAGGGCCGGATCTGACAGCTACGAGGAACCAATGTTTAAATCTTTTGCTTAAGGCACATTATCACTGAAAAGATTAAGCGCCAAAACCTCATCAGAGGAAAATTCAGTGCCATAACGACACCAGCTCAATCACTTAACCTCTCTCTTCTTTTTCTCTCAGGCAGCACCAAACCCTCTTAACACTTTCCATTTTAGAATAACCCCCTGTGAGCGGTATTATTGTTTTAATTTCCCCACTTTTCTCCCAGTGATAAACTTCAGTCCATCTCGTATTCGGTTAATATGTTATAACCAAAATAATCTCATTTATTTAATTGTTTAAATTGGGAATGGAGGTGAATGCAATGCTGAGACCGGCAGCCATCTGTGTGGTTGTTCTTGATGCTGTCAGAGTGAGTTCACCCTCACAGGCAGGAAGACTGTTCACGGTGATAACATGGAACTGACGCCTGCTGTTTCATTCTCAGGTAACACAACTTCCTGTTTCTCTGCTGCCGGTTCCAAACCGCACATCTCACTTCTGAGCAGAAAATAAATCCAGGGGCCACAATCTGGTGAGAACATCTGTCAAGGCGGCCTATATCTGGCCATAGAGTCAGGGCAGAGTCACACAGATCACATTGCGGTGACATTTACAAATGAGCCTGTGTGATCCGTTTAGAGCTTCCATTTCCAGGACATAACTGGATGGTCAGTCATTGATCTCCCTCGAGACCCTGAAGCGGGGAAATGAGATCTTGCTACCTTTTATTTTTCGTTGTCATGCTCCACCACCCGCCCCCACTCTAACTCCCCCTCCACACCCCACCAACACCGCCCCCCGCCACCCGCCACGCACACACACTCCCTGCACATACACTTTCCCTCCAAACTTGTTCCCTCTGTTTCTCTGCAACATTCCGTCTCCCTTTTTCATTTTAAGTTTCCTTCCCTAGTTTTATCTCTGTCTATCTCTCTAATGTATCTCTCTCCACCTCTCTGTGTGCCTATTAAATAGAAGCGTTCAAAATCATGAAAATTTCGATAGTGTGAATAAAGAGAGACTATTTCAACTGGTAGGAGGGTCGGTAACCAGGGGACGCAAATTTACTTTATTGAACAGGAAGACAGGAGGGTAATTGTTTATTTTTTTAACACGGCGAGTTGTTCTGAACTGGAATGCACAACATGAAAGGGTGATGGAATCAGATTAATAGTAACTTTGTAAAATGAATTCGATAAATACTTGAAGGGGTTAAAATTTGAAGGATTACAGGGAATGGGGCCAATTGAACGGCTCATCTATATCATTGTCCCAGCACCTTTCCTGTATCTACCTCTGTCCCTCATTGAGCCCAAATAAAATGCAATAATTACACTGCTTTCGTCTTCTGCTAATCCTGTCATTTGACAGCGCTTGAGTGTGTGTGTGTCGATAATTGCCAGAGATCATTCAGAAGTTCACTAGTGTTTACAAACCACTACTTTGAACAAAATAATAACACTGAATAGTGCTCGTTTAGTAGAAAGCACGATTATCTTTAACATTTACGGCTCTGATTTTTCCTCTGGTGAGGTTTTGGTGGTCAATCATTTCAATCATCATGTGCCTCAAGCTGAAGGTTTAAACATTGGTTTCGACAAGCTGCCGGGTCCGGCCCTTGCGTGTCTGTGTAAATGGAAATCTGTCGGTAAGAATGAGAGGGAGCAGATTATTTTCTGTTCCTCTGACAGATGCAGCATTGACCCTGCAGATATCAGAAATCTCTGGAGTCCGCCATGATTGTCCTCCCCTTGGGTATAACAGCTCTCAGTCAGGTGGAGTCAGTCACACGGGCCTCTGTCATGATGTTTCCGCTCCGCTTTTACCACACAAATCCCTGGGTCACTCACCATAACACAGAAGCCTGCGCTAAGGCCCTAAACATCATTGCTTCCTCACACTTTCACACCCTATTACATTCAGATGTTTATTAGAACCCCTGCCTCTCTTTATGTAAGGTTACCAGCAGCCTCTGTTATTGACACACTGGAGCCGGCCTCTGTGATTATTATTGGACCAGGCCCCGCTCTGGCCCGGGCCCGGCAGTCAGAATTCCCTTTGCGAATCCAAGGAGGGAGATGTTGTTTGATTTTTTGGAGAGGGCGGGAAGGTCAAAGCAGCAACAATGTCCCAGGAACCCGTCCTTTGCTGGATGGAGAAACTGTCCTGAGTTTCTCTGTCTTCAATTCCTCCTCCTGAGTGTAAGAAAATAATGGATAAAAGAACAGAAAGACTAACATATAAACTCTCACCGTGAGCACTGGGCGTTATTAAATGGTCAGCTCTCTGGATTGAGGCTTCAACCCACAACCGTTTGACCCAGGGGTAAAAGTGACGCTAATTCGTCAATGCTGACATGATGTATCCCCAGTTCCCATTGCATTAGTCCAACGGCAACATATGACAGATGCTAGAAATCTGAAATAAAAACCGAATGTGCTGGAAATCCTCAACAGGTCAGACAGCAGGTGTCGAGCCTTTATGTTTTCCGGGTCGTCATATTCTTTGCAGCCTTGGGGAAAGTGTGGAGAGGCGGGAGGATTTTGGAGGCTAATTAAAAACCGGCGTTCTGTCATACGAACACTCTTCCCGTGGTGAACGGAGCCGGTAGAGGAATTTGAACACGGATCTTACAGCTCAAAAGCAGGAGGACCACCAACTGTACCACTCGGGAGTGCAGTGGCTGTGGAGAGAAGCAGAGTTAAAGTTTCTAATCGATTACCCCGGTTCTGTTGAAGGGTCATCGCCATGAAACGTTCACTCTGTTTATCGCCACAGATTCTGCCTGACCTGCAGAGTCATTCCAGAATGTTATGTTTTATTAGCCATTACACTAGACTGTGTCAGTGTTATTGCACCAACTCCATCCCATTCATATTTCAGTGGTGCTTGACTCTGTTATTGGGCATTATGCAAAAGATTTGCTACTGTATCAATTGGCGCTGCCTCACACACACTATTATATCAGACCCAACTTCGATTTGGGTGGATCAGGTGCTGACCGTGTCGTTATCACATTGGACCCAGTGATGTATTCAGTGATGCACTGCAACCTGCTATCCTCTGTGATCATCAAACATTGCACTAATTACACAGAGCTTTACCGTTCTTAATCTGTTCCCTATATTCAATCTCATTGTATAAAACGCTGTCTCTGTAATGGTTGCACGAAGAGCCTACATGTCATTCAAATTCTAATGCAAACCTCTCTCTTTATTTCTGAAAACCTTGTGCCGATCAGTTTTCAATAGTAACCTGATTCTGATATTGTTAACGTTGACCCTGTTTCTTCTAGTGTTTCGTCATGACCTCTTTCAGTTGTTATTTTATACAAAGTGTTTTTATTATTATGATCATACAAATATCGGTTCATTCAATGTTATACCAAGCCCTCCCTCTCTCTTATTCCTGAACTCGCCAATTTCTCTGTTTATTTGACTCCTTGGGCCAATTTGTGTTATCACCGCACTAGCACATGCCTCTGTCTGTACTACACTAGGTATTGTGCCTGTTATTACTTGCACTAGCCGATACATATGTTTATATTACACCAGGTCCTGTCTCTGATATTACTGCACGGGCCCATATCCCTGGTTATATAACACCAGGCCTTGTCTCTGTTATTACTTCATTAGCTGATATCTCCTTTTATATTAAACCAGATACTGTCTCTGTTATTAATGCAGTAACCCATATCTCTGCTTATGTTACACCAAGTTCGGTCTCCGTTTATACTCGACTAGGCCCTAGTTTATTTTCGTTAAGATTACATTGAATATACAACCTGCAGTTACACCAATCCCTCCAAACATGATTCGAGCGGTTGTGGTGGAATTTGTGAAGATAACAGTTAAAAAAGTGGAAATAGAAATAGTGAAAGTCTATGGAGAGCAGCAGGAGTTTCAATCCTTCCCATCAACAGGAATAATAAATCGGAGAATTACAGGTGTATTAGTCTCATGTCAGGTGCAGAAAAAGTTTGATATTTGCCATCACTTGCACAAATCATCACACATTCGAGATTATCAGGAGCTTCTGTGAGATATTGAGGTGATCATTTGTTAATAAACTGCAGGTTATTCTGGATGTGATTTACTCCGCTTTCCAACTGATCACCGGAGACAGATAAAGCACCTTAGAAACGAAATCGTCAGTCTGACATCACTTTATAAACAAATGCTCACAACAGACTGGTTATCAATAAATACTTACAGTATTAAACAATCTACAATTTAAATAAATGCATAGTTTTGGATTTGAATACAATCACTGAAGGCTGGAATGGACTGAAAGTTGTCACTGGGAGGAATGAAGAGAACTTGCGGAAAAAAATCTCCAAAGAGTGTTATTAGACAACAAGAGATTCAAAATGAATAAGGGACTGTCTCAGAGAGAGAGAGAGAGCGGGGGTGTGGGGGCGGGAGTTAGATGGTGAGTGGAGAGAGAGCGTGAGAGAGAGAGAAAGAAAGATTGAGAGAGAGAGAGAGAAGAGGTTCAGTGAGTAAGACGCTGCCTCACATAGAGAAAGAAGGGACATTCAATGAGTTTGGTGATAAACATGCTGGTCTTAGTGACGGAAGTGTCAGTATGACATCACTTTCTAAGCAAAAGTACACAACGAAACATGCTATCAATAAATGTTTACAGCACTAAATAATCCGCAGTGACAGTTTGAGTAAAAGAAAATTAAATATTGAAACGCTCAGGTAAAGATCATCATTTATCTTTGAGAAACGGCGGTATAAGCAAGAAGCATGTTCTTTTTTTCTATACGGCACACATAACTGACCAGATCTGATCTATAACTTCTTTGACTAAAACTAAATGAAAATAACTATCAGGTGCTGCAAAGAACGGGTCCTCCAATACCGCCCGTTTTAGGGCAACGCCAGGGAACAAATCCCACCTCAACATCTTTGTGTATAATATTATCTCTCCAACTCACAGTTTCAGTAATCACAGAGACATGGCCCAGCGTAGAAATAACTAGGCAGGGTTAGCGCACTAAGTATTGGGTCAATTGATATTAATCCTCTCTCGGGGCTCGAACAATAATGATTGATTCGGCACATGGATTAATAACGCCGTAGAAAGGGTCTTGTGCAATAATATCTCAGATTGCCTAAAGTGTAAGATAAACAAAAACATGATCTAGTGGAATAAAAACAGGGACAGGGCGAGTGTAATAAAAGGAGATGTCTGGATTAGTGCAGCAGCAACTAAGACAGGGTTTAGCGTTGTATATACAGGCGCTGGGCCCAGAGCAGTAATAACTGAGACTTACCGCATGCAATACAAACAAAGCCACGGCCGAATTCAGGAGCAGCTGAGGCGAGGCCGAGCACTGAAATAACTGAGGCAGGAACTGGTGTAATATTATCATAGACATAATCTATTTCAGTAGAAACAAAGTCAGGGTCTGGTGCAGTAATGCTGAGACAGGGCCGAGTGCACCAATTATTGATACAGCATCCACAGTAATACAAACGAAGGCTGGGCCTAGTATCAGCAATTATTGAGCCAGGATTTAGTGCAGTAATAGCAGACTTGGCCTTGTGTAGTATAAATAGAGACATGGCCTACACAGAAATAACAATGACAGGACCTATTTTAATATAAACAGAGGCAATGCCTAGTGTAATATAAACTGAGACAGGGTCTAGTGTAATATAAACTGAGACAGGGTCTATTGTAATGTAAACACAGACGTGCTCTAGTGTAATATAAACCGAGACGGGCTCCAGTGTAATATTATCTGAGACGGGGTCTAATGTAATATAAACTGAGACAGGTCGAGTGTTATATAAACTGAGATAGGATCTAACAGAATATAAGCAAGAAGGTGATCTAGGGTCATATAAACAGAGGCATGATGTAGTGGAGTAAACAGTGAGGCTGTGCCGAGTGCAGTAATAATTGAGACAGTGTCTTGTGTAATATGAACACCGACATGGTCTAGTTCAGTAATAACTGAGGCAGGATCTAGTGAAAGGAAACTGACACGGGGTCTGCTGCAGTTTCAGCTGATATAGGACCTTGTCGAATATAAACTGAGACAGAGCCTAGTGCAATAACTACCAACACAGGACCTGGATTAATATAAACAGAGATGTGGGCAAGTGCAGCAATAAGAGAGAGGCACGGTATTATACAATAATAACAGTGACATGGCATCGTGTGATATAAACAGAGACATAGACTGGTGCAGCGTTCGCCAACACAACCCTTAGTTTAGTATAAATATGGCAGAGTCCAGTAGTGCAATAACTGAGACAGAGCCTCCTGTCATGTAAACAGGAACATGTTCTGGTTTCGTATAAGTAGAGACAAGTACCAGTGCAGTAACAACTGAGACATGGACTATTGTCATATTAGCCAAGACATGGTTTAGTGCAGTGATAACTGAGAGAATGTATAGTGTAACATGGTCTTTGTCCTGTATATTGACTGAGATTGACCTATTATAGAAACAACTGAGGCACAACCTGTTGTGGACGTCAGAGACGTCACTGAGTGTAATATATACAGTCAAAGGTCAAGTTTAATATGAACAGGGAAAGGGTTCGGTGCAGAAATGTTGGAGACAGTGCTTGTTTCATTTTATGTCAGTATTCACTGTTTCACTGCCATCTACTGGACGGACTCTACTATTGCAGATGTTGTGAAAATGTCAATTTTCGTTGCTGCTTCCGACATTAATGATAGAATGATAGAATTCTTACAGCGCAGGAGGATGCCATTCAGCCACTACTGTCCGTGCTAACCCTCTGAAGGAGTAATTGACCTTGCGCCACAGCTTTCCCCGTAGTCCAGCATCTTTATTTTCTTTTCAGATAAGGATCCGGTTTCATTTTGAAAGCATCAATTGTCCCTCAATCCACCACACTGTCAGACAGTGCATTCCAGATCCTAACCACTCACTGCGTGAAATGTTTTTCCTCTTGTCTCTATTGCTTCTTCTCCAGATTATTTTAAACCTGAGCCGTCTGGTTCTCAATCCTTTCACCAATGGGAACAATTTCTCCCTATCTACTCTGCACAGGCCCTTCATGATTTTTAATACCTCTATCAAATCTCATCTAAACTTTCCCTCCTCAAACGAGATTAAGGCCAACTGCTCCATTCTTTTACATAACTGGAGTTCGTCATCCCTGGAACAATTTCCATGAATCTTTCATGTGCCCTCTCTCATGCCTTCAAATTCTTTCAAAAATGTAGTGCCCGCAATTGGATGCAATTCTCCAGTTGAGGCCTAACCAGTGTGCCACACACGTTTAACATAACCTCTTTGCTTTTATACGCTTTTCCTCTGTTAATAAAGCTCAGGATGTTGCATGCTTTATTAATCGCGCTCTTTCAACTTGTCCTGCCAACTTCAATAATTTATATACATTAACACCCAGGTCACTCGGCTCCAGCAGCCCCTTTGGAATCATACCCTTTCTTTTATATTGTCTCTCTGCGTTCTTCCTACCAAAATTTCATCTGTCACTTGTCCGCCCTTTCGACCAACCTCTCGACGTCTTTTTGAAGTTCTAAACTATCCTCCTCTGCTTGCTTGTCCCTACAACCACCCCACCCCCCCCCAACTTCTCTCCCCCCACACCCCCCACCTTAAACCAGCTTATATTTCACCCCTCTCCTAAAATTACTCAGTTCTGTTGAAGGGTCATGAGGACTCGAAACGTCAACTCTTTTCTTCTCTGCCGATGCTGCCAGACCTGCTGAGTTTTTCCAGGTAATTCTGTTTTTGTTTTGGATTTCCAGCATCCGCAGTTTTTTGTTTTTATCTCAGAGATTTTTTCTTCGTGGAACCACCTGAAATGTGGTGGCGGTGATTTACTCCGATTCTTCAGGTGCTACAGAGCCTCCGAGGTCGGAAAGATGGGATCTTAAGCTGAAATGTGTGTGTGTGAGCGAACGCATCAGATTTACTTACAAGTGAAGTCCACAAAGATAAATAACCATTGTTACCTATTATGTTCCAGGTTTTATTTTATTGAAAATGTATTTGCTGTTCGTTTAATGTCGTTAACATTGATTGAGAAGACATTGAGCATTCCCTCACCAAGGAATACCTCTGTTCCTAGAATTCTGTTGGCAAAAGGACTAAATTATTCCAAGGATGGTGAGCATATACCCACCAGTCTCTGCGGTTCAGTTTTAAGTGCTTCGCTCAGCATTAAATAGAAGCTCCTGACATAAACGTTGAGAGTGTGATAAGTTGTGCAAGTGATACTACCTATATCTGACCTAAATTTACTCAGTTTTAAAATCCCGATTTATTATTTCCCTTGCTTGGAAAGGACTGAAACATTTGCTGCTCTACAGCAAGTTTTACACTGTTTCTCTTGTCACGTTATTCCTTCTTACCCCGTTACATTCATCATTTCCGCCTCAATGTCTTCCAAATCCTCGGGTATGATGTAGTGAAATAATAGTTAAAAAAGCAGCTTTACATAATATAAAAGGCCCCATGCTCCAGAGCAATATAAGTGGGACAACTGGACAGAGTCTGATCCATTATCAACGAAGACATAATCTCCAATGGGCATAAATTGCTGGACTATGGGGAAACAGCATGGGTGGTGGTGTGGGTGGGGGGTGGGGAGGTGGCGGGGCTGCAGGATGTGTGGTGGGGCTGGTGAGAGTGCATGAGGTAAATTTGATGGTTTTTTTAAAAAATGCTGGTACAATCCTGAGGAACTGAAAGACCTCCTTCCCAGCCGGGAGCACGGGTTCATTCTAGAAGTCTATGAATAATTGGATCAATCCAACACTTTTCATTTTGCCCCTATACTGCATAAAAAGGAAAAGGAAAAAAAAAGAATATATATATATATTACAGCGCTTTTCACGATCACCGGAAGTCTCCGAGTGTTTTACAACCAAAAATGTATTCACGGTTGTAATGTAGGAAACACCGCAGCCTGTTTGAGCACAGCAAGCTCCCACAAACCGCAATATGATAATGACCAGGTTATCTGCGCCTTTGCGTATTTTAAAATGTTTATTGACTGATAAATGCTAAGGCACCGGGGATAACTCCCTTGCACTTCCAGATGGAATAGTACCATGGGCTCTTTCACATCGACCTGAGAGGGCAGATAACCCCCAGTTTAATGTCAGAGGGGAAAGTGCTGCCAACTGAGCCACAGCTGACAACCAAAGTCCCTTGTGAATGAATATGACATAAATAAATATAAATCCAGGCATCCAAAGGCTCAACTTTATACATAGGTACATAATTAAATCAGACTGAAGCTGGCCCCAACGGTACCACAAACCCTATCGTAGAGTTCCGCTGGTAGTACAGGCACTGACTGTAGGTGTGATCTTGAACCTGACAACAGAATAGCTCCTTCACTGTGTGAGTTGTACTCTAAGATCCAACCAGTTTGTAGGTTAACCAGAACTTCACAGTAATTCAAATGATTTGTGGCCAACTAGCTGATTTCCTTAAACAAAAGAACATTCATTGGGTCTTGAATCGTTACAGAATTGGAGACCATTAATAGATTGTGAAACACCAATCGATAAGGAGTGGCGAAAGGGTTGAGGATTATTGATACAGTGAGAAACATCATTCAGTTGCAAGCCATCGATTGCATGGGAAAGTTGAAGGTTTGGAACTATCAATAGATCAAACCATTCATAGATTGAGGCACAGCTGATGTTTATTAAACACGATCAATGGCAAAAATAACAAGAAATATAAATTGGTTTGCAATATGACAGCCTGGGAACACCTATTGTTACGAAAGTAGAATAATTTCATAATATTTTTCTGGTTTATCGTAAAGTAGGTTTATGGGAGTGAGTATAGTTGGTTCTGCCTGTGTAATTTAAATGCATTTGGAGTCAGATCGACTGCAAGCTTGGAATTATCAAAAGAAGCTAGGTGTAGAAATATGTTTGAAATGCGAATGAATAAATATGGGCGCTGGCTTAGCATGCAAGGAGGGAAGGGAGTTTGCCTTTTTAGATAAATGAAAGGGTTGTATGGATTTTAAGTTCACAAGTAGCCAGCTAAGCAAGGCTAAGGAGTGTGTTTATTTTTCCCAAAGGTTACTGATAATATTGGAACATGAATTTTTCTTTATTATGGGAAAGGTACCACTCCAAAGTCATATGGAACAATAGAATTTACGTAATAAAGACAGATAAAATTACATAAAGGAGAATGAAAGGCTATGTGAGGCGAGGACCATGTAAGATCTAACAGGAGTGTGTGAAACAGCCTTCGAGAAGCCTCCAACTTTTTGTGCATAAGCCGGCTCGGTCCAGTAACTGAAGTTGGAGCAAACCATTTGCAATTCCACTGCCAAGTGAGTACTGGGTTAACTTGCTGGTTTTCTTTGAAATCTAAAATCACTCTGCCTGGGAGGGTGGTGGAGGCGGGTTACCTCACATCCTTTAAAAAGTACCTGGATGAGCACTTGGCACGTCATAACATTCAAGGCTATGGGCCAAGTGCTGGTAAATGGGATTAGGTAGGTAGGTCAGGTGTTTCTCACTTGTGGGTGCAGACTCGATGGGCCGAAGGGCCTCTTCTGCACTGTGTGATTCTGTGATTCTATGATTTTGGACTGCTGCCTTAAAGGGGGTGTGTAACTGAGAGTCAGGTAAATTCAGAATTTTAGGATTTGCTACAGTATTGTGTAATAGCAGTATTATATATGTATTTTAATTTAATTTTTAAAATCTCTAAAAGCCTTAGTGGACTCTTCACCTCTGAAGCCAGTTCACTCATCTTCTCATAATAATTACAAATTGAAAACCTTTGTGATGGCGTGACCACGTTTCCTTTGTGGATTTGGTTGGCCTGGCCACATATCATCTGCTACGCCATAACACATGGATCTGGAACTATCTCTCCATTCGAGTGTCACTGTTTCTGTTAGTTGGCACAACGACAGTTACTCCTGATAGTGGGACATTGAACATGAATGACAATGTGCACAGAGCAGGTAGTTATCCTCGTTAAAGGTAGAGATCATCTTCTGCAATGAGGGAGGATCAATTGTGTATTAAGGAACTCTGTGCTGTTTACCCAAAAACATTTCCCAATACAATATTAATGACTATTAATAACAATATTAATAATTAATTTTGCCGCAGTTTTGAACATTCGCACAGGGTTTCAAGGTATAAATTCAGAGCAGAAATTTGTGTGGAAAGGTAATTACTGAACATTCCCACATTGATTCCTCGTTGGAGGTTTCATATCACAACACCATTTCCCTCCGATCCTAAAACGTCTCACAATACAACTGCAACCGTATGAAAAACATGAGCTTGGATTCATATTGTCCCAGAGAGCACTGACCCTGTATTCATGTTCAAAACTGTGATTGAAATCACTTCAGCCACTTCACCAACTCAGTTCTGTCCAGTTCATGCACCATGTCCGATCTAACCAGAATCTCCATCGCGGCGATCCTGAGCACATCTCAACGGAGTAATGACCTCACCCATCCAACTCGTGAAGAATTGATTCTCTGCACGAATGTACTGAATGGAAAGCTTCTAGGGAGTGTGGTTAAAGGGGTTAAGGGCTTTTGAATTTGCGACAACAATCTGTAATAACCATCGGATATATTTCATTGTGACAGTCGGTTTTCAATCAATATTTTGCCGTAAAGAAAGTCATAGTTCATGCACGTTTTTCCCGTGGTGTTCAGAATGTTGTGACTGCACCAGAATCACAGAGCAGCAAGAAATTACCAGGGAAATGTGAAAAAATGTATGTATTCAACCATCTGCTATGTTTCTGCTGCGATTGAAGTAATTTGTTTGAGGATATGCTGAGTGTTGTACATGAAAAGGCCGCATGTTGCACTTGTTATAATCCCCGATTCTCATCACAGTCATGAAACCGCTTTCTAACTTTGAGATGAAGATTCAGCACCACCAGAAAAGGATCATCAGTGCCGCAGGGATATCTCCAGGTTGCACTTGGTGACATTCAGTTCGTCAGCTGTCAACAGCCAAGGAATTGGAATGATCCAGAAAATCGGGAAGGACTGAAAGCACCAGTCCGTCCGTCCGTCCGTCTATATATTAATTCATCTATTCGTTATCTGTTGTTCATTACGTTTCCATGGTTAACCATGAAATCATTTCTGCAGGAGTGAGTTCTGGAGGTTCAGCCGGACAGTGGTCAACAGAAGCCCAATAATTGGAAGGAATCTCGATGAGCATAAATTACGTCTATTCAACTTCCGATGTGAATTATTTTTTGCAGCTTCATCGTCAAAACCAGAATCCGGCTCCAGCTTTCGTAATTCGGGCACATTCTTGTGGAAAGAACATTAAAGGTCGATTTTCAGTCATTCGAAAAATACCCAAGAATATAGCTGCTTTCACCTTGTTTGTGATTCAGGTCGCTGACAACCCCGTGTATTACTGTGTGCTGAGACCCTCAGTGAGAAAGGCCTCGGGACAACTCGCACCGTTCCCGTGTTTTGTGAGATCAGTGAAAATAAGATTCATTAAATTCGGCCACCAGGTGGCGCATCAGGCCGTGGATTCCCACCTCCTGACAGATACTTTCTTAAAAATACTTGAGGAGAAATTGCGTTTGATCTCGTATTTATGCCCATTAGTATGAGGTTTACTTAGAGACCCATAATTGGGAACTTTATTTCAATGTTACTCAACAGCCCAGCTCCAGTACATTGGGATGGGATGCCCAGTTGTTCTGTTCCCCACGACAGATTCAGCCCCTTGTTTAAACTGATTTCAACTATGAAGGTATCTGTAATTACAGAATAATACAACAATTCCCTAATTCTTGTCGCCAGACTGTTTTCCCCAGATTTGAAATGAGCATGAACGTAACACAGTTCTTACAGACCGGCAGAATTATATAATTTCTGTTGAGCGCATTAGTCTTGAATTCAGCTCATTATAGATAGATTTTACGAGTGACAACAGTGCCCGCGGCCGCCTCCCCCATAGTACTGTTCGTTTCTCTCGCTCTGACCTTCCTTGCCTTTCCTGTGATTTGGAAAGTTGTTTTCCACTGTTTCTGGTTTGACGTTGGTTGGATCAACAGTACAGTGCGCCGGGGATCGGCACTTCTGCCCTGACAGAGGATTTGGCGGACTGTCAAGTTACAGACTCAGGGAGCATCATGGGGAATTACATCACACCCGGTCCCCATCATTATATCACTTCTTAGTAAGTACTTCCTTCCCAGAAAAAATCCGTTATCCCCCTGACTGTTGTAACCCACATGTTATTAATTGTGAGGTGATGCTGCTAATGATGAAGCTACTTGAAATGATGGTGATGATGATCCTGCTATTGATGACATCTACCCAACTACTTTATGTTAGGATGGAGCCATCCAGACACAGTGATCGGGTCGGTTGCTGAAATGATGCCGAAGCTGAAATGATGCCGAAGCTGAAATGATGCCGAAGACGGCAGTAACACCACGTGATCTGCATCTTCAAAACAAATCTCCATAACCATACAAAGAGTCATACGGACTCGAAACGTTAACTGTATTCCTCTCCGCAGATGCTGTCAGAACTGCTGCGTTTTTCCAGCTATTTTTATTTTTGCTCCATAACCATTTGTTCTGGTATAGTCAGCAGCCCGGGAAACATCCACAGCTCCCGAATAATCTGATCGGTGAGAATGAAAACAAGAAGACAGACATTGTTGGTCAATTCTCTTCTACATTTAACAGACCTACCAAGATAACGGAGCTGAGGCTCTGATCTGCGACGCAGCCGAGTATTTCTGCGCACAAGCCCCACGGCAGAGATACGGCGGATCCCGGTCAAAATGCCAGAACGAGCAGCTCAGTTAATGCTCAGCAGAGGGCGCGCGAACACCGGGAAACAAGGGCAAATATTCAGCCTTAGTGTCAGATTCAGGCGGAGCTTCCTTAAAGGAGCAAGAAAACCGTAACATTCTGTTGGCCCATGACCTCCGAGCTCCAAGGCCGTGTAACTGGAGGAGACACCAAAGATGCGCCGGGGAACACCCCGCCCGGAGTTCCCAGGTGAGGTTTGCACGGCAATTGTCCGGGAAGTGGAAACTTCCCACGGGCAATTGCCCTATACTGGGAACAAACAGAAAATACAATTTACATTGCAAACCTCGAATGGTTCCGACTGTCCTACATCAAGAGTTGCCCAGGAAAAGTTAGAATTAAAACCACTTCTAGCTTCTGGGTAACTTTGTACAGAACAACATCGACACCCACGAGTCTCCTTCCACAACCCGAATTCCCAGGGACTCCCCCCACCTCTCAGACTCCAACTCCCCCCACGGGACACCCCCAACCCCCGAAACCCCAGGGGACTCCCCGCACCTCACGACTACTCTCAGCCGCCCAAACCCAGCTCCTTATATAAAGAAAGTCCAGCGAATTCAGTAAATAGACGGAGAATTTCTCACCGCCTGAGAGCGGGGGATCCTGTGATTTGGAAACAGAAGAAGGAGACGGAGAAAAAGAAGCATAAATAAAAGCAGAAATGATATAAATAAATCGAGTTTACAAATCCAGGCAGAAAGCAGAAAAGGAGAGAGCGGGTTAAAATTATTGAATCGTGCAATGGCAGTGATTGAAAGGCAGATCTGAACATTGTCCCTGTGCACGCGAGTGCCGCCTGCTCCAAGGTGCGTCAGCCCCACACTTTATACCGAGTGTTTAAAACCTGAACAATGTTCCGGTGTCGGTGAGCGAAACCTCCTCCTTCCGCCGCCGCCTCCACCATCACCGTCGTATATCGGCTCAGTGCCTGTCTGGCCTCAATGGTTAAAGGCCTGAGAGATTGACCTGTGAAGATCAGCGAATGAGGTCCCCATGGTGAATAATTTCAGTGCCGTCTGCTCTCACTAGTTAAAGATTTGAAACATTGAGCTGTGACAGGCGAATGTGTACCTCGTCTACAGATTATCCCTGTGTCTGTCTGTGCTTTCAGACACCTACACAATGCCGAATATAAAGTTGAGACTAAGAACGATGGGCGATGCATAGGGAGTTTGATAAAAATGAGACTCAGTGTGGTGATAATGCAGAGAAACACTAACAGTGGGACATAAATGAAGGTGAGATTGATTACATTGAGTGGTAGAAGGACATATTAACAGAGGGAGAGATGTATAATGCTGAGGTGAGGACAGTGAGTGGTACAAATCGAGAATAGCAGAAGGGCATTGATGCAGAAATGTATTTATAAATATAAAGGCACAGAAAGTAAACAGTTGATAATGGCTATTCTCCCATATGACATTTGGTGCAGTGAACTGCGGGAAAGGGATCATCACTGCTCTGTATAATACAAATGGACAAGAGAGACCAACACTGACTGAAGTTCTGGGACACACACACAATCTGTAGACTCCTCAGTGACACCAGGAAACATGAAAATTAGAGAATCCTGGGGATTTTAATCAGCAAAATGGGGATGACGCTAAAGGAAATAATGGGAAACAAAGGCAAACATTAGCACACAGCTAACAGAAAAAAACAGCAAGTTAAAATAAAACAAACTCGTGGTATGGGAATCTGAGCACCTTTACTGTGACTTGAGTGACGGCCACCTCAGTGGATGAGCTCAGTGCCTGGTTGTACACAGTTACTCATGAATTAAGCAATACTCATTTATTAGTGCCTTGTACAATCCCTCTGTTTATATTAAACCAGAGGTCGCCTCATTTATTACTGCACTGGGCTGTTACACTAGATGATGTCTCAGCTATTACTACATTTGATATGCCTCCACTTATGTTAGACGAGGCCCTATTTTTGTTATTACTGACTACAACATTCTAATGCTTATGTTTATATTACATTAGACATTGTCCCTATCGAACTAGACTAGGCCACATCTCACTTTATATTGCATTCGTCCCTTTTTTCAGTTATTTGCAATAGAATGCATCTATGTCTATGTGATCCTCGGTCATATCTCAGTTATTATTGCAAGAGGTCATCTCCATTAGTGTTAGGCAACATCCTGTCTCAGTATTACACATGATAATGTCACTCTTTATATTACAATAGCCTGTGTCTCTGTTGACGGTACAGGAGACCCAATCTCATTTATTGCGGCATTAGACATGCCTCTGCTTGCATTACGCTCGGCTATGTCTGAATTACTACTGCTTCAAAAGGCTTTGAAGTGTTCGATCAGCCATGATTGTATTGAATGGCGGAGCAGGCTCGACGGGCTGAATGGCCTTCTCTTGTTCGTATGTTCTTATGCTTCCAGATCCCGTACTATTGACATTATTCCGAAGCAGACACTAGCCACATAGCCAAGTAAGGTAACGAGCTGCTACTTAGTCTTTGTCTATGTTGTGTACATCTGCCAGGATATTGGTAATGTCACTGGACTCTCTCATATTGTAACCTGGCCCCCAGTTGCCGGGCCAGGAAAGATGCCGAGTCTGAGGCGCTGGGCTTCAGATCAGAAGTCTAATTGATGTTCCACCAGTCTGTTCAGGCCGATGTTAAACAATCTCCGGAATATTGGAATAAGAGCGGGGCGGGGGGATTCTCCTGGTACCCTGGGCCCACATTCCACCTTTAACAAACACCACCCAATACAAACACATGCACCGACCTCCCAGTTCATTACTGCGGGGAAAGGAAGGCGAGAGCACAACTGGCAGAAAGTAAAGCTCCCCTCCCCCACCCCTGTACACCAGACTATTGTGGGAGGGGCTTTCACATCCGGATCACAATCCAAATGTAGAGTCAGAAAATTGCAACCTACTTTTATAAACCTGTCTCTTATTCACACAACACTTAGCCAGTGACCCGGGAACCGTGCGGCCCATCAATAATCTCAACAACACTGCCCTGTGCAAACCAACTCGGCCCCGCGAAAGTATTTCAGTCCAGCTCTGAGGTCCGGTCTCCCAGTGCAGCCCAGGGCTGCAGTCTCCAGCTCCCCGTCATATAAAGCCCCAGCTCCAGGCAGCAGAACGATGGGAATCCTCCTTGTTTTCACCCTGTGTGTCTGTTTACCCCGTGAGTAACGATCAAACAAACCGACATTGTGTGGATTGAATATAAAGCTTCCCGAGTCCATTCCAATTACAGACACTGCCCGGGGTTTTAACCCCGTTCTGTGTTTCAGCTCTGATGGTCCATTAAACTATCTCTGTTTAACTTCCAGGCTCTTTCAGTCAGTCAGTGGTACAGACCCCGGCAGCGGTGACCAGGAAGGAGTGTCAGTCTCTCACCATCACCTGTGTTTTCTACGGTGCTTCGGGGTATTATTTCCAAACGGGACATTTCTTCAGACAAACCCAGACCAGGACAGAGTGGGAGAGGATCTCCAGCGGGGGGAGATTTGTTGTGTCGGTGAATGAAGCAGAAAACACATTTTCGCTGGAAATTCAGGAATTGAGAGTTGAAGACACCGCCACCTATTACTGTAAAGCTCAGTACAGGTACAACACACAGTGATGGGCCTCGGCTTCCCGCGATACAAAAACTCTCACTGCCGATTATCACAGAAACAAATGAAAAAGCGGAGTTAATCTGCAGTTAAACCCCCACAGTTCCGCCTCACACCGTCTGCCCCACTGTCTAGTTTATAATGAGATTGGATTATTGCCGTTAACATCTTGAGTTTTATAAATGCCGAGTGTGTGCGGATGCCGATGTCTTTCCCGGGATTGGTGTCAGTGAATGGGGATTGGGAATGACTGATCACAGTTACAAACCCCGAACGCCAGATGCGATTCTGGTCTAACAGCTGGAACCGGGAGCCGCTGTCCCCTCTGTTTAATTAATGTTCCCACATCTCAGCAAGTACCCGGGGGATTTTATACTGACTTGTAACACTGTGTGGATGGATGGGGGAGTCACAGTGGGGGAGAACTTAACAAATACCTCTGTATAATTTAAATATAAATTCTCGGGGCCTGGATAGTGAATTGTCGGGTTGATGTTATTGTCGCTGTAACCTGGTTACATTTCATTGTAATTTCCACCATTCAGTTATCTTTCTTTGATATTTTTCCCGCTTTATATGAAGCGAGCATCTCGTTCCCGGGACCATTTACTCGGAGCTCAGGGCCTCACAAAGATTAGTTTGAACCGACAGAGACTTTGAAACATTGAATATTGTTTATTTATTTAAATCCGCTGAATAATTGAGCAGTTTCTACTGTCTGATGATGATTTCCCGGCAGGTTGAGGAGTCGGTGGTTGTTGTACCGGGGAGACTGAGAGCGGAGTCACTGTGGTGGGTTATAAATATTTGGATGGATCAGGGACGGTGGTGACTGTCACAGCCGGTAAGTGACTCGAAACCCCGCCGGGTTACAGCCTGTCCCGGGTAATGTTCACCATCAGTTTATTATTGATATCAGTGGAGTTTGGGTGGGAATGTGGGAGTTGACGGAATCTGGACCACTATTGGTTTAACGGGCACACCGGGGACAACATCAACTTCACGGACTCTCACACTCTTAATCGCTTTTAATGAGCGCAGATTGTCGACAATCCGGACTCCACTCCCGGTGTTAACTGTGACCGAGGGAGCTCTGTCTGTCCCTTAGAGCCCGGGAGCGGGGTCACAGAGCTCTCTCCTGGGCAGCAGATTGCAGTCCGAGCCGCGCAATGTGAATGAGTTACCGGGTGAATAAACTCAACACAACTGCGGCCAGTTCGGGTACCTGCAGCGGCTCGTTCCAGACCTGATCCGGGAGAAAAACGGGAGAGTGACACAACGGACTTCAGATATAAGAGATCCTGATGTGGGCCCAGATGGAATTTTATTATTGGACAGTCAGTGACTGAAATTAACGACATTGTCCCCGCCATTTCTTTCATATAACCAACACTTTCCTTCTTTTCCACCCTCAGACCGAAATGTGAAAGTTTGGAACTGCAGACACTTCTCTATATTGAATGTAGATGTTTGAGAGATGGGATTGCTGTAATTTATCTGTATCCCTGATTACTGTGAATTGAAACAACACAGTGTAGTGAGAAAGTGAGGATGATGCATTAATCTCATAAAGGAGAACAGGAACATAAGAAAACAATTGTAAATTGTAAATTGAGGGAATGTTCATTTAGAAGCAGTAATTCATTGAAAGGGAGAGAAGGATTGGAGGATCTCTGGTCAATTCAAAGCATAATCCGAGCCCAGGGCGGGTGGGTGAGGTTTATGGAAGGAAGGACTGAAATGGGCTCCAGTCTGGAATGCTGTGCAAAGTTTTGGTCTCCTTACTTAAGGAAGGATCTACATGTCTTGGATGGCACGCAAAGGTTCATCAGACTGATCCCTGACATAAAGGAATTGTCGTATAAGAAGAGATTGAGTTGTCTGGGCCTATGTTCCCGATGAATGAGATGTAATTTCATTAGAAATCTAATATCCAGGGCGCGATAGATTCCCGGTGGGTGACTCCCCAGGCTGAGAAGCCTATAATTAGTGGTCACAGTTTCAGAATAAGGACTCGACCATGAGAAATGAGAAGAAGAGAAATTTCTTCAGTGAAGCCATTGTTATGAATCTCTGACATTCTCTTCCTCAGAGAGCTGTGGATGCTCAGTGCTTGAGTGTATTAAAGGTAGTCTTCAATGGATTTCGGGATGCTAAAAGAATCCAGGGATATGGGGACATTGCGGCAAAGTGATGTTGAGATAAGAGATGAGTCAGGTTATTTTTGAATGGCGGAAAAGGTTTGAAAGGTAATATAGCCGCTCCTGCTTCTGTTTGTTACATTAACTGCTTTGATCTGTTACACTTCTGAGAAAAGAAATCAGGAATAATCTACATCTCTGTGGAGAGATGGAACAGGCAGGGCCTCTTGTCTCTGGAGAACAGGGAAAGAGGAGGAGAATTCATGGAAATCGTTTAAATAACGAAAGGGTTCATTGGGGTATTTGTGGAATAGCTGCTTATTTGTGGGTGAGCCTAGCGCCATTAGAATAAGACAGTCACTGACAGAACAAATAATGACATTAAGAAGAAGAAGTGTAAAAACAGGCAGGTCAGAATGTGGAAACTGCTGCCGCAGGGAGTAGTTGGAGCAGAGAGTAGTGATACATTTATGGGAAGACTTGAAAATACAGGAGGGAGAGCGGACAGACTGACTCAGGGAGCTGACTGGAAATGGTCAATTAGATTTCGGGCGGATGGGGGCTGGTCCGCAGTAAATACACAGGCATAAATCTTTTGAGCAGTATGGATTATTCCTCTTCTGGCAGATATTGTGTAAAGTAAAACTTTCAGATAACTTCAACCAGTAAATGGGCGGAAAAAAATTGAAGTTGCCAGAGAAGGGGAAGAGGCAGTTCCCAGTGAGTAACAGTAAAACCACTGCGGAAACTGAACAGACTGACCCCAACAGACAACTGAGAGGCCTTGGGACAAGTTCCCACGATTGCTACGTTCCCATGCAAGAAGCCCAAACTGCAGAAAGGAAACGGAGAAATAAAATGAAACTAAATGTAAATTTATCAAAGTAAATGGAATTGGAGAAAAATTAAACCTATTGATAGAAGAAATTATGTTTTTTTCCAAACAAATGCTGATTGAAAAACATTCAGATAATATTGCTCCTTCCGGTTGCTTTTAAAGAATCGTGGCCTCTTAAAATGAGACTGCTACAATCTGAATGTTGGTAATCATGATGCCAAAATGTATCCGTGTTCCCACATTGCAGACGGTGACTCGGGTGATCGGCCACATCGGCCTCTCAGGATTCATGATTCACATAGATCACTGTCACTACCTGCTGAAGGGACCTTTCATTGTATTGAATGTGCTTTAAAATACAAGTTGTATTTGTGGTAGCTCTGAGGCAAAACATGTTTATGTCATGCGCTTTTCTGCGCTGTTTCACGCCAGTAGCATTCAAAATCAGAAGGAAATTGGACAATATTTAAGGTGCAAAACTTGTGTCTGAAGCAATAAGGCCTTGTCAGGTTTTTATTTTAGTATTCGATGAATCAGATGACGTTTATGTATTTGATTTCAAATTAGGGATCAGCGGCAGCCCATCCGGAGCTACTCAAAGGTGGATTAAACAATCGACCACTTTTGAGTGACGTATGATCGGCTATGTTTGTGTGATGTACAGTCCACCAAAATAGTGTGAGGTCCTCTGCTCCTGAAGGAGTTTCTTGGCCCTTTTCTGCCCTTTTCATGCCTGCCTGGATTACTGAGTAGCTCCATGTCCTTGTCCCCGTCAGTTTCCAGGAGCATTTGACCGCGGCCGGTTCACAAGGTTCACTTCAACAGAGCGTGTTGTTAGATCCAAGACAGTTTAAACACAACTAACAGATTTCACCAAGGTAGTGAATGCGATACATTAAACAAGTCCCAAACACAGTGTCCGCTCCAATTTCAACTGTCCCTCTGAGTGTGGCTTCAAGTTCTAACACTGCAACTGGAAACTCTCAATTATCCAGACTAGGAAATCAAACATTGCTTACTGGAAACATTATTTCAAATGCAAATCACAGAGGAAGGAGTGCAGCACGCATTTCTTTCAATGATGTGGACACTTCATTCTTTCCGGTCATTATGTACTTCTGCCTCAGTTTTGGCAAAGTCACTGGGCTGCCTTCTAATGCAACCAGGTTTTCAGTTGCTGGATTAAGGCGGGTGTAAGGTTCCTTCCCATTGAACAGGCTTTCAACTGATGATCCACCAGCCCGTTCAGGGAGATGTTTAATAATTTCCGGCACAGGTAGCTCTGAAGAAGAGTCATCCAAACTCGAAACGTTAATTCTGTTTCACTCTTCACAGATGCTGCCAGACTTGCCGAGTTCTTTCCAGCATTATCTGTTTTTTCATGACAGTTAGAATAACATTGGGGAAAGAGGGATTCTCTCACACCCAACTCTCATAATGTACCGTTTGCCAAACACACATGGGCAGACCTGCCAGCTCAGTACTGTGGGAGAATGAAGGAGGCAGACTTCACTAATGGAAACAACTCCACCTCCCTTGCCCCATTACTAGGGCACTGTACCTCAGACAAATCGGAGAGGCGACTTCACATCAGGCTTACAGGCCGAATGAAGCAACATGAAACTGCAGGTTCCGTTTTTAAACCTGTCACTTAATCACATAACACAACCCAGAGAGATGGGAACCGTGTGGCCCGTCAATGCTCCGTGGGACACCGCCCTCTGCAAAGAAACTCTAGCCCCGAAGGTATTTCAGTCCAGCTCTGAGGTCCGGTATCCCAGAGCAGCCCAGGGCTGCAGTCTCCAGCTTCCCGTCATATAAACCTTCAGCTCCAGGCAGCAGAACGAAGAGAATCCTCCTTGTTTTCACCTGTGTGTCTGTTTACCCCGTGAGTACCTGGTGAAACGAACCGACATCGTGTGGATTTAATATAAAGCTGCCCGAGTCCATCCCAATTACAGACACTGCCTGGGGTTTTAACCCCGTTCTGTGGTTCGGCTCTGAATATCCATTAAACTTTCTCTGTTTAATTTCCAGGCCATTTCATTCACTCAGTGACACAGACCCCGGCAGCGGTGACCAGGAAGGAGTGTCAGTCTCTCACCATCACCTGTGTTTTCTCTGGTAATTCTCATAGTTTAGTGAACGGACATTTCTTCCGACAACCCCAGACCGGGGCAGAGCGGGAGCGGATCTCCAGCGGGGAGAGATTTGTTGTGTCGGTGAATAAAACAGAAAAAACCTTTTCGCTGGAAATTCGAGATTTGAGAGCTGAAGACACCGCCACCTATTACTGTAAAGCTCAGTACAGATCTAAGTGTTGGAGCACCGTTTCGAACGATGTTTATGAAGACGGATCCGGGACGGTGTTGACTGTCACTGCCGGTAAGTGACACCAAACCGCTATGTGTTACAGTCTATCCAGGTTAATGTTCACATTGGGGAGGGGGTGGTCTAGTTGTAATGTCATTGGACTCGTAATCCAGAGGCCAAGGCTGAGAAAATTGCTTCGAATCCCACCAATAGCAACGCGTGGAATTAAAAATCTAATAATATAAACAACTGAAATTTAAACTAGCGATCAGAAAACCATTGCTGCAAGATGTCTGATTCACTGATGCCTTTTAGGAAATAATATCTTCTGTTAGACCTGGCCTAACCTGCATGCGACTCCAGACACAAAGCAATGTGGATTACTCTTTAATGCTGCCTGAAATGGTGGAATTGTCACTCAGATTAATGAAATCGCTGCGAAGCCTGAAATAAAAAGGAATGAAATCTGGACCCACCACTCGGCATAGCACCTGCGATCGACCCAGGTACCCAATGTGACCATGGCTAAACCCTGCCCTGTCGACCTTGCAAAGTCCTCCTAACTCTGGAGGCATGTGCCAAAATTGGGAGGTTTATCAAGCAACAGCCTGACAGAGTCATACTCACGGAATCATAACTTACTGACAATGTCTTATACACCACCTTCACTATCCCTGTGTGTGTCCTGTGCCACCGGCAGAACAGACCAGAGGTAGCAGCGCGGTGATATACAGTCTGCAGCGAGTTGCCCCTGGGAGTCCTCAACATTGAATCCATGCCCCATGAAGTCTCATGGCATCAGGGCAAATATGGGCAACGAAACCTCCTGCTGATTACCATCTATCTCCAGTTCAGCTGATGAATCAGTTCTCCCTCTTATTGAGCATCAATTGGAAGAAGCATTGAGAGCGGTAAGGACTGTAATGGACTCCAGTCCGCATGCTGTGTAAAGTTTTGCACTCGGTGTTAAGAAAGGAACTACACGCTTTGAAGGAAGCGAACAAAGATTCGTCAGACTGCTTCGTGAGTTAAAGGGAGTGTCCTAGGAGAAGAGATTAAGTAGTCAAAGCATATATTACTGAGAGCTTAGAGGAATAACAGCTGATTTCATTGGAACATAAAATATTCTTAAGGGACTTGACAGGCAGATTCTGGGTTGGTGTTTCTCCAGGCTGTGCAGTCTATAACTAGGGGTCACAGTTTCAGATTACACTCAGTGGTGAGTGTATTCAAGGCAGTGTTCGATAAATGTTTTTGTCTCTGATAGAATCAAGGGATATGGGGACAGTGTGGAAATGTGATGTCGAAGAAGGAGATCAGCCAGGAAATTATTGAATGGCAGAGCAGGTTTGAAAGGTGTCATGGTGGCTCCAGCTTCTATTTCTTATGTTATCTGCTATGATTTCTTCCGCTTTTGAGAAAAGAAATAAGCAACAATCGACACCTCTCGGGAGAGCGTGAGCAGGCTGGGCCTCTATCCTCTGGAAAACATAGAACCCCGAGGAGAATTCGGGCAAATCTTTTAAATTATGAATGAGTTCATTGGGGATAATTTTGAGCAGCCGGTTATTTGTGGGTGTGTCCAGAGCAATGGGCCATCAAATGTAGGCTCCTCACTAACAGAACAAATAAGCGCGTTAAGAAAAATACGTTTAAACAAAGACGCGCCAGAATTTGAAGTTCCTGCCACCGGGATTGGTTGGAGCCAATAGTAATGATGTATTTGGGGAAAGGCTTGAAAATACAGGAAGGGGAGCGGGACAGAGGGGCACAGAGAACTGGATGGAAAAGGGCGGTTAGATTTCGGGCGGGGACAGGCTGGTCTGGAGTGTACACAGAGCCATAACTCAGTTGGACCGATTAGCGCTTTCATCTTCTGCAGATCCTGGACAATGTAAAACTTAGAGAAATCTCCGCCCAGAGAACTAGGGATAGGATCCATCAATGGGCGGGAAGAATTGAAATTGTCAGGGAGCCGTAAGAGGCAGTTCCCAGTGAGTAACAGTAAAACCACTGCGGAAACTGAACAGACTGAACTCAACCGACAACTGAGAGGCCTTGGGGCAAGTTCCCACGATTGCTCCGTTCCCATGCAAGAAGCGCAAAGTGCACAGAGCAAATGTAGAAATAAATTGAAACTAAATGTAAATATATCAAAATAAATGGAATTGGAGAAAAATTAAACCTACTAATAGAAGAAATTATGTTTTTTTTTCCAAACAAATGCTGATTGAAAAACATTCAGATAATATTTCTCCTTCCGCTTACTTTTAAAGAATCGTGGTCTCTTAAAATGAGACTGCTACAATCTGAGTGTTGGTGATCATGATACCAAATTGTATCCGTGTTCCCACATTGCAGACGGTGACTCGGGTGATCGGCCACATCGGCCTCTCAGGATTCATGCTTCACGTAGATCACTGTCACTACCTGTTGAAGGGACCTTTCATTGTATTGAATGTGCTTTAAAATACAAGTTGTATTTGTGGTAGCTCTGAGGCAAAACATGTTTATGTCATGCGCTGTTCTGCGCTGTTTCATGCCAGTAGCATTCAAAATCAGAAGGAAATTGGACAATATTTAAGGTGCAAAACTTGCGTCTGAAGCAAAAAGGCCTTATCAGGTTATTATTTTAGTATTCGATGAATCAGATCACGTTTATGTCTTTGATTTCACATTAGGGATCAGCGGCAGCCCATCCGGAGCTACTCAAAGGTCGATTAAACAATCGACCACTTTTGAGTGACGTACGATTGGCCCTGTTTGTGTGATGAACAGTCGACCAAAATAGTGTGAGGTCCTCTGCTCCTGAAATAGTTTCTTGGCCCTTTTCTGCCCTTTGCATGCCTGCCTGGATTACTGAGCAGCTCCATGTCCTTGTCTCTGTCAGTTTCCAGGAGCATTTGACCGCGGCCGGTTCACAAGTTTCACTTCAACAGAACGTGTTGTTAGATCCAGGACAGTTTAAACACAACTAACAGATTTCAACAAGGTAGTGAGTGTGATATTTTAAACAAGTCCCAAACACAGTGTCCGCTCCCATTTCAACTGTCCCTCTGAGTGTGGCTTCATGTTCTAACATTGCAACTGGAAACCCTGAAAAATCCAGACCTGGAAATCAAACATTGCTTTCTGGAAACATCATTTTAAATGCAAGTCATAGGGGAAGGTTACAGCAAGCACTTGTTTCAATGAAGTGGAGAGTTTATTCTTTGTGGTATTTCGGCACTTCCACCTGAATATTGGCTAAATCACTGGACTGTCTCACATTGTAATCTGATCCTCAGTTGCTGGACTAAGGCGGGTGTAAGGCTCCTTCCCTTGGAACAGACTTTCAACTGAAGACCCACCAACCAGTTCAGGGAGATGTTTAATAATTTCTGGCACAGGCAGCTCTGAAGAAGAGTCCTACAAACTCGAAACGTTAATTCTGTTTCACTCTTCACAGATGCTGCCAGACTTGCCGAGTTCTTTCAGCATTTTCTGTTTTTTCATGACAGTTAGAATAAAATTGAGGAAAGAGGGATTATCTCACACTCCATTCTCATAAAATACCATTTGCCAAACACACATGGACAGACCTGCCAGCTCATTACTGTGGGAGAACGAGGGCAGCAGATTTCACTAACGGAAACAAATCCACCTCCCTTGCCCCATTATGCAGGATACTGTACATCAGACAAATGGGAGAGGGAACTTCACACCAGGTTTACAGGCCCAATGAAGCAACATGAAACTGCTGGTTCCGTTCTTAAACCTGTCACTTGTTCAGAAAACACACAAGCAGAGAGATGTGAATGGGGCAGCTTATCAATCATCCGCAGGACACCGTCCTCTGCAAATCAACTGTACTGTCTAAAATATTTCAGTCCAGCTCTGAGTTGCAGTCTCCCTGAGCAGTTCAGAGCTGCAGTCTCCTAAATCTAAGCAAAACACCGCGGATGCTGGAAACCTGAAATAAAAACAGGAAATGCTGGAAATAACTCAGCAGTTCTGGCAGCACCTTTTATTTTATTCTTTGGATGTGGGCGCTATTGGCAAGGCCAGCATTTATTGGCAATCCGGGCATTTCAGAGACAACCACATTACTGTGGATCTGGAGTCATATGTAGGCCAGACCAGGTAAGATTGGCAGATTTTCTTCCTTAAAAACTGTTAGTGAACCTGATGGGTTTTTACAACAATTGGCAATGGTTTTATAGTCATCCCATTCGACTTTTGATTCCAGATTTTTATTCAATTCAAACTCCACCATCTGCCTTGGCTAAACTCGAACGCGGGGCCACAGGATATTCCCCTGCGTCCCTGGACTACTAGCCTAGCAACAACACCACTCCACAGCGACTGGAAATTTTAACGTTGTTACTCTCTCCACAGACGCTGCCAGACTTGCTGAATTTCTGCAGCATTTTCTGTTTTTATTGCTGCAATCTCCTGCTCCCCGTCATACAAACTATCAGCTCCATGAAGCAGAAGGATGGGAATTTAGTTTGTTTTTACCCTGTGTGCCTGCTTACCCCGTGGCTACCGATCAAACAAACCGATATTGTGTGGAATTAAGATAAAGCTGCCTGAGTCCATCCCAATTACAGACACTGTCTGGAGTTTTAGCCCCGTTATTTGGTTCGGCTCTGACGGCCAATTAAACACTCTTTGTTTAATTTCCAGGCTCTTTCAGTCAGTCAGTGGTACAGACCCCGGCAGCGGTGACCAGGAAGGAGTGTCAGTCTCTCACCATCACCTGTGCTTTCTATGGTAATTCTCATCATTTAGAGGACGGACATTTCTTCAGACAAACCCAGACCGGGACAGAACGGGAGCGGATCCACAGCGGGGGGAGATTTGTTGTGTCGATAAATAAAGCAGAAAATATTTTTTCGCTGGAAATTCGGGATGTGAGAGTCGAAGACACGGCCACCTATTACTGCAAAGCTCAGTATAAATATGGATGTGGTTCCGTTTGAAAAGATGGCTCTGTAGACGGATCCGGGACAAAGGTGACTGTCACAGCTGGTAAGTGACTGCAAACCGCGACGTGTTGCAAAGTATCCAGGCAAATAATCTGCATGGGGAGGGGTGGCCTCGTGGTAATGTCATTAGACTAGTAACCCAGACACCCTGTCAATCCTCTCTGTGTTAACCCTGGTTCAAATCCCACCGCAGCAGCTGTTGGAATCCAAGCACCAGGAGTTAAAAGCTCTTCTTAGTATGGTGATCATGAAACTACTGCCGATTGTTTCGAACTGCCCAGCACCATGCTCTGCTTAATGGAAAGAAATCTGCTTTTCTTACCTGGTCTAAACTACATATGACGTCAGACACAAAGCGTTGTGGTTTACTCTTCAGCACTTGGTGAAATGATGACCGAGCAAGCTACTTATTTGTATCAAATGGCTACTAAGTCTCAAGGAAAAGGATGGAACATGAACCACATCACTCGGCATACCACCGGCAATCTACCTAGGCTTCGGAAATGAGATGGAAAACCCAGGCCTGTCCATCCTGCAGTGTCCCCCTCACTAACATCTGGAGTTATGTGATAAAACTGGGAGAGCTTTCCCACATGTTTGTCAAGCAACAACCTGGCGGAGTCAAGCTCACAGAATCATAACGTACAATGTCTTATACAGCACCATCACTATCCCTGTGTATGTCCTGTGCCACCGGCAGGATAGACCCAGAAGTAGCTGCACGGTGATATACAGTGAGCAGGGAGTTGCCCTGGGAAGCCTCAATATTAACTCCAGACCGCAAGGCGTCTCATGGCGCCAGCCCAAACATAGGAAGGAAACTTCCTGCTTCTTACCACCTATGTACGAACCGCCACCTGAGCTGATGAATCAGTAATCCTCGATATTAAAAAACAATTGGTAGAATTATTGGGAAAAACTGCACTGGACTCCAGTCTGTGTGTTGTGTAAAGTTTTAGATTCATAATCGAGAAAAGATCTATATGCGTTGAAGGAAGTGAACAAAGTTTCATCAGGCAGCTTCCTGAGTTAAATGGTTTATCCTATGAGAAGAGGTGAAGGAGTGACAGCCTGTATTCCATCGTGTTATGACGTGTCAGATGATGTGTGCCATGGATACAGCCACTTTAACACTCTCGCCACTTTAAAAACCCCACACCAACTCCTGGATTCAATGTTCTTCTGGCACTGGTAGCCTTAAGATTGACCATCTCCGAACTAATCAAGGAATTTCCAACATCCCGCAAAGAGCCCCCAGTAATGTTATCACATGGCATGTGATGTGTGCCAGGCGGGTCAAATCCACAAGGGAAACTTCATCGCTCTGCCACAATGGTTTTGCAATCGATATTTGCACTGATTCTGAAGTAATGAGTCCAGCCAAGACCTTTAGATACTTTTAAGAAATTAAATTAGAATATTTATTCACAAAATAAAATATTCCAAACACATACATGAGATGACAAGTTATTTATGACTATAACAACTCCTAAAATTCTGAATTAACTTGACTCCCAGTTATACACCCCTTTAAGGCAACAGTCCAAATAGATTTTTGATTTAAAACAGAACCAGCAAGTTAACGTAGCACACACTTGACAGTGGAATTCCAAATGGCTTCCCCAACATCACTAACCTGACAAAGCAGACATATGCAAAAATGGCTGGCAGCTTCATGAAGGTTGTTTCACAGACTCATGTTAGATCTTACATGGCCCTCTCCTCATATCGCCTTTCATTCTCCCGTATGTATGTTTCTCTCTCTTTAATATGTAAATTCTATTGTCCCACATGTCTTAAAAACTGCATCTTCCTCACAACATGAAAACTTTCCAATATTGTCAGCTCCCTAAGGAGCAAATTAATACTAACTCCTTAGCCTTGCTTATCTAACTAATTTTATACAGCCTAACATCCCTTTGAAACCCAAATTCCCTTCACACTGTACATGCTAAGCCAGCATCCACATTTATGTATTAACATTTCAAGCATATTTCCACACATATAGCTTCCTTTGATAATTTCAAGCCTGCAGCATACTTGACTCCAAATGCAATAAAATCACACAGACAGAGCCAACTATACTTACACCCATTAACATACTGCACAATAAACCAGAAAAAAACTCATTGTACTTTCGTAACAGTAGTTTCGAGGAATGTGAGCTGATCTCATTGGAACATATCATATTCTCAACGGGCTGGCATGGCAGATACTGGTGGGTGTTTCCCCAGGCTACTGTTCTGAACCTGTTGCATTCCATAGCTCAGAGAGCTGCGGATACTCAGTGGATGAATGTATTCAAGGCAGTGTTCCATACATGTTTGGTTATTGAAAGAATCTAGGAATATGGGAATGTGATGCTTACTTCGAAGGTCAGTCATGATATTATTGAACGTCCGAGCAGGTTTGAAAGTTGTTATGGCCATTCCTGCTTCAATTTGAAAGATTCTTTGCATTGATTTCTTAAATTTCTGAGAAAAGAAATCAGCAAAAATGCACATCTCTCTGGAAAGATTGAAAAGGCTTTGTCACTTTTCTCTGGAAAACAGAGAACCAAGAAGAGAATTCAGAGAAATCTTTTGAATTATGAACGGGTTTAATGGAGTGCATGGGTTGCAGCTGTATATTGGTGGATGTGTCCAGGTCAGTAGGACATTAATGTCAGATCGTCACTAACAGAACAATGACATGAAGAAGAACAATGTGCGCTAAGACGCGTCAGAATGTGGAATTGATGCCATTGGAGCAGACATTATTGGTGGATTTATGGGAAGGCTGAAAATACTGGAGGGAGAACTGAACAGGCCTGCACAGGGAGCTGGGTGGAAATGGTCAATTAGATTTCGGGTTGGGGAGACTGGTATGGAGCATACCCAAAACATAATTCACTGTGCCGAATGACCGGTCCCTCTCCTGCAGATTGAGTACAATGAAAAGCTTAGAGAAAACTCCGCCCAGAGAACGCGGAGAGAATCAGTCAATAGGCGGAAAGAATTGAAATTGTCAGAGAGCCGGAAGAGGCAGTTTCCAGTGAGTAACAGCAAAACCACTGCGGAAACTGAACAGACTGAACCCAACCGACAACTGAGAGAGGTTGGGACAAGTTCCCACGATTGCAAGAAGTACAAACGGTGCAAAGTAAATGTAGAAATAAAATGAAAATAACTGTAAATATTTCAAATTAAAGAGAAATGGGGAAACATAGATTGAACGAAGAAAATAAACTAATAGACCCAAGAGCAGATGGAAACTCCTGAGAAATGTTAAACTGAAGCTAATGGTTGACATTTCACCATCGATATTCACTATCTGTTTGACCCGATTAGTGCTGACGGAATGCAATCGCATTCCGTTGGATCTTGCTGTGCGCAGTGATGCATTATATCTGCGTTAATGTCGGGCAAATAGTTTTTTGGAAACTGACTTTTTCACTGTTAATAAGAAGTTCCCTCGGGTTTGTCTCTCACCGGGAAAATACAAACAAATCTAGTATACATAATAGAATCATACAGCGCGGAAGGATGACATCCGGCCCATTGTGTAGGTGCTATCCCTTTAAAAGTGTAATCCAATTGTTCCCACCACTCATGCATATTCCCCATAGTCCTGCATTTTTTTCAGTTTCAGAACAGACCCATCGCCCGTTTGAAAGTTACTATTGAATCTGTTCCCAAAACCCATTCAGGTAGTGAAGTCCTGATCGGAGGAATTCGCTATGGAAGAGAAAATATCACCTCATTCCCCAGTTGATCATATTTCAATAACAATGAGCAGCGTTCGAACAGGCTTCAAGTCAAGATAAAAAAAACACAAAGCTGTTCGCGCGATTGACAAATTTCCCATGTCAGCAGTAGCGAAACAAACACATAATGTCCATTTTTCACCCTCCAGATTCCAGTCTCCGGATATCCCAGAATCCACCGTTACAAACCTCTGCTGCCGCTGACACCGTTACTTTAAGCTGTGAGTATTCAGGTATCTGTCAGTACACAGTACATTGGTACCGTCTGTCCCCAGGACAGGCCCCGGAATATCTGCTTCAGAAACACGCTTCAGGAGAGGAGAATAAAGAAAATGCTGCCGGGGGAAGAATTTCTGCTTCTATCGAACCTGCTGAGAAAATTAGCCGGTTAAATATCTCCAAACTACAAGTGAGCGACTCCGCTGTGTATTACTGTGCACTGAGTCGGCGCACAGCACAGTGATACAGAGCAGGGAGAGAGCTGTACAAAAACCTGCACATGGTGCACAGTGATACAGAAACCGGAGGGCGCTGTACAAAAACTTAACATGGTGGGATTGCAGACAAAGTGATACAGAGCACTGAGAGAGCTGTACAAAATCCTGAACATGGTGGGATTGCAGACACACAGTAATACAGAGCCCGGAGAAAGCTGTAAATAAACCTGAACATGGTGGGATTGCAGACACACAGTAATACAGAGCACGGAGAAAGCTGTACAAAAACCTGAACATGGTGGGATTGCAGACACACAGTGATACAGAAACCGGAGGGCGCTGTACAAAAACTTAACATGGTGGGATTGCAGACACACAGTAATAAAGAGCACCGAGAGACCTGTACAAAAACCTGAGCATGGCGGAAATTATAGACACTGGGAGAAACAAAGCGCATGGAAATTTGGAGTACAAATATGGTTCATGAAAATCTTTTCAGTGACTCTTACAATTTTACAGAACAAAGGGATTAAGCTCATTAAGTCTGCGTTTCCTTCTCGCTCCTTTTAATTCTTAATATCCTCTTCTGTCCAATTCGTCTTCAAATATCCTTCATGAAATTATTCCACATTCTCATCTCCTTTTTGCTGGAAAAATTCATAATGTACCGATTTATAATTTAGGGTGAATTTATTGCTGCCTTTTTCCTGAGGTATCGGCAAATTCGTTTCTTACCCTTTTGTTGTTGATTCCGTGTTTCCTGGTTTGAGTTGATAAACCTTCACCATCTCCTGTGATTTCCAGCATTCGGGCTACAATCGGCTGAGAGATTCTCTCCGCTCAAGAGAGCCCGCAGCCTCTTGCACCGAGAAACCGGGCAGTTCCCAGCTGAGGGGAGTTTGGGCTTGCATTCACTCCACCAATGATCTTTCCATAGAGGTCAGCATCTCCCACAATTACCGCAGCTGGGAATGGCCCCTATGTGTTCACGGGCCGCGCTGCATTGGGTGAGAACATGCGCCCCTCAACAGTGCTCCCTCTTAAAATAGGGCCGTTCTATCTTAATAACTGGCTGCATTTATGTAGAGGTTACGACCCACAAACATTGTTGAATGCACTTTTCACAAAGACGATCGACGTTTCCCCCTGGGAATCGACGGCCCCCGAACACTTTCCATCAGTCACAGCACCATGATTGGTCGATTCCACCATTGAATCAGGGGCAGGGCAGAGCCACAGCAATATGGTTGACTCTTAACCTCCCTCTCAAATGTCCCAGCAAGCCACTCAATTCAAGGGCAATTAGAGATAGGCAACAAATACTGGCCTTGCTAGCGACGCCCACATGCCATGAAGGAGTAAATTTTGTGTTCCCCGGCCATTTATTCTGTTAAAGACATTCATTCAGTTCTTCCATTTTCTCACCTCCTTCCTATTTAAGGATTTTTTTGTTTCCCAAGTGGAAAATAAATAGAATTATTAAATCACTGGATCGCCGCATGATTATATCTCAGATGGAGGCCATTCACCCAGTAGTGTCCGTGCTAGCCCATTTCAAGTGCAACTCACCCAGTCCCACTCTCCGTCTTTTCTCCCTAGCTCTGCAATGTTTTGCTCTTCAGGTTATTATTTGGTTTCCTATTGACAGCCACGATTGGATCTGTTGCCACCACTCACTCAGAATGTGCATTCCAGATGTGAATTACTCAGTCCATGGAAAAAGATTTCCATCATGTCCTTGTTGCATCTTTTGCCAACCACCTTTCATCGGAGCCCTTTCTCAATCCTTCCCTATATATATTTCCCATTTCCCGTATCATTTTGCACACCCCTAATAAATCTATCAAATCTCCACTTAATTTTCGTTCTCCATAGAGAGCAACCATCCCCGTAACTGAAATTCATTTTCATTGGAATCATTGCCATGAGTCTTTTCTGCACCATCTCTCATGCCTTCACTTCCACCCGAAAGTGCGATGGCCAAAACGACACATAACACTCCAGCTGAGGCTAAACCTTTTGCACAGATTTATCATAATTTCCTTGTTTGTATCCTTTATGCCCGATTTATAAAGCCCGGCATGCTGTATATTTAGTAACTGTTTTCTTAGTCTGCCCTGCGCTATTCAATTATTTATGCACATAGACCCAAAGGCTCCTCTACTCCTGCAACCCCTTTGCAATTGAACCCTTGATTACATATTGCTTTTTTTCGCTTTTAGTACTAAAATGAATCAGTTCATACTTTTCTGCATTTACTTGCACGTGCCACTTGACTCGGGGTCACAGCTTCAGAATAAAGAGTCATCCATTAGAACGGAGAAGGAAAAAAGATCTTCAGTCGAACCATTGTTGTGAATCTGTGGCATTCTGTAACTCAGAGAGCGGTGGATGTTCACGTGTGTATGCGAGGCAATATTCGCTAGGTTTTTGGATGCTAAAAGAATCAGGGGATATGGGGAGAGTGCGGGAATGTGACGTTGAGGTTGGAAATCAGCCTCGATATTACTGAATGACGGAGCAGCTTTGAAATATGATATGGCCACTGTACCGTGTTTCAGTGATCACTGCCCTTAACCTGATGACCTTGTCTCACTTATGACTGCACTGGACCATTCGAACATACGAGTATACGAAAAGGAGCAGGAGTAGACCATTCAGTTCCTCGAGCCTGCTGCGCCATTTAATAAGACCATGGATGATCTGATATTAACCTGAAATCTGCATCCCACCTATCCTTCTTGAGTGTTGTGGGAGCTGCACTCATCCAGGCAAGTGGAGAATAATCCATCACACTCCTGACTTGTGTCTTTTAGATGGTGTACAGGCTTTGGGGAGTCCGGAGGTGACTTACTCATCGCACGATTCTTAGCCTCTGACCTGCTCTTGTAGCCACAGTATTTATGAGGCTAGTTCAGCTCAGTTTATGATCAATGGTAGCCCCCAGGATGTTGATAGTGGGGGATTCAGTGATGGTAATGCTATTGAACATCATGGGGACGATGGTTGGATTCTCTCCTGTTGGAGATGGTCATTGCCTGTTATTTGCCACTTATCAGCCCAAGCCTGGATATTGTCCAGGCCTTATTGCATTTGGACATGAGCTGCTCCAGCATCTGAGGAGTCGTGAATGGCGCTGAATATTGTGCAATCATCAGCGAATATCCCCACTTCTTACCTCATGATGGAAGGAAGGTCATTTATGAAGCAGCTGAAGATGGTTGGTCCTAGGACACTACCCTGAGGAACACCTGCAGTACTGTCCTGGAGCTGGGATGACTGACCTGCAACAACCACAACCACCTTCCTTTGTGCTAGGTATAACTCCAACCAGCGGAGAGTTTCCCCCCTGATTACCAGTGATTGCAGTTCTGCTAGGGCTCCTTGATGCCACACTCGGGCAAATGTTGCCTTGATGTCAAGGGCAGTCTCTCTCAAATTGTTCAGCTAAAAGTCAATTTAATGATTTGATTGCACTAAATGATTAAGAAATAAAATACTTACCAATCAATCAAACACGTGATCTAACTTGACTCTTAAAAACACGAACTATTTGGGAACATGGTAGAGATGGGAAGAAACGGTTTTAGCTTAGAGATCGGATCTCAGAACCGAATCGACAATTATTGACTGCTTGATGGATACTCCAAGAAATGGTTTGGCGGGAAGGAGAGGCAGTTGTGCCGCAGAATTGGCAACCAGTAGCTCGCCTAAAAAAATATGGAACCATCCACCTGGCCGATGTTACAAATGGAAGGCATGAACCGATAACCAAAAGCTCCATCGAAGGAGTAGGATTTAAGAATAGTCTGGTAGAAGGAAAGAAAGGCGAAGGATTTGAGGGAGATAATCCAGACATTAAGGCCACGGCAGCAAAAGGCACCTTCGCCACCGATGGAACATTTAATTTCTGGGGTACACAAGATAATCGATATTGGCTGCAAGCAAAATGATTTCAGGGGGTTACTGGAGTAAGTAAAGGCGAGGATATGGGTGGATTTGAAAGCAAGGATGAGGATATTAAATTCAAGGTGTTGGCAGGTGCATAATATAATCAAGCAGAGTCAGCATGGCTTCATGAAGGGGAAATCATGCCTGAAAAATTTATTACAATTCTTTGAGGAGGTAACAAGCAGGATAGATAAAGGACAACCAGCAGGTGTAATATATTTGGATTTTCATAAGGTACCACACATAAGGTTACTTAATAAGGTAAGAGCCCATGGTGTTGTGGGTAGTATGTTAGCATGGATAGTGGATTGACTAACTTATAGAAGAAAGAGATTTGGAATAAGAGGGGCATTTTGATGATGGCAAACTGTAACTAGTGGAATGCCACAGGGATCGGTGCTGCAGCCACAATTATTTACAATATATATTAATGGTTTGGATGAGGAAGCCAATGTACTATCGCCAAGTTTGTGGATGGCACAGAAATAGATGGGAAGGCAGGTAGTGTAAATGACAGAAAGAGTCTGCAAATGGATAGCGACAGGTTAAGTGAGTGGGCAAAGACTTGGCAGATGGAATATAAAGTGGGAAAATGTGAGGTTATGCACTTTGACAGAAAGAAAAGAGGAGCTGAATATTATTTAAATGGAGAATACTGCAGAAAGCTGCAGCACAGAGGGAATTGGTGGCCTCGTGCACAAATCACAAAAAGCTAGCATTCAAGTTCAGCAGGTAATAGGAAAGGCAAATGGAATGTTTGACTTCATTGCAAAGGGAAAGGAGTATAAAAACAGGGAAGTCTTGCTTAAATTATACAAGGCACTAGTTAGACCACACCAGGAATATTAAGTACAGTTTTGGTCCCCTTACCTGAGGAAAGATATATTGGCTTTCGAGGCAGTCCAAAGAAGGTTCACTAGGTTGATCCTGGGGATGGAGGGATTTGGATTTTCTTATGAGGAGAGGTTGAGTAGGTTGGGCCTGTACTCATTGGAGTTTAGAAGAATGAGAGGCGACCTTATTGAAACATGTAAGATCCTGAGGGGGCTTGACAGGGTAGGTGCTGAGAGGTTGTTCCCCATTGTGGGCACTCCAGGACCAGAGGTCACAATCTCAGAGTAAGGGGTCGCCATTTGAGACAGAGATGAGGAGGAATTTCCTCTCTCAGAGGGTAGTGAATCTGTGTAATTATTTACCATAGAGGCCTGTAGAGGCTGGGCCGTTAAATATATTCAAAGCTGAGATAGAGAGATCTTTAACCTGTCAAGAAATCAAGAGTTATGAGGAAAAAGCAGGACATTGGAGTTGATGATTATCAGATCAGCCATAATCTCATTGAATGGCAGAGCAGACTCGATGGGCCGAATGGCCTACTTCTGCTCCTATGTCTTATGGTACTATGGCCTTACAAATATTATTTCTCCATGAAGTTTATCCATCACATTTAACAGAAAGCATTTGATAACCTGCGAAGATCCTTTTCAAGCAGTGCATTATAATCTGAAATGTTCTGCTTCATACGAAGTTGGCTGCAGATTGACGAATAAATTCCAAATGGGAAGGGATGGGGGTGGAGCAATTTCGAAATGAACAGGAAGGTTGAAGTATCTCGATAGTTCTTTCAGAGATCTGGTAGAGCCGTGGTGATTGACTGGCCTCTTTTTGTGCTGTGTGATTATAAACATCACTTCTCACGACCTCAGTCCACCTCAAAAGCACTTTACGGTGAACAAAGATTTTTTTAAAGAATGGGCATCTGATTTGTGCAGTGCAAAATCCCCAGTCTTATTCGGCTCGCTGAAGGTCATCCATCTGCTCATTGTTTGGCGATAGAGTGCGTAATGGTGTGGGAGTTGGTGACCTTGGTCTAACAAAGAAATGATCTAGTGTAATATAAACAGCCAACATGAGATTGTCTCGTGTGATAGAAACAAAGCCATTGTCTCGTGCAGTAATAACTAGAACAGGCCTGAGTATCATACAGAGGCATAACCTAGCCCAGTTACACATGAGAAATTGCCTCGAGTGATATAAACGGATACAGCCAAGCAGCAGCAGGATTAAATGAAAATCAGACATTCCAGCGTTGTGATTTAAACAGAGGCAGTGTCTAGTCCAGTAATGGCTAAGACAGTCATGTGATATAAACATACACATTCTCCAGTTTATTATGAATAAAAACAATGTCGGATATAATAAAAATGGTTGCAAGATCCAGTGAAATATAAAAGAAAGAGACGTAGTGTGTCCCAGTGTCAGGTTAACTGAAACATGAACGAGTGTCCTGCAAACTGAGACAAGTCCTAGTGCAGTAATAACCGCGGTAGGGTGTAGGTTAATATAAAAACATATAGACAGGTGCAGTAACTACTAAGCTTGCTGGAATATAAACTGAGACTTGACCTAGTATAATATAAACAATTATAGGGTTTAGTATAATACTAACAGAGACATGGTCCAGTTCAACATAAACAAAGGCAGGGTTTAGTGCAATTTAAGAGATATAGCCTTGCATATTATATACAGAAATAAAGCCTAGTGTAATACAGACAAGAGGTGGGATACAGTTTAATAAAAACTGAGGCGGGGTCTAGTGTAATATAAACAAACAGAGTACAGTGTAATATAAACAGCGACGTGGTCTAGTCTAATATAAAGAGAAACATGATCAAAAATAGCATAGCCAAATAAATGTTCGAGTTTAATATAAATAAAGACAGAGTCTAATGTGACAGAAAAAGTTGCATTATCGAATATAATTTAAAAAATGGACATGGTCCCGTGCAGCATATTCAGTGCTGTGGTCAATTGCAGTCATAACTGAGACGGATGCTTATGAAATATAAGCAGATACATAATCTCATGTGAAATAAAGATAATTTTGTGCAGCATAATTAAGCAGATACGGTTTCTAATGCAATTTAACAGCGTGGTCATGGTATTGCTTCATAATGACTGAGACAAGGACTAGCATCATATTAACTGAGAGAGGGTGAGTGCAGTAACAAATGCAAAGAGGCTTAAGGTAATATAAAGAGTTGATCGTCTAATCATAGAATCAGAAAATAGTGCAGCACATAATACAACACATGAAAGGCCTTTCAGCTCATCATGTTGTGCCAGGTCGTTGAAAGAGCTACAAAATCGGTCCAGTTCTCCTGCAATTCTCTTTTAATCATGCAAATGTTTGCACATCATTGATTTATCCAATTGACTTTTAAACAATCCTATTGAATCGGCTTGCACCGCCTTTTGAGACAAAGCATTCCTGGTCATCGCTTTCTCTTGTGCCGATTTTGGTGCTGTTGCAAATTGCTTTAAATGTGTCTGTTCGGTTTTCCACCCTTCTGTCCCAAATGATTTCATGTATTTGAGCATTACTGTCATATTACCACTTAAACCCCAAAGCTGCAAGAAGATCAACATTTATTTGATCTCTCCGCAAAAGTCAATTATTTCATCTTTGGTATCAATCTAATGAATCTCTTCTGATCCAACTGAAAGGCCTTTCTCTTTTCCTTAAAATGTAATGGCGAATATTTAACAAAATGTTTGGTGCCTAATGAGTATTCTGTGATGGCGAGCAGCACTCCCCTGCCTTTGTACGCGATGCTTCTATTTAAAAAATAAAGACAAGGATCACGAACACTCTTTTAGGTACTTTCTTAACATTGTAACTTCAAAGACTTATTTAAGCACGCTCCTAAACCCTTCACTTTCAGCCTTAATTTAGTATTTTCGTACTTCGGTTAAATTGACAGGACCTAGTGAAATATAAACATGGACATGCCCTAATGCAGTAATAACTGAGATAGGCCCTCTTGTAATATAAACAGAGTTCGACTCTTTAAATGCAGACCGGCAATGAGCTAATACACCAGGGCGTGTCTCACTTACCTACTCAGAAATATTGCTCATATTTCCTTTCATTCATTCTCTTCCATGTGCCAGTTTTATAACTTCATTTTATTTCAACCTGCTTTTTGTTTCCCTTTTACCTGTCTCATTATGCCTCTCTTTAGGCTAATTTTCCACATGGGTTCTGCTCGCTTCTCCCTATCTTCCTCCTTCCCATCACAACCCCCAGATGCCCAACCAGTCCCATTTTTCCTGCTGAAACCGAGCAGTCGCAATTCTGTGTCTTTATGTCCTTGACCCTCAGTCAGTGTTCGTACCTTTAGTTCTATATCAGTCTACATCACTTTACCTCAGTCACGCTGAGCGCATTCAGTCCCTCATTGTTCACTTGTGTTCCACAGAACAATGCCAGTTCCGTTACCTCGACTTCACAGCAGCAGCGACCTTCCTAATGAGGAAATAGTCAGCAGAACCCTTATTAAACATTTAGAACAGGCATAATGCTGATCCATGGAGCAGGCCTTACTCAGCTGAGCAACTCCATTGACCAAACATTTCACCATTGAGGCAATGGAAACATTGAACGGATGCACCCACAGGAGCCCCGAATGGTCTTGCTCAGATCTTTTTTTCATTCAATTTCTCCAATGATTCTCTTCCAGAATTTGTTGTTTTATTTTATCAGAAACATTATGTTTATTTCTGTTATCTCTGTATATACATCCCTATTCATTCCGATCTGCGTAACTACTCTTTCTGCTCGATTGTCCTTATCTTTCCCATTACCGTCACAATCCCCAGTCTACTCATTCCCATGTCCCCTGATGCCAGCAGTGCAGTTTGTTGCCTGTGTGTTAGCAGTCAGCAGTCTATGTGACGTCAGTCTGAAGTCCGCGTGACCGAAGCCCGCTTCCTCTGTGACGTCAGTCGGTGGTATCCTTGTGACGTCAGTCATCAGTCCGTTTGACGTCAGTCTGCAGTCCCTGTGTAGAGATAAGAAACACCAAGGCTCAGAAAACGTTGGTGGGGGTTGCCTATAGGCCCCCAAACAGTAAGGGGAAAGTAACGGAATGCATTAATCAGGAAATTAGAGACAAATGAAATAAGGGTGCAGCTGTAATCATTGGTGACTTTAATCTACATGTAGATTTGAAAAGCCAAACTAGTAATAATACTGTGGAGAAGCATTTCCTGGAGTGTGTACGTGATGGTTTTTCGATCAATACGTTGAGGAACCAACTAGAGAGCAGGCTATCCTAGACTGGGCATTGTGCAATGAGAAAGGATTAATTAACAATCTTACTGTGTGTGGTCCCTGGGGGACGAGCGGCCATAAAATGATGGAATTGCTCAGTACGATGGAGAGTGAAGAAGTTGAATCCTAAACTAGGGTCCTGAATCTAAATAAAGGGAACTGCGAGAGTACAAGGTGCGAGTTGGCAATGATAGATTGGGGAACCTTACTGAAAGGGTTGACAGTGGATAGGGAATGGTTAATATTTAAGGAGCGTATGCATGAATTACAACAATTATTCATTCCTGTCTGGCGCAAAATTATAACAGTAGTTCAACCATGGCTTACAAGAGAAATGAAGGATCCAAAGAAGAGACATATAAATTTGCCATAAAGAGCAGAAAGCTTGAGGATTGGGAGCAGTTTAGAATTCAGCAAAAGTGGAGAAAAAGGTTGACCAAGAAGGGAAAAATGGAGCATGAGAGTAAACTTGCAGGGAACATAACAACTGACTGTAAAAGCCTTTACAAAAGAGGACACAAATAATTTCCCAGAAATGTTAGGGAACCAAAGGCCCAGTGAGAGGGAGGAATTGAAGAAAAGTAGTATTAGTAAAAAGGTTGTGCGCAAGAAATGAATGGGGTTAAAGGCTGAACAATCCCCAGGGCCTGATAATCTGCATCCCAGAGAACTAAAGGAAGTGTTCTTTATGCATTGCTGGATGCATTGGTGGGCAACTTCCAAAATTCTATAGACTCTGGAGCAGTTCTTACAGATTGGAGGGTGGCAAATGTAACCCCACTATTTAAGAAAGGAGGGAGGGAGAAAAAAAAAACGGAGAATTACAGGCTAATTAGCCGCAAATCAGTAGTGGAGAAAATGCTAGAATCTATTATAAAATATGCGGTAACAGAACACTTGGAAAGCAGTAACTAATTAGACAAAGTCAGCATGGATTTATGAAAGGGAAATCGTGCTTAATTAATCTTCTGGAGTTTTTGAGGACGTAACTTGTAGAATAGATAAGGGAGAGCCAGTGGATGTGGTGTATTTGTATTTCAGGAAGACTTTTTATAAGGTCCCGCATAAGAGGCGAGTCGGCAACATTTAAGTACATGGGATTGGGGATAATATATTGGCCTGGATTGAGAATTAGTTCACAGACCTGAAACAGAGAGTGGGAATAAATTGGCCTTTTTCTGGGTGGCAAGAGGTGACTAGTGGTGTGCCGCACTAGTGGTATACCGCAGAGATCAGTTCTTGGGCCCCAGTTATTCATGATATATCTACATAACTTGGATGAGGGAATCAAATGCAATATTTCTAAGTTTGCTGACGGCACAAAATTGGGTGGGGCTTTGAATTGTGAGGAGGATGCAAAGAGGCTTCAGGGAGATTTAGACAAGTTGAGTGTGTGTGGGCAAACACATTGCAGATTCACTATAACGTGGATAAATGTGAAGTTATACACTTCGGTGTGAAAAACAGAAAGGCAGAGTATTACTAAAACGGTGATATATCGGGAAATGTGGATGTACAAAGTGCTCTTGTACACCAGTCAATGAAATTAAGCAGGCAGGTGCAGCAAGCAATTAGGAAGGCAAATGGTATGTTGGCCTTTATTGCAAGAGGATTGGAGTTCAGAAGTGGGGATGTCTTACTACAGTTATACAAGGCCTTGGTGAGACCACATCTGGAGTAATGCATGCAGTTTTGGTCTCCCTACCTAAGAAAGGATACACTTCACATCGAAGGGGTGCAGCGAAGATTCACTAGGCTGATACTGGGGAAGGCAGGACTGTAGTATGAGGAGAGATTTGTTCAACCTGGCCTGTATTCAATGGAGGTTACAAAAATGAGAGAGGATCTGATTGAAACGTATAAAAATTCTAACATGGATAGACAAACTGTATGCAGGGAGGGTGTTTCACCTGGTTCAGGCGTCTACAACCAGGGGCCACTGTCTCAGGATGCAGGGCAGGCCATTTAGGACCGAGATGAGGAAATATTTCTTCACTCAGAGGGTGTTCAACCTGTCGAATTCTCTACCAAAGAAGGCTGTGGAGGCCGGGCCACGGAGTTTTGAAGAAGAAAGAAATTGAAGGAATTTGATAATTTTTTTGATATTAGGTTTGGAGAGAAAGCAGGAATATGGCTTTGAGATAGAGGATCAACCATGATCATATTGAATGGCGGAGGCGTCTCGAAGTGCCAAATGGCCGACTCCTGCTCCTAGTTTCTATGTTTCTATGTGACGTCAGTCTGCTGTCTCTGTGCATCCCTGAGCTTCAGGCAGCCTTAGTCTCATTAGCCTTGTGCTGAGTGGCGGGCTTTGAGTGACGCTTGAGTGCCAGCGGCCTCGCTCTCCCAGCTGATTTGAAATATTACGCGAAGAAACAACTGATCAGAAGACTGAAGCTGTGCTCGACCTATCGGCATGATAGGATTCTGCAGTTTGTTTTCACAACCGCTTCTCAAAACAGTTGGGTGACAGTTTGATCCGAGGTTAAATTGGCTTCCTCTAGATGTATGTTTCAGCGCCTGAAAGCGGGCTGCACATTGAGGCGACATCTGCCCGCGATTCTACACAACCCCAAAGAGACAGGAGCTCCCAGCGACAGTCCAGAGGTAGTTTTTGTACGGGGGTGAGATTGCTCCACATCACTGTGAGTCTCAGAGAGAGCAATAATACACCACACTGTCAGTACTCACGTCTTTGTAAAGAATAGGTTAGGTATCGAAAGAAGCTGCCGCTGCACTGCTGCAGCAAACATTATCAGGGAAGGCATAACACGGCTTGGATACAAAGTAAAGATCCTCGTACAGTGCCCCGTCAAGCATTCGCAGGGCAGGTACAGGCACGGATTGGATGCAGAGTAATATTCCCTCTCAAATATCTCATGTAAAATTCTCAGGCAGGTACAGTGCCAGTTACGTACAGAGTAAAGTCCCATCCCAAAAAACTCGCCTCGGACAGGTGAAGCACTGATTATACGCAGAATAAAGTCCCATCAACCTGTCTGCATCAAACATTCCTCGGTAAGGCACAACACAGGCTAGAAACAGAACAAGGATCCCTTTACACTGTACCATTGAATATTCCCAGGGTTTGTGTAGCACACGTTAAATACAGAGTAATGTTCCCTCCAAAATCTCAGGGCATATGTAGCATTGTTTACTGTGTTATATATTGAGTGAAACACCATGCTGTCTATTTAAATTGCTGGAATAATATCTACGATTAACAGGCGCTGTTTTCTGGGACTTTACAGGTACTTGCTGAAACTTTTTGTTCTGAAATTGAGCTCAGGGTCAGGCAAATCTTATGAAGTAATTATCTGATATTCAAAATGAATCTCTTCATTTAAAAATGACAGTCTTTGATGGAAGTTTAAACTCATTAACGTTTGGTTATTTCTTCCGAGATATGAAACCATTTATATTATATTGCTGACTCGAGTTCTTCAGCCTTATTACTTCGATGCACATCAACGGTGCTTGAACACTGCGTTTGCCTCGATACACAAGACAGATGACAGGGTAATGCCCCATTAACAATGTTCTCTCATACGCTGTAAGGTCAACTTTAGCAAAGGTTGGCTGGAGATCGTTAAGCTCCCCCTACTCTTTAATGCTTCTATTAAGCTGGCCCACCAAGGGACGGTGGGTCAGAAACAGCATTGGTTCTGAACAGATTAGAGATCCTTCTGTGCCTTTTATGTAGTGCTTCTAAGTTGTTCCTTCTATATATCAGACACTAGGTTACTGATCTTGCTTGTGAGGCGCCTTCTTAATCTTTTTGTCAAGCTTTCACCTTTCTATGAAATACAAGCTTCTTGAATCAATGTGTCGAACTGCACTTTCTGAAATACACGAGAATGAGCTAAAAGGTTTATAACCAGCCGGGTGGATTCCTGACCCGCACACAGAGCAGACACACAGAAACAGACACCAGCGGTGCAACAATCGGGCTCTCAGCAGATAAGCCTCTATTGTTTGTCAAATTAAGCAAGGCAATTTATCTTAATTGGGTAATAGTAAATTTCTGACAATATTAAGTTTGAAAGCACTTAAATTAAGCTGTTGTTCATTTCAAAACCTCCCTTCGACGTCGAATAACGTTTCCTTCCCCATTCATAATGTTGCAAATCGAGTAAGATCTAGTTTCTCTAAAAACTATTGTATCCAGTAATTCACAGTCAGCGGGATTGCTGTCTGGAAGAGGGGCTTGCTGAGGTGGAAGAAGTTAGCAAATTAGCAGACCTTTACATTGTAACCAGATTGCCCACTGGCTTATCATAATATAATTAAGTATTTCAATAATTAAACAATTTTAGGGTGAGATGGGGGCTTAGTGGCACTGGACTAGTAATCCAGAGGCCCATGGTAATACACTGGGATCAAGAGTTCAAATCCCACTACGGCAATGGTGGAATTAATTCAACTACTGAAAGCTAGCCTCAGTCATGGTGACCATAAAACTACCATCGATTGTCGTAAAGAGCCAGCTGGTTTATTACTGTCTGTTAGGGAAGCGAATCTGCCAGCCTGATCTGGTCTGGTCTACATGTGACTCCAGGCCCACAGCAATGTGGTTGACTCTTAACTGCCCTCTGAAATGATAGGGGACATAATTCAGTCCAAGACAATTTGGGGTAGGCAGAAAATGCTGACCTTGCCAGTGATACACACATTGCATGAAATAATTTTTAAAATGCAACCTCTAAAACTATGAAGGGAAATAACAGAAAGTTAATGCAATAAAATCTGGAGTCACAGGTTAGAAACTCGAACGCCTTCCAAGGGAAATGTTTTCTCAATTAATTCATGATTTAACTTAATGCACACGTGTTCACATGAAAGACACCTCCATCGTGTTGTGTGCCATTACCACCGCGCTAATTGGGACAGATTTCAAACAGATCAAGCAACCCATGAGGCACTGGGCCATCAGAAGCAGCACAAATGTACACAATCACAATTTGTAACCTCGTGGCCTGGTATATCTCCCACTCCACCATTACCTTCAAACCGGGGCATAAACCCTCGTTCAATGAAGAGTGCTGTAGGGCAAGAGTAGCAACAGGCATACCTAAAAATAAGGCGTCACCCTGGTGAAGCTACAACGCAGGACTATTTGTGTGCCAATGAGCGGAATCAGTATGTTATAGACAAAGCTAAGCAATCCCACAACCAATGGATCAGATCTAAGCTCTTCAGTCCTGCCACTTCTAGCCATGACTGGCGATAGACAATTCAACAACGAATATGGGGAGGAGGCTCCACAAATATCCCCATCCTCAATGGTGGAGCAGCCCAGCACATCAGTGCAAAATGCTAGGCTGAAGCATTTACAACAACCTTACACCAGAAGTGCCGAGTGGGTAATCCATCTCGGCCTGGTCCTGAGGTATCCAGCATCACAGATGCCAGTCTTCAGCCAATTCGATTCAAACCACGTGATATCAAGAAACGGCTGAAGGCACTGGATACTGCAAAGGCTATGGGGCCTGACAAGATTCAGGTAATAATACTGAAGATTTGTGCCCCAGGATGAGCCACACCGCTAGCCAAGCCGTTCCTGCACAGCTACAACAGTGGCATCTATCCGGCAATGTGGATTATGCGGAAAAAGCAGGATAAAACCAACCAGATCAATTACCGAACCATCAGTCTGCTTTCGATCATTAGCAGACCGTTGGGAAGTGTCATTGACAGCGCTATCAGGCGTCAGTAACTCAGCAATAACCTGTTCACTGGCGCTCAGTTTGAGCTCCTTCAGGGCCACTCAGCTCCTGACCTTATTACAGCTTTAGTTCAAACAAGGACAAAATAGCAGAAAGGAAGATATGAAGTGAGAATGACTGCTCTTGACGATAAGGCAGCATTTGACCGACTAGGTCATCAGGGAGCCCTAGCAAAAGTGGAGTCAATGGGAATCAGGAGAAAACTTTCCACTGACTGGAGCCATGCCTAGCACAAATGAAGATGGTTGCTTTTGAAGGTCAACCATCTCAGTCCCAGGACGTCACTGCAGGAGTTCCTCAGGGTTGTGGCCTAGACCAAACTATCTTCAGCTGCATCATCAATGAACCGCCCTCCATTATAAGGTGGGGATGCTTGCTGATGATTGCACAATGCTCAACACCATCCACGAATCCTCAGACACTGCAGCAGTACATGTTCAAATGCTGCAGCAAGACATGAACAACATTCTGGCTTGAGCTTATAAGTGGCAAATAACATTCTCACCACGCAATTGCCAAGCAACGGCCATATCCAACAAGAGGTTATCCAACCATCTCTCCTTGACATTCAATTGCATTACCACCGCAGAATCCTCCACTATCAACATCGTTGGGGTAGCCATTTCCCCGAAACAGAACTGGACAATGCATAGCAGTGCTTTGGCGACAAAGGCAGTTCAGAGGCTGGTAATTCGGCAGCGAGACACTTACCACCTGACTGCCCAAACCCTGTCACAAATCTATAAGACACAAGTCAGGAGTGTGATGGCATGCTGTCCACTCGCCTGGATAAGTACAGCCCCTGAAACACTCAAGAAGCTGGACACCGTCCAGGAAAAAGCAGCCCGCCCCCTATCCACTACCTTTAGCCTTCACTCCCTCCACCACTGACGCATGGTGGTAGCAGCGTGTATCATCTAAATTATGCACCGGAGCAACTCACCAAGTCTCCTTCGACAATACCTTCCAAACAAGTGACCTCTGCCACCTAGAAGGACATGGGCAGCAAATGCATGTGAACACCATCACCTGCAAATTCCCCTGCAAACGGCACACCATCCCGACTTGGTACTACACCACTATTCCTTCACTGGCACCAGGTTAAAACCTTGGAACTCTCTTTCTCACAGCACTGCTTGTGTATCTAGGCCACATGGACTACAGCAGTTCAAGAAGATAGCTAATAACCAGGTTCTTAAGGCTAATAAGAATAGGAAATAAACGGTGGTCTAGCTAGCGCCGCCCACATGAAAATATGAAGAAAAACATTCGCTAGAGTTGCTGGAGATGTTTTAAACTAAATTTGCGGGGGTTGGGGGGCGGGGGGGCGGGTGGTGTTGCGGGTGTGTGGCGGGAGGACATCAGCATATCGTAGGAGAAAAGGTTAACAAAATACACAAATTAAGGTAGAGTGCTGAATATTAATAGAGAATGAAATAGCATCATATCAGATAGAATGGACTAAAATAGTTGACGGGAAATCCAACGATAGGTTTGAAATGTGGGTATGTGAGAGCACAGTCTGGTGAATAAAATTGGTGAGTTGCAATCACAAATATCCGTTTGGACAATGATGTTGTAACAATGAGGGAAACCTGTCTTAGATATGGCAGGCACGAAGATAGGGGAGGGCGAATTGGAGGTGGGGTCGCAGTGTTGACTGGGAAAGACATTTCAGTGTTAGAACGAGAGGATGTCCTTGAGGCCACAAGAGAAAAATCAATTTGGTTCGAGCTGAGAAGTAGAAAAGGGATGACCATGCTGCGAAGGGTATTCTATTGGCCGAATGGAGAGTCCGAAAGAGAGAGAGAGAACGGGATGAGTGGGAAAGAGTGGGGGGCGGGGTTTGGGGGGGGTGGGTTGGGGGTGTGGGTGGTGGGTGAGAAAGAGAGAGAGAGAGAGAGGTGGAGGTGAGAGAGAAAGAAAAAAAGGAGAGCGAATCTGTAGGGAAATCACAGAGATGTAAATACTTGTAGTTATTTTACTTCTCTTTACTTTACTTCTATAATCTCTGATTACCCAAATGTCGATTGAAATAATGTTATAGAGAAGGATAAGAAGTGGGAGGAACTTCATAAATGTGTTTAGGGCGAATTCCTTACCCAGTCTGCTTCCGGCCCAACTAGGAAGGAGGAATTACTGGAGTTGGTGCTGCGGAATGACGTGGATCACATGGGCTAAATGTCTGTGGAAAACACTTGAATAGAAGTGATCATCGTGTCATATTGTTCTGACTAGTAATAGAAAACAGCAAGTAACAATCTAAAGTAAAACTTCTGAATTGGAAAAGGACTAAATTTAATGTGATGTGACGGGATTTAGTTAAAATAGAACCAAAGACTCAGAGGAAAAGCAGCAACGGAACAATGGATGATTTTAAGGACAAGATATTTTCGGTGCAACCTTGTTACCTTCCAATAAGAGCAAAACGTAGGGGAACCAAAGTCAGTGCTCCTTGGATGAAGGGGGAGATAGTAAATATGATTAAACAAAATAAAGGGTGCATAATGCATATCAGCAAAATTGTTCCAGTAAAAAGCAGTTCAAATGCAATAAATTGAGATTCTATGCCTTGGACATTGGAATGCGGAATGAAGTTTCAAAATTTGTGGATGATACCAAGGCTCGAGGTGTCACAACCAGTGAGAGTGATACGAACGGCTGCAACAGAAACTAGATGGGCTAGCAAAGGGTAAACAAGTTCTGATGGAATTTAATACAGAATTGATAGGTGATGCATTTTCGCAGTAGAGCCTGGGAGGGGCAATATAGATTTAAAGGTACCATTCTAAAGAATGCACGATGGAAGGGGGATCTGTGATCCATATGCATCGACCTTTGAATGTGGCAGGACATATTGAGAGATCATTTAGCAATGCATTTGGATCTTGGGCGTTATAAATAGAGGAATTGAGTACAAACGCAGTAAAGTTATGCTGATCCTTAATAAATCACTGGTGAGGTAGAAATTTGAGTTTTGCATCCAGTTCTGATAACCACACTTTAGGAACGATGTGACTGTCCATGAAAGGATGCAGAGGGGATTTACCAGAATGCTTCTAGGCTTCAGGAAATTTAGCTACAATGTTATATTGGAGAATCTGGGTTGTCCTTCTTGGAGTAAAGGAGAGTAAGGGGAGATTTGATAAGATGTGCAAAAATATGAAAGTGTCACAGAGATAGGCCAATTTAAGCTGTTTTCATTAAGTAATAGTTCAAGAGTTTTGGGACACGTGGTTTAAAGTTTTTGACAAAAATGTACTGGCAGTGCGAGGAAGAGACTTTTGTGAAGTGCATGGTATGACTCGTTGCCAAATATGGTGGCAAAAGTGGAGACTATCAATGATTTGAAAAAGGAAATTGGATTGTCACAACAGGGGAAAAAAAACTTCCAGGGCTACGAGGGTACAGTTTTGGAGTATGACTAACTGGATTGTTCTACAGAGGTCCAGCATGCACTCGATACCCCGAATGGCCTCCTGCGCCACAATGACTCTATTACTCCAGGACTCTATCATATCTTTAAATATTCTCTGCAACCCTTCGGAATTTGCACTCATGGTAATCCTGGTCATTTTAAAACGAAATTGTAGAAGGTTGGTTATGTTTGATGCAATAAAAAGTTCCAATTATTGTCAGTTAATATTCGTGCAAGATAATATCCATTCGTTCATGTATCCTGGATTATAAAGGCATTAGTTAATATCAATTTCAATCCTGTTTCTGCCTGGTAATTCGCAAGATTTTAGCGTTTGAGTTAGATTAACAGGATACTTTATCAATATTAAAATATTAAGTTTCCTATCAATATATGAATATATTTGGTTAATGTTATTTTACTTGAAGCAAATCCCACTTTATTGATTTAAAATGAGCAGTCTTACTATCTGCTTGCACCCTTGTAAACATTACATATTTTTGAACAAAATGATATAGCATAAACTCCATCTATTCTCAGGGCGCATTTCACACGTTAGGAATAAACGAATTTAAATCGTTCTCTACATCACTTCCGAACTTTGTAAATGTTTGCTGTATTTTAATAAGATGAAAAGATGTTAAATTTGCATCTGCTTGTGTCTGATAACTTTTGTGTTTTAGAGGCTATCACACTCCACTCCATCACTCGGTTCAATTTAGAGCTTCCAATATAAACTTAATCAATATTAGCAAATTGAGTGAGAAACAGAGTTAACATTTCGAGTCAGAACTCTGAAGAAGAGCCATACGGTCTCGAAACGTTAACTCTGTTTCATTCTCCATAGATGCTGCCAAACGTGCTGAGTTGTTCCTGCATTTTCTGTTTTTAGTTCAGATTTCCAGCATCCACAGTATTTTGCTTTTATATCAACATATCGTGTATCATTCCAAAAGTTACGCACATCCGGCAAATGCCTTTCTTTCTTCAATAAAATCACATTGAAATGATCTGTGATTCTAATATTCTTCTCTCACTACATGCTCGCGGTAAATTATCCACATTGTAAAACATAATAACATGACATAAAACCGACCTGCTGTCGGAGAGTATTTCAAATGATGGACTTAGCAATGGTCTATTTGAAATAGTTCTGTTTTTCACAGCGAAGATCCGCGAATGTTCAACTCTATCACAATAATACAGTATCTCAAAGAATATCAATATATCATAAAAAGCGCTAGAGACATAGACAGTCACAGAACACATTTGTTTACTCTTGTTAGATTCTGTCTGTTTCATATCAACAATTTAGTCAGAGGTTCAACCCCAGGCCGGCACTTAGTCTGGAACAGTCGCTTTATTCTAACAGCATCTTGAGCACAATCACAAGTAACATTGCATTCAAACTTAGAGAGCCCACTAATTATAATGGATGGCCAAAATAATTAATTTAAAATAAAACATAATTTAAGATAAAGACAGAAATATAACATAATTATTAAGCTAGTGCATGTTTCTTACCTGCCGTCACTGTAACTTTGGTGCCTTGTCCCCAGTAGTCAAGGCTATCAGTACCACTGTGTTACATTCCCTACAATCGGCCTCACAATAAATGGCTCCTGCATAAAATTGAGGAAAGAGGCCATTCTTTTACAAAGTGACATCGCACAACTAACAATAGATTTCTAAAGCATTACAAAGGTACAAATTGATTAATTTTCATGTTTATACATCAGTCTTTCCTCATTTGATTGCTCAAATTGAATGCTTCTTCCAATCACCAACTGATTCCTGAATAATTATCTAGCATTTCTCTCTCTCTTAAACCCGGCGAGGGTTTCAGTTCTGGATTACAATATCAACACTACTTCACCACATGTATAGCGAACTCATACTCGCGGCCAGTGATCCAGACTGAGCCTATAAGTTCTGTCGGATTTTTTGTATTGACAGTTTGTAATGTGATACTCCACCCCATAGTATCACAGTGACACACGACCGCACAAATACTGCATTCCCTTTCTGATCAAATCCTGACTTTCAGACTCCATTTCGCGAGCATTTGCTTTACTGTCAACGATGAGAAGGTGTGCAGGATAGATTCATTCCAACCGATAGGAATGTATCGCCAGTCCTTCTAAAATCCTTCAATAGCACATTGTTGAAACGTTAGCCCCTGGGTCTCCAAACATTTTTGCTATAAATAATACACATGAGAAAGCTCACAATTGTTTTGCTACGATTCATTTGCTATGGGGTAACTCTAGGTTCAGAGTCAGACTGTATTACGAACATTGCTTCTGAACGAGGTGTTCTGCCTGGAGCGTCTAGATTCCCCCTCGCTCTGTTTTTTCCTGGGTCCAGCCTTGGTTTCTCTCACCGTGATTGCCTCGCACAGTAATAGATGGCCGTGTCCTCGGTTTTCAAATTATTCAACTCAACATAGGTTGTGGAAGATTCAGTTGAAAAAGTGATTCGACTTTGAACTCCAGGCGCGTAATAGGTGTTGTACCCTTTCCTATAAGCAAGTATGCATTCCAACCCTTCCCCGGGGACCTCTCTAATCCAGTGCATATGATGTTGGTTGATATCGTAGCCACTCACCGCACAAGAGAGTTTTAGAGAGTCACCAATGTTTTTGGAGACGGAATCCGGTTGGGTTAGCACAATGCTGGCCCGGATACCTACGAGCAAATTATAAAGGTGAAAAGAGACATTTTTAAATGCAACAAATTAAACCAGAATATTTAAAATCTTAATGATTCTACGATCAATAAATCCTCAGCACTCACAAGTAAAGCTAACTAGGAACAAACAGAGGTACAGGAAGCCCACCATCATTTGCTTTCTCGGTAGAAGATTCCCCCGCCTTGTACTCCCCGACACCGCTTCCTGATTGTTAACTTCAAGCTGAACCGTTCACTTTTTAAACTGGCTGGAACCCAATCTCAGGCTGGGGTTCACCATCTTCCTCTTCAGAAACTTGACTCCTCCTTCGTTTCCTGTTTAAACGCCGCTGTTTCCTAAATGGTAAAAAATTAACCATGAATGATTCAAGTTACCCAAACTTATGTTCAACTTTTCCCGCGACAACGGTGATTCACTTGGTGGCGCTGTTGCCTCTAAGTCAGGCGGTTCTGGCTACAAGACCCAGTCAATCAGGCTGATTCTGCAGTGCAGAATTGAGGGATTACCGCAGTTCCGGAGATGCGCCTTTCAGATGGGATGCAAATAAAATACTTGATTAGATCAGAACATCAGAAGCTGTGTTGGCTGTCATGCAGATAGCTGACTGACTAGGCTTCACTCCCTTAATTTCTGACTTCGTTCTTTGATTCGTTTAAACTTTTGTGGCCGTAGGCCAGTTTCCTTAACATCCTGTCATTAGGACAAAGTAAGAGATAAATTTCCCATAATCACATTATTTGCATAACACTGCAAACTTTTTGGAGGGCAGAAGAATGTGACAGAGAAGGCTGCCAACCTGAAGCATAAAGATAAAACTTTCATTAAAAACAACAATCCAGAATAACTTTACAGGTTTTCTGCTTCCTTGAGAGAATCTGAGCTCCCAATTATCTTCAGGGTGGCAGAGAAAATCCCTGTTTTGTTAGGCTCCACCGATGTGCACTCACAAACCTTTTCTTTGCTGAAATGCAGCAAATCGCACTACAGATCCCAGCTAACTGACCAGCATCCGCAATTACTTATTGTGTATTTCGAGAACAAGTCTGACACTATACGTTGATGTCATAGTAATGAGGGGTGACAAACTATACATTAAGTCAAGAAAGTGTGAGAAGCGGGTACGTTTGGTTCAACTATTGTAATGCATCGTTATAGATTCATAGAGTCGGAAGAGCATAGAAGAAGACCGTTGAGCCCTTCGTGCTTTTGCTGGCCCTCTGGAGGATTAATTCATCCAATCCTAATCCCAATCTTTTCCCCGTAACCTGTGTCTTTTTTTTACCTTTTACAGATAACGACCCAGTTCCCTTTTGAAAGTCCAAATCAAACTGCATTCCAGATCCTAACCATCCGCTACGTGGAAAAGTTTTTCCTCATGTCGCCATTGCTTCTTCTGCCAATTATCTTAGAACTGTTTCCTTTGGTTATCCTTCCTTCCACAAATGGGAGGAGCTTCTTCCAATATACCTTATCCAGGCTCTTGTGATTTTGAATACTTCTATAAATTCTGTGATGGTTTAACAATTCTAATAGCAAATGTATAATGTTTATTTGTACCAAAATCAATATTTGTTTTAATTGTTCAGCAGTATTTACAGTCCACAAACGATTTCCATACCCAGATGTGGCCCTCGGGCAAGGAAGTTAGCTCATCCTTGAGTTTACAGTGCGACATCTACTCCGCACTTCAAGGAGATCTTCAGGATGCTCTTGAGATGCTTTCTTTGCCCTCTTTTGGGGTGCTGGAAAGTTGAGAGAAAGGAACTTGGTGGGGGAGACGCTTTTAGGCCTTCCTGACACAGTGTCCAGACCACTGTAACTGATTTTGCACAAGTTTTTCCTGAATGCTTATGGAGCTGACTTCAAGAAGGACGCGACTGTTTGTTCAATGGTCCTACCATGAAACCAAATGGCGTGGCGAGTCATTGCTGATGGAAATCCTCTCGCGCTGCTAGGTTTCATTGATAACCATCCCAGGTCTTACTGTGGTGCGGGAGCCTGTTGATGGCAACTGCTCTGTACATTCGGACCTCCGTTGACTTGCAGAGGTCTTTTTTGTGAAAACTCACTGTCGTAGTTTTCAGAAAGCGAAAGGATCTGGTGTTGGGTCTCCTCGTCAGTGTTGGCCTTTTGAGAGGGCTGGCTGCCGCTTATTCCGGATTCTCTCCTTCAACATTTATGGCAGGTAGAATACTTGACTGGCTAGATGTGAGTTGAAACTTGAGTTTTGTTTTGGAAAATTCCAAGGGCAGGCCGAATCTCTTTTTTTCAGAATTGAAGAAATCAAGAGTGGTTTGTAAACTCACTGCACAGTGCACAATGACACCGCAGTCCTCTTCAAACTGTAGATAATGTGGTGGTCAATTTAATTTTGGTGCGAAGGTGATTGAGTTACAGTTTTCCACAGAAGCGGTGCTTAACAGTGCCACCAGAGGGCCGTTGATCTTTGTTTATGTGAATAGACACTGTCAGGCAAATTGTAAATAGTGAGGGCGCTATCGCACAGCTTTGCTTGAGCCGAGTCCGGATTTCCAAGTTGTCTCTTTTAACTCTCCCACTCAAGACTATTGCAGCGATATGATCATGAAATAATTGCAGGGTTTTGCTGAAATTTCTTGTATATCCAAATCTTTGCAGCGTAATTCACCAAACCTCGCGATACACTTAGACACGAATATATAAACATTTTCACACTCATACACAGACAAACACACAAAAATGCACAAATGCACCGACATATAAATAGATATGCAAACAATTGCTGTTATCCGATGGAGATTATCGATGCACATTTAGTTGTAAATTATTTGGGCGTGAATGAGAAAGAGACTCGATGCAAACAATTCTAGAATTAGATTCATTCTGTCGCCCAACAAAGCGTTGGGAGACTTTCTCGGCCATTAAAAAAAATTCGTGAGCACCATTTGTGAGGCTGAATCTGCTCGTCCCTGAGTCACATGTTGTACTTTTGTTCTTTCTTACTTCTCATACTGAATACAGTCAGCTCAGCGCCATCATTCCCCCAGTGCGAACTCCCAGTCTTTAAATGATGAATGCAAGTCGCTGGAAGAAACAGATCGCAGGACGCTTGGGCAGCAATTCGACGCCATTGTGTTTTCAGCTACAAGAGAATCTAAATTCTCTAAACTGGTGCAACCTGGAAAACTGGAACAGTGAAGGAAGATAGTAAATGTTGCTTCAGCATCAGTGCCCGCTGCTCCCGTTAAAGAACCTTCTCACTTCTCATTAGAGCTATTTACAGCCTATTTGCATGGGATACAGACAGACAATGGCCCCGAAGGGATTTGAACACAACAAAGCGATACCTCATTCATCTGACTGAAATTAGGATTGACGAACAGGTTTGAACAGAATGAGATATTTTATAAAAGTATTAATGTGATTGCACTAGAGAGGATACGGAGGACATTTCTAAGGGTCTTTCCTCGACTGAATGGTATTAGTTATGAGGAAATATTGGACAGTCTTGCCTTCTTTTCGTAGGAAAAGAGGAGGCTGTGGGGAGACTCAAAGGAAGCTTATCAAATAATGAGGGCTTTGAAAAGATTGGATCTGATGATCTAAGCTCTTTGCTTGAGTGGTCCGCAACTAAGAGGGAATAGATTTCGGTTAACAAGTGGGAGTTGTAAAAGGGAAAACGAGGAGATTTTTTCTCACCCAGAGGGCGGTGGGCTTCTGTAACTCACAGCCGGAAAGGATGTCAGAGGCAGAAGCTTTCATAATATTTAACAAAAATGATATGCACCTTCAAGTGTCTTAACCTATAAGGCGACTGATCAAACCTTGAGAAGTAAGTTTAGGCTGGATGGCTAATTACCGGCTGCCGCGTAAACAATCAGCCAATGGCCTCCGGCCCTGCTGTACATTTCTGTGATAGTTGGAAGTAGATACTGGGTGAACCGCTTATGGACAATATTTCCAATATCTCACGGATAATAATTCAATAATTGACAATATCATTATAGACTAAACACGACTTCCATTTGTAAATGACGCTTTTGCTTCCGAATCGGTTTCTTTAATCAATTTTATTCTAAAAAGTAACTGAACGACATTCTCCGTCTGCAGCTCCTCCTACGCTGAAACCAGCAAGGTGAACACCGCCATCTCTTGGAGACTTCACGTAACTCCAGCGTGCAAAGGTACAATGCCTTTTTACAGCTCACATGATCATTAAGAATAAGGGTTGCCTTTCCGCCTGTCTTTGTTCATTTATCTGGCAAGATCCTAACTCCCACCCGCAATAGCGACTTGCAACAATCCCATAAAGGAACCCAGTCTATTTCCCTGAGCTACATTGATCAATGTGTGTTTGCGACTGTGTGCGTTTGTGTGTATGTCAGTGTGTGTGGGCGTTTGCGCGTCTGTGTGTGTGTCTGTTTGTGTGTGTGTGCGTCAGTGTGTGTGTGTGCGCGTCTGTGTGCGTTTGTGTGTGTATGTTTATGTTTGTGTGCGTGTGTGTGGTCGTGAGTCTGTGTGCGTGTGTGTGTCTCTGTGTGTGTTCGTGTGTCTGTGTGTGTGTGTGGGGGGGTCGTGCCTGTGTGCGTCTGCGTGAGTGCGTGTGTAACTGCACCTGTATGCCTGTGAAGAATTTCCTGTTCTCAGTCCTAAAATGAGCTGCTATACTTTCAATCCATCTCCCAACTTCTATTTGAAAAGTTTAATTTTAATAAATTGCCGGTTGCGTTTTAAATGCATTCACAAGCTCATACTTCTATCAGAGTATTTGTAGTCGAACTCTGGTTGCTGATTCAAGCAACCTCCAGTGCCCATTCCCGTCTTCATTCAGCGCCAAAGGAAGATATGATTATGAAGAAAGTGAACATTAGAGGACTGATGTTTTAATTTCTTCTTAATTCTCTCTTCGACAGAGCGTGGAAGAACTTGAACGTGTGTTCCCTTCGTAACTGTGCATTCTATTAACATACTTTTCTTCAATGTTTTAAATAAAAATAAAACGTAATTAAAACTAAAATCATTATCATCCAATGTGGGGATCGAGATTTAAAGTTCTATTACACATCATTCGAGTGAGCCGGACTTTGTCGGAGCTCCCACCACAAAGTCTTTTTTTCAGTTCAGGGGGCAGCGCCGCAAGTAACCCTTCCATCAGGAAGCAGGACTCCGAGGATTAAAACTTTACTCATTTTCCAAAATAACGGACTCTGCGCAAATTGACTTCATCCTAAACCCACTAAAACTCACTGTCACGCCCCCTGTTAGCATTTTTAAAACTCACACGCCCTCTCGGAATTAGAAACCTCCGGGTCTTTAACAGCTGCACTTCGGAGAGTTTTTAAACTTCACTAATACTACTGCCGCCTACTGGAAAGACGCCAGGAATAAATGCGCGTGCGTCTGTGCCGGCGGCGGGAATGTCGGCCGAGTGAACTCACAGTGGCCAGACCAGTTCCCTCTAATCACTGATGGTGTGATATTGTCCGAAGCGGATACTACATGGAGCAGAGATAGCTCCATTTCTATGTGTGTCTTAGGGTCAAATGGTAATTTTGCTCCTGTACTGGTGGAACTTTTTGTCACAGTAGAGAAGGGGTCGGTCCTCACGTTGCGACCCACGAACAGCGATGCGATTATTTCAGTCTGGTTTTAGCGCTCTCTGTGCTGTGTATGCCCATGTGGGATTCGAGTGACAAATAACTACTAGGTTCGGTTAAGGGACGAATGTTTCTAAGTGTTCAATTTTTCTTCCCGACAACAGTTCCAGCGGCGATTCTGTGTGTAAACAGTATTCGAACAGGATAATGGGGGAAGGAGAAACGATTATACGAGATTGTCATTTTAAAACAGCGGGTATTGCCCATTTCCTTTTCTGACGATGACAGCTTCCCGGTCGGGCTCCAGTCAACCTGTTGCTTATTGCCCACTTCACCAAGCTAGGACTTATAGAAGAGCTGAGGACAGAGAGCGCGGTTCAGCTGGGAGTTTCTGGGTGGAGCTGCCAGAGGCCGTGCATGACTGCGCTCTGAGAGCTACAGATGCACAGCTCCGTGTCCACCCTGTCGAAAAATTTTAATTGCTCTGCCATTTCCTAGTTTGTTATTCTAAATTCTCCCGTTTCGGACTGTAAAAGACCTACATTTACCTTTACTAATCTTTTTTTCTTTTTGCATATTTATAGACGCTTTAAAGTTTTAACAATTACTTTAGTCCTGTCTTCTCGGAGGAAGAACAAATAACTTTCAAACCAGGCCGACTGACGTCGCACTGACTTCAGAGTGACGCCACAGAGACGATATGCTGACGTTACACACGTTCACAGACTGACGTCACAGGCAAATGCTCTGACGCAAGCGCATTTCCGTCCCCCGTGCCCAACCAATGCTGAAGCTCCCTCGCAGCTTCATTTTGTGATCATCAGTCCCAGAGATCAGCGGGCGCCCTCTGCTGGACAGCACAAGCCTCACCTCCAACACTGAAAATCCGAACAGATGCAGACAGATCAACACACCTTTGCGCACAAGGGTACACAGACTGATAGCCACAGCAGGTCACAACACAAGAGTTGTCGCTTTGTTTTATATTAGTCAAGTTGCAGAAACCGTTGAAGCGCAATTTACCTCACATCATCACTGGAGGCTCATTCGTCATTTTCGTGTTTTCACTGCCACAGGCCAATTTCAAACTCATAAGGTACTGACGGATGACGTAGCCGTTTCTCTCATGCTGATTTGTCCTTCCAGACATCTCGACATCCCTACTATACCCCCTAGTTATTACTAAGGAAATTCCTTGGTTTTGGTCTCAGTAATTTAGAGCGAAGACCTGTTCATCCGGCGTTCACTCAGTTGGTAATAGTCCGAACACGCTGTTTTCGTTTTTCTTCTCAACTCAAACACCTCAGACTGAAGAATCAGCCTAGAGAGGGAGCAAGCGGAGTCTACCGACACTGTCAAGGCCCTCCGTGCTCAGTGGGCACCGCAGTGACTGGTGTGTTTTATTGAACCTCTTAGTCACATTTTGGTTTAATGTTTGTAAGTTTCATTTAAATTTTGTTTTTGCTTTTGCAGTTTCCCTTTAAGGTGCTGCTTTTTTAAAAAAACTGCCCACAATTTTGTTAGTTTAGTTTATTTGGTTGACTCAAAAGAGCTTACAGCTTTCTAAGTTTCATTCAGGAGTTCCCCTGACTTGTGTCCTTGTTAGCTTAATGCTAAGCATTCCATTGGTGTTGTTCACTTCGCTACTGCATACTCTACCCACATGGGACATGGTGAGGAGGGGTAGTGTTGTTTTCGCTGGATTAGAAGTCCAGAAACCCACGGTAATGTTTGGGGACCCGGGTTAGTATCCTGCCATGGCAGATGGTCGAATTTGAATTCAATAAAAACCTGGAATTAAAAGCCTAATGATGATCATGAAACTATTGCCGATTGTTGTAAAAACCCATTTGGTTCCTTTAGGGAAGGAAATCCTTCATGTGACTCCAGACCCACGGCAATGTGGTTGACTCTTAAATGCCCCCTGGAAAATAGGTAATTAGCGATGGACAATAAATGCTGACCCAGCCAGCGACACCCACACCCAAAGAATAATAAAATGAGCTAATGGTCCAAAGTACCACTAAAAATTTCCGTGTCTGTTTTTCTCATTAAAAAATTGTAAAGCATGCAGAAGGAACAAAGATGTAAATATTAATTTAAACGAGAAAAGGGGAGAAAGAATACAAGATTCAGATGCTGAAAGTGGGGAAAAAGCTGCCGAATGCCTTAAATAACTAAATAATCCGACTTTGTAAACAGACATGAGGGTTGTACAGCAGTTAGGGACAAGGATAACGCTGCACATAACATTGCTGAGAACACAGTTCAACCATTTGGACCAGTTTTAGGACTCTTCTTTCGTTTGGTGGTAACCTCCAAGTCTGAGTGTAGGACAGACTGAGAAAGATGAAGCAGGGGATGAGGGATGATAACCCAAATACTTGAGCAACTTTTCATCAGGGGAGGGAATATTAGGAAGTGTTCAGACAGACTTGTGCCCAATCAAGGAAGGATTTAAAAGGATAAAAAGAAACAGAATTAATCCGACTGGTCGCTCAGTGGGTAACTGGATGGCGTCGTTTCAGGTTATCGTAATTGTATCGGAGGGGGTCAAATATTTTTGTATTTTGAGCAGTGGACAGTAAGAGGATATGATTGTCCATGAGAAACGGTGATGGAGGCAGAATCTATAAGTAATTTTGAAAGACAAGTGGATAAATATTTGTCCAGTAAAAGGAAATTTAAGAAGACAAAACATGCAGACCCCAGACAGATAATTAAGAATAAATGGATAACTCTTTCAGATATTCAGCACATAGGTAGTGGGCCTAATTGCCTCTCTTTGTGCTATAAAACCCTATGATTCTAAGATGGCGAATGGCTCTTTTCAGTTAGAAAGACAACAGAAAACAAATCTTACAAAATGATTTAACCCGTTGATACACCGGAAGCAAAGAAATTCATGAGTTGCAACAGATTAAGTGGTCTCTGGTTTGAGAAACTGCTAATTGCTCAATGAGTTACGTTAGATAACGACATCCCAGAACAGTCCAATCGGTGAGACAGTCGCTCATCAGTTTCTCACTGTAGGAGGAGAATGTAAACCTCTCCCCTCTCCTCCCCCTCCCCAGAATTGAGGGTCCCGGAGTCAGCAGCAAGCCCCAGCCTAGAAATCAGAGCCTGATTGATCCGCCTTTTGTCCATCTTCATCGTCATGAACAGAAACCCCCACAGAGAAGGGGAAAGGGTTGAAGTGGACTCTCAGCACTCGGTTGATTTTGGTTATTCCGTGGCCTTGTACGAATACTGACAGTGACTCCAAAATTTATCGCCTCCATTTACCTGGGGAAATGCGATCAAAGGACGCTACACACTGTCCTTTGACAGAGCGAGGAATTCCATTAGCCTATAGATAACACCGCGGCCTAAGGCGTCCGAGTTTATCACTGTGCGATAAGGGCACATTGAGACAAAGGCGGATTCAGCTGTACAATATGTTGCTCACTGTCGTGTGTCCGCTGCTCTGTTAACCTTTTCCCAACCCAGGACCTTTAGAAATGGTGGTGATATTCTGAAATGTTAATTTCCCATGTTTAAACTGCCATCTGGAGAAAGTTACAACATCCTATATCTGGTATTACAGATACAGAGCATAGACACATAGTCAGTCAAATTCTGTATGTTTGATTGTTCAACATACAACACAAAGATATGGGCAGAAAACTAACTCTGGCTCTCAGATACCTAGATAGGCGAGAGAAAATACATAAACAAGAAGTCAGACAGCCAAACGGATCGATTGACAGATGGATAGAGAGATGGATAGACAGACGGACGGACGGACGGACGGATATATTGCTGATATTTGCAAGCACTATTACAGAATCACAGCGCAGAAGAGGCACTTCGGCCCTTCGAGTCTGCACCAACACGTGAGAAACATCTGACCTACCTACCTAATCTAATTTACCAGCACTTGGCACATAGCCTTGAATGTTATATCGTGCTAAGTGCTCACCCAGGTGCTTTTTAAAGGATGTGAGGCAACCCGCCTCCACCACCCTCCGAGGCAGTGCATTGCAGACCGTCACCACCCTCTGGGTAAAAACACTTTATCCCCCAGAAACCTCCTACCCCTCACCTTGAACTTATGCCCCCTCGTGTCTGACCCTTCAACTACCGGGAACAGCTGCTCCCTATCCACCCTTTCCATGCCCCTCGATCGGGTCGCCCCTCAATCTTCTCTGCTCCAACGAAAACAACCCAAGTCTATCCAACCTCTCTTCATAACTGAAATGTTTAATCTCAGGCAACATCCTGTTGAATCTCCTCTGCACCCCCTCCAGTGCAATCACATCCTTCCTATAATGTGGCGACCAGAACTGCACACAGTGCTCCAGCTGTGGCCTCAGCAAGATTCTATATAACTCCAACATGACCTCCCTACTTCTGTAATCTATGCCTCGATTGATAAAGGCAAGTGTCCCATATGACTTTTTCACCACCCCACTAACGTGCCCCTCCGCCTTTAATCCTGCTTCCATATATCATTATGTTAATGTTATTCTTGTTTTGGCAGCTGCTCTTGTCACGCGGAGACATTTCAGATATCGATGTATCGGACAACTTTCGGACCAGAACTCGTATTCTGGTATTGGCAGTTCTCCAAATAAGCTCCCGAGTATCTTATCTTCACATACAGAGATGAAAGAGTTGAGAGAAGCTTTAAAGTATCTGTGGACCGCGAGAAACGCTCCACCGCTCTCACTGTTAACACGGTCCAGCTGTCAGACTCTGCGGTGTGCTACAGTGCAGTGAGACACGTGAAACGAAGAGATCAGGAACATATATGACAACTTCTTAAGCATAGAGACTGAAGAGGCAACAAGCCACGGGCTTCAGAAGTCAGAGGCACACAAGTAAAAATATTTAGAAATGTGATTTAGATGTACAAATTGCACCATCTGTGTAATCTGAGGGAACAAAATATTATTTCCGTTTATTTAGAAGTTACAAGTTCATTCCTTTCACAACTTCTTGCATAGTCTGCGCTCATCGAACCAGAATCTCTCTGCATTCATTCGTGTTGCAACTGCATGAGGAGTCTTTGATGGGACAGTGTAGAGGGAGATTCACCCTGCAGTTCATCACTGTTCTATCTGTCTGGGATTGTTTGTGTATTTAACCCGTGCAGTATTGAATCTGGATAGGAGTGACATTGAAGGAGATATGTTTTGCATCACAACTGCGTTGCACCTGTCCTGACAGTGTTTGATAGGGTGTGTGGGAGGAGCATTTCACGGTTATTTACCAATGATATCCCTGATTGATACGGTTGGCAGCACACACATAGAAACACACACAAACAAACAAACAGACACACACTCAGATACACACACAAACACAAACACACATTCACTCACACACACACAAACACACACAAACTGACACACACACAAACAAACAAACAGACACACACTCGGATACACACACATGCATATGCACAAACACACACACACATTCACACACAAACAAACACACACACACACACAGACATAGGCGAATAATCATCACACTTGATAGATGGACCTATTCAGTTTTGATCTGTGCCGCCTTGAATGATTATTGAGGTGGGAAGACTCAATTTTTACGAAATTTCAATCCAACCTCATGAATGGTGGAATTATTAATGCCAATGTAAATGAGCATGTATTAATGAATTGTGCACACACGAGAACTGAGAGAAATAACCTTACAGTTGATGCAACAGAGCAACTGTGACAAACAGAAAACACTAAAGTGGTCAGCTATAGTAAAAATAAAATCAAGGTAATAAGATTCATAATAGTGTAACGTAATAATAATTCAGTAAAATTATGCACCAAATTCGGGTAGAAATTAAGTCATCGTTTTTCACAGGTATAGCGCTCAGCTTCAGCTTTGGCCAAGACTTGCAGTACCGTCAGTTTACCGGTGTCAAGTCTCACAGATGGAGATTACAGGAAATATCTTCCTTCCGCGACACTTCAATCCATACAATGGTACATTGAGGGCAAAAGGCTTGTGCATAAATTGCAGGTGCGATATCAAAGGAGAGTTTGAAAGTGAGCTCTGGGAATCATTGTATTTCATGGTCCAATGGCACCGGGTAGCCCAAAGAAAAGGACGAGTAATTTCTTCATCCAAATTAGTTCCTCAATGATTCATAATCAGATGCTGAGATATTTTGAAATCTTGTGACTTAATGACATTATTAATGTTAGACACAAATTGAAATTTTGCAGAAACTGCCTGAATCTCGCCATTCCATTCCATTAAACTTAGATTGATAAATCTTTTTGCCGAATAATTGCACATTCCCGCACACCTATGTGTAACTAACATTTCCTGCACTCCTTATCGACTATGCGTTGAAACAAGTTCAGACTTAACGCCTTCTGAGATCCTGAGGACGTGATATTTGGTTGAAAAGTTGGGTGGATCTTGCAACAACTTCCGAGAGGGATGCGGGATTGAAGGACGGGACTAATTGTCAGCACCGTATGTTGCATTTTTTCCGGGCAAATTGTGTTGTATGAAAGTTTACTAATTCATGCTGGAGTTGTGCCTTACCAATTCTGTGCGTGTGCACGTGCGGATGTGAAAGTAATCCATATATGCATGTGTAGAGTACATGTGTGTACAAAGCACAAAACACATCACTCTGAATATTTGGAAATGCATGTTATTGGTAATATCACACCAGACCCTGCCTTACTTCATACTGTGCAAGCCAATGACTTTGCTTGAGTCACACAAGATCCGTTGTTAATTATTGTTGTAAGTGAGCGTGTCCCTGTTTATATAATGCAAGCCCCTTTCTCGGCTTTCTATGAAGTAGAAAATGTCCATGTTTATATCAGATTAGTTCCTGTCTCTGCTATCAATTGATTCAATTACATTAAATCACATTACCTTTCATGAGATTAGATCCTGTTCTGTGATGAGGGGAAGACATTTTGGCTCGGTGTTCATGTTACACTAGGCAATTGTTTCGTTTCTGTCACACTAGACCATCCTGTGTCGCTGTTTATATTACACCAGAACATATCATTGTCATTCTGTATTTCAGTCCTCCCATACCCATCCGCACTCTCTCGCCAAGCATATAAATATACGACCATGAGACTTAGAAGTAAGAGTAGGCAATTCAGCCCCTAGAACCTGATCCACCATTCGATACGTTCAAGGCTGATCTGCTTGTGGTCTCAACTCTACTTTCTCGTCTGCCTCTTGACTCCCTTGCCGATCAAAAATCTGTCTAGCTCATGGTATTAGGACAACTTAACGCACCCTTGAATAAATTCATTGCCCAGCCTCCACTGCTTTCTGGGAAAGTGAATTCCACACACTAACGAACACCTGAGAGAAAAAAAAATATAATCTGTCTTAAAGGTAGGCCTCTTATTCCGAAACTGTGTGCCCCAGGAGAGACATGTGGAATAATTCCCCAGGCATCACTCTGTCAAGCCCCCCTCAGGCTTCAATATGCTTCAGTAATTTCACCTCTTATTCTTCGAAAATCTACTGGCTATTGATCCAAACTATTAAAGATTTCTTCTTAAAAAAAATCCCTCATCCCAAACAACGATAAACAGATGGATGCTTTTCAGTGATAAGAATGAGATTAGGGATCTGCCGCAGCACAAATTTGTTTCAGCGTTTCTCAGAAAGCACTTTATTCACCGAGAAAGACGGTTCGGGTGGCCTAAGGTCGCGAATAACGCTGTCTATAACTATAAGACAAAGGAACAGACCTATTGCTCACGGCCTGTATGACGGAGCTCTGAAAGAGAAACCCGTCATTTATAGTTATTTGCTTTTAACAAAATGTCCCCTTAGTATTTATTAAATTAACCTTTCAAATTTACTATTCAACGTGCATTCAGCTCCCTTTCAGGCAGCGCAATTCAGTTCACAATTCACTACTTAAAACATAACTCCCCATTCAATCAAATACTTTGTTTTACGCTCGTGGAGAATGAGTCTCAGCGAAGTAAGAGAACAAATGGAAGAAAGGAGGGAAGAAATGAGGAAAGAAAGAAAGAAAAAAGAAAGAAAAAAGAAAGAAAGAAAGAAAGAAAGAAAGAAAGAAAGAAAGAAAGAAAGAAAGAAAGAAAGAAAGAAAGAAAGAAAGAAAGAAAGAAAGAAAGAAAGAAAGAAAGAAAGAAAGAAAGAAAGAAAGAAAGAAAGAAAGAAAGAAAGAAAGAAAGAAAGAAAGAAAGAAAGAAAGAAAGAAAGAAAGAAAGAATTGAACACAGGATTTCCCAAAGTGCTTTGCTGCCAATTAAGCATTTTCCCATCACAATGCAGGAAACACTTCAGCAAATGAGCACAGAGCAATTAATGGGAAACAATAATCAAATGGCTGGTTTCAGTGGTGTTAAATGAGGGACAATTATTGTAGGAACCTGCGGAAAGTTTTTCCTTCTTATTTTTTGAAATTGGGGTATTGACATTCCATCTGAGAGGGCAGATACTCACTGTGATTTAGTATCTCAAACAGGAAAGCAGCGAGTGCGATAGTTCTATATTCATTCAGGCCCATAGGGGCACTGCTGGCACTGGAATATGGGCCTGACATCTCTGGAGTAAGGGAGCTACAGCTCAGGACTTTCTGGTCCTGGAGAAAGAGAGGTAGAAAGAGTGAGTGAGAGAGAGAGAGAGAGAGAGAGTGCTGCTACATACTGAACCGCTGTGTTGGAAGTGAATTAGTGCGAGGATGTTTTACGGTGTTTTAACTGTTTGAAACAACCAGTGGCCACGGTGAAAGGACACATCAGCACCTTCTTCAGCTCTTCCCGGAACTTGCTCTGGGCCACTGCGTAGATGAAGATGTTGTTGGAGGAACTGACTAACTGGAGCATGTTGGTTGTCTCCTGGAGAATGTACTGCGGGTCATTGAAATCCAGGCTGGTGATGTAGCCCTCGCCTGTAATCCGAACGTAGAGGAAATGTCCGAGATAGATGGCCCACAGGAGGAGGAAGCTGAGCGAGATGGCGAAAAGCAGAACAATGGACCTCTTGCGGTTGGCGATCTCTGCGTCTCCGTGACTCTCGGCGCCCCGGAGCCTCCTGCGGGCTCTGCTGGCCAATAAGATGTGCCTTACGGTCAGGGCGTTGAGCAGCAGAATGAGGAGGAACGGGAGAAATGGGGTTAAGATGTGGTCCAGCCAGTCGTAGGCCTGCCAGATGGGCAAAGTGTAAAAGGTGGACTTGGGGTCACAGAACCAGGGCACTCCGCCCAGGATGTACAAAGGCTGGTAGGTGAAGTAGTAAGGGATGTTCCTCACGCAGCTCAGGGCACTGACCAGCCCTATAACCAGCAACGCAGTTTTCTCAGTGCAGTATCTGGCTTTCAGGCTCTGACAGCAGATGGCCACGAAACGGTCGATGGTGAAGGCGACCGTCAGCCAGACTGAGCCATCCCGGGTGGCAAAGACCAGCAAGTTGCTGAGTGCGCATGCGGGAGTGGTGGACAGGACACTGCCCTGAAAGTAGATGCGGCCGATCCGATTGAGGATGACGGCGGTGATGATGACCAGGAAATCGCTCACTGCTATCGCCACTAGGTAGTAGCTAATGCACCGGGAAAGTCCGCACCGTCCTCGGGATAAGATTACGATCCCCAGCAAGTTGGCTGTGAGAGACCAGGAGAGAGAGATGTTACTGAGCGGACTCCAAACACCAGCTACTGCCTCATCCAAACAGTTACTGAATGCCCCCTGGTCCGTCCCTCTGCCATCCTCAGACTCCAGCTGTCCCAAACCTTTGGTCAGTGTTCGGTATCCAATGCTACACCAATCACTTGTCAATTCAGATGGCATTTCAATCGGTCCCCGCCACAAATTCTGCTCTCTGGCCACTGAGTCAATCCCAGGACCTCGCTATCCAAATTAAGATCATCCGAAACATGTGCTGCCCATGGCCTAAGTCAAAGCAATACTCGTCCATCCATTAAGCCTATGCTCACTAACGAAGTTTGATTATCAGGCAAAGTCTCAGTTTTAATTTTGGAATCCCTCCGTTTCCTCGCCCCTCCCAATCCCTGTACAGCTACAACTATCTGATATCTCAGTGTCCGTCCTATTCTGCTCTCTCGTGTATCCCTGAAGTTAACTGTTCAACCGTCGTAGCTGCTGAGGCCCTCATCTCTCTAATTCCCTCTCTCAACGGCTCCCCCTCTCATTCCTTTAGGACGTTCCTTGTAACCAAAATCTTTGATCAAACTTTGGGATAAATATCTCTTCCTGGTGTTTGGTATTAAATGTATTTGTTCAGGCTCTTGTGAAGCATCCCCACCATATGCACTGCAGTGACTGAAGAAACAAGCGCAACTCCACCTTTCAAGTGAGAAATAAAGATGAATGATAAACGTTGACCTTGCCGGTTACACCCACACCCCGTGGATGATTAAAACATATCATTATTCAAAATGTGCAAAACCAACTAGCAACAAGAAAATACGGGATAGATAAAAAATTTCGAATCTGCACGATCATCTTTGAAACGTTTCCACAATGAATTGCTAAGGCTACATTAACAATCGGGATTGTCCAGTGGGAACTCACTGTACAGTAACTATTACATTCTTTCACAGGTTGAAAAGTACATTGGTGTAATTACTAAACTTATTTTTATATTGCAATTCATCTAATAAAATGATTTCACTGTAATTCGTTTTCTGATGCTGTAGAGCACGAAAATATATGTTACTACACTGTGATATGCTATTATTCCGCACAACACTTAAAACACTAGATTGCATTTGACGACCTTAAAATAAGTGTTCAACGATAGAACAAGTTAATATTCATGCAAAGCCACACATTGCAATTCATATTTCAGCAATCCAATAAACGGTATTCCTAAAAATCAGTTGAACGGTACCTTGTAATGCTGCACAATGCAAGTACAAGTTATGCTGTATAATTCACCAGAACACAGTATTATCCCATATAAGGCATCGGAACCCGGTTGAGGTTTTTAACACTCTGACAGCACTGACTATTAGAGAAAAACATCATCCCGATCCTGAACGGGGCGAGACAAACTTTCTGGGCAAAAAATCATAAATAACTTATTTGAGATCCATCACTTACCAGGCGCACCAATAACAGCGAGGATGGGATAGCAAATGGCAAAGAATAGGCCTTTCGCTGGCCCGTGCATCGTCTCTCAGAAACGAAATGGATTCCCGAAGCTGTATACTTCAGTTCTGTGAGACATTCAAAGTGTCCCTCATTTATTCCGAATGAGAGTCTCCTGAGAGACAATTAAGTTACAACATGCGCCTTAGCTACAGTTCAGTAAACAAACAGATTAACCCAGTTTTTTGCACCCCCCCCCCCCCCCACCCCACCCCACACCATTTGTAACATTGGCAAGGTGGATGATGCCATTAGACACTTGGGCGAAGAGCTGGCTGCAAATTCTGCGTTGTCCCCTCTCCACAAAGCATGCCTTTGCGTCTACATCAAGTGGAGCTGCTGATGGAACATACTGACTTGGGTCCTATCTCTAACCAAAACACGACTCTTCCCATAACTGCCACTACGCTGGGCGGGGTTTGTGTCTGATAATTTACCCCATCATCACTGCCTCATCCCTCTTGCTCAAACAATAATACTCGTGTCATGCAAGACAACTGCTGAAAACCATTCATATTGCAAAATCAGAAAGATAATTAACGTATGAGAGTGCACAAGAGAAAGTGGGAGATAAAAGAGAAAGACTGACATAGAGAAAGAACAAAAACGAAAGGGAAGAGTACAAATATGGAGTATAAGTGAACGAAAGAACGAATGACAGAAATCAAGTAAGAAAGCACCTGGCGTTTGTCATTCTGTGCCCGCTGTTTCTCGCATTACTACACAATAATTCTCGGATGTGGGAATCGCGAACAAGGCCGGCATTTGGTGTAAATTTCTCCTTGCCATTGAGAAGGTGGTGGTGAGCAGCCTTCACGATTCACAGCAGCTAAAGGTGTACCCACAGTGTCTTTAGCACGGGTATTACAAAATTAGACCCCAGGGACAATGAAGGACCAGCAACATATTTACAAGTTGGAATGGGATATGGTTTGGAGGGGATAGCGGATACTTCCCCAGGCACGCTGCCCTTCTGAGTGATTGAGATCATTGGTTTGGGAGATACTTCCAAAGAAGGCTTGGTGTGTTCCTGCAGCCCATCCTCCAGGCTCCACATACTCCAGCCACGATTGGAGGTGGGCCATTCGATGCAGAACATCGAGGTGTGGCGTGCTGTTGTGGGAGGCTCAGTTCAGGATGTTAATGGTGGAGAATTCACGGTACGTCATGCCATTGAATGTCAAGTGGACGTGGCCGTGCTGCCCCTAATCGAGATAATCACTGTCACCTCAGATAATTGTATTTTTCTAGAATGTTGATAAATGGGGTGATTCGATGGGTCAGGCAAATGTAAACCTTATCTCGGACCAGATTCTGGCGGAATTAGGCCGGAGAATATACTGAGTTATATTTACTGTTCCCGATTAGTTATCAGATTAATATAAGAATTAAGTTTATACTGGCCTGGGCGTTCCATTTGTTATCAATACACTGCACCATTCTTCTGTTTATATTTCACGAGATTCTGTCTCACTTATTAATGCACTAGGCCAGCTTTGCTTATAATACGTATTTCCCTGTCGCAGTTATTTCTGCATTACTCTCTGTATACAACACGGGCCTCTTTCTCCGTTAATATAATACGAAGCACGGCTTCCGTTATTACTGCTGTGGATGAATCATTTGTTTCTATCACAGAAGAGCTGGTCTAAATTATTCCAGCATTGAGCTCGTTTCACTTTTGGCGGCACCAGATCCTGCCTGAGTTATTTCTGCTGCAGGATATTGCTCGGTTTAGATCATTGACGAGTTTGCCTTTAATTTTGCCGTAAAATTCGATTCTGGTGGAATTCGAACTCACAACCTTTGAATGTCTTAATCATCAAAGACTAGAAGTGCAACGCGCTGTCCATTGCACCACAGAGACACAACTCATAGGCTGTTGAACGATAGTCGATTATATAAGAGTATCTTTATTTTCTTTAGAATATTTTATATTACATGAGGCCCTGCGCCAGATTTACTGCATAAAAACATGTCATTATTTACATGACATCAGATGCTGTGTCGAGATTTATAATACGTTATATTACACCAGACCATTCCCCTGATTCGATCACACGAGTGTCTGTCTCGTGCAATGGAAATATGTGTAAAAGGGGAAATTCGGTCTCTTGGCGAAGAAAGTCGCCATATTGCAATCGTGCATTGAAAATATCTGTCGAATGTGATCCATTTCGATTCACTTAGCGTTCATTATAGCAATTTTTAATATGGCATCAGCAAGTGGATCGCCGCCACAAGAAACTTCAATATAGCTGTGCACCCCTCTCCACCAGCAGAGGCATATTGGTTTCTTCCTTCATTGCCAGTTTCTTGTTAAATAAGTTAACAATTTCCCATTGAAAGCTTCCCAGAATTTTTAACTTTAATATTGGCTCTACCGCACTTAATTCCGCTTGACCTCTTACCCCTCGTGGTTTGCTCTGAGACACTCCTCTGAGTGAAATTCACTCGGTGAGTGGACAAGGTTGCGGATAGAATTCTGAGTCATTTTCGAGAAATTCCGCGGCCTGTAGCAGAAGATGTTCATCAGGTGGCGACAGTGATCTTACTGACATTTGAATTAGAGAGAAATCAATTTGTTCAGCACACAGGAGAACGTAATATCATATTGCTACTGCTCATCTTAATTGGAACTGAGTATGTTTCGTCCAAAATCATGTGTAGGAGATATACATTTTGAATTAATTTGAATCGACACTTTCCAAACAATGTCACAATCTTGGAACAGGTTGAGAAGAAATTTACGGGAATTGTACCAGGGATGAGGGGCCTCAATTATATGGAGAGATTAGAGAAACTGGGATTGGCTTTCTCGGAGCAGAGAATGTCAAAGGGTGATATAATAGAGGCGTTTAAATTTACGAAGGCTTTTGACAGAGTTAGACCATAAGACATAGGAGCAGAAATTAGGCCATTCGGCCCATCGCGTCTGCTCCGCCATTCAATCATGGCTGATAAGTTTCTCAACCCCATTCTCCCGCCTTCTCCCCGTAACCGTTGATCCCCCTTACCAATCAAGAACCTATCTATCAGTTTTTGGTGAGGTATTAATTCCACTGGCAGGAGGATCTGTAGGCAGAAGAAACAGAGTTGTCGATAATTCGTAAGCGAATATAGAGTGATATTAGATCTTTTCATGGAGCGATTGGTATGAGCTAGAGTGCACTTCTGGAAAGGGAGATAGAAGCATTTTCATTTGTAACTTTTATAAGGGAAGCTTATATATACTTGAAATTGAAAAGAATGTGCAGGGCTTCACAGAAAGAGTAGGAGAGCGGAGCTAATTGGAGAGCATTTCATGGAGAGCGGGCACAGTTCTGATGGAATGAACAGTCTCTATCTTTGCTGTAAGCTTCTCATGATTTTATGCATTGAAATTGCATTAATCATTGACCTTGACGTTGTTATTTTTCTTATTGAAAGCAACTGCATTACCGAATGTCATGGTAAAATTGTAGGTATTACGTATTACATGAACCCTTTAAGCAGTTTAGTAACTAAAGTGAATTGACTCTGATTTCAAAATCAGCAGATTGTGGATCGGAACTCAACTTCAGAATCTGAACATAATTACCAGACTTGTAACCGGGGTACTGAAAGGCCTGTCAGCATCTGTGGAGAGAGAAACAGAGTTAACATTTCGAGTCCATAGAGTTTCGAGACCTGCAGAGTTTTCCCACTATTTTCTGTCTTTATTTATTATTAAAGCCTCCGATAATTTCAGGGCAGGCCATGCTTCTGGTAATATAGCACTGAGTCCTCTGGTATTACAGCACGAGACTCGGATTCTACTTATATCACACTCGGCCCGGTCTCATTTGCTACTGCACCAGGTTATAGCTCTGTTTAATTTACATCCTGCCTTTGTTAGTTGTAAACTAAAGGAATGTCTCTTTGCAGATTATTCCAAGCTTTGTCTCAGTTATTTTTACACTGGATGCTCTCTCTGTCCATTTTACCCAACGCCTTTGTCTCACCTCATATCACGCTAGATCACGTTTCTGTTTATATTACTTGACAATATGGCATTGTTTTATTTCTACAGACCGTGTCTCAGTTTTGTATTGCACTAAGTCCTCGTTCGGTTATTACTGCACTAGATGACATATCAGTGCATATTTCACCGGACCCCGTCTCTGGCCTCTTTGCACTAGCGTATATCTCATTTCCTTCTGCTCTAGAACATGTGTCTATGTGAATTCAGACAGGCCCTCTCTAAGTTATTACTCCGCTCGACTATGTCTCTGTGTGCATGAGAGGAGAAACGGCATCAATTATTACTCCAGCTGAACATATACCTGTTGACATTACAGTAGGCCAGGTCTTAGATATTAAGGCGTTAAATTATGCTTCGGCCATATTACACTGGTGGCTGATTCAGTTACTCGTGCAGTCGGCCATCTCTTGTTTTATGTTAAAGAAGACGCTGTTCCGGTTTATATTATGCGAGAACATGACTCTTTGTATGTTACTCTTGGCCCCGTGTTCGTTATTATTTGACTGGATCAAGCCAGTCATTATAATACTTGATACCCTGCCTAGTTACTGCTTTAGTAGAATCTATCGCTGTTCATACTACACAAGATCCCGTCTCTGCTTATGTTACACTTGATGCTGATCTGTATATTATATTCTTTTTATTCATTTTTGGGATGTACGCGTCGCTGGATAGGCCAGCATTTATTACCCATCCCTAATTGCCCTTGTTCAGAGGGCATTTAAGAGCCAACCACATTGCTGTGGGTCTGGAGTCACATGTAGGCCAGTCCAGGTGAGGACAGCAGATTTCCATCCGTAAAGAAAGGAAAGGGCAGTATTGAACCAGATGGGTTTTTACAACAATCTACAATGGTTTCATGAGAGCGATTTAAAAAAAAAGCAGTTCATCATTCGAGTAATTTCATTGAATGAAAATATTTTTTATTATTTCATAATAATATAACACAGATTAACCAATTGCATAAAAAATAAATCACACATGGAAAGGATCTTTCCTCTTGTGGGAGAATCTAGAACTAGGAGTCACTGTTTAAAAATTACGGGTTTCCCATTTAAAACAGGGATGAGAAGAATTTTTTTCTCTCAGAATGTAATGGGTCTTTGGAACTCCCTTCCTCAAAGGGCAGGGGAAGCAGTGTCTTTGAATGTTTTCAAGGCAGAGGTAGATCGATTTTTGATAAACAAGGGAGTGAAAGGTAACCGGAGGTACGTAGCAGGTTACAGCCAGATCAGACATCAGCATATTGAATGCCATTGCACTGTCTGACTGTCTGTAATAACCATGTTCAAATGTATGTAGTGTCCATTGATTGTATGGAAGCACCTCATGATCTATGTGGAAAACTGGAATATGATTGCACTTTTTGTGATGGCCATTTTGAAATGTTTTGTAATGTTCTTTCAGCTATTTTATGAATAAAGTATCTTTTTTCCAAAAAATGCAATAATCCGCTTCCTCTCAACTGGCTTTGGAAACCTTTACAACGAGTCGCCTCTCGAGGGCAGTACCAGTTTGCGGTATAAAAACAGAAAATTCTGGACATACTCGGCAGGCCGGGAAGCATCGGTGCAGAGCGAATCAGAGTGAAAGTTTCATGTCCGCGACATTTCACCTGAACTCAGTCTGAGGAGCTGCTGATTTTTAGTGAAATGTCACAGACTGGAACCTTCACTCTGTTTCTGGTTGTATTTCCAGCATTTTCTGCTTGTGTTTCGAATTTGGTTAACTTCCTGCTAAGAGACACAAGAGGGGAGAGGAAAATATCACCCGCAGGACGATCGCAGGCGCATTCTTTTAGATAACTATTTGGTCACAACTTGGGACGAGAGTAAATATGCCCACATTGTGGACACTTCAGTTTAAGGGCGGATTTTGCTTTATAATTATACTAATGTTCTTTAAGAATCGTCACACAAGGGCATAAAATAAACACTCAGGATCCCTCTCGGTTGCCTGGGACACAATCAGACAATGAAGCTCCCCACGTAGCAAAGACCGCACTGACTAACTGCCTCCTCAGTCCGACACTCTCTGCCGTGACCATCAGTATCTCTGATGAAAGATCCTCTCGATTAGTATTTACTAGACAACCCGCGGCAGCCCTGCCCGTCTCTCCCGTTAGCTGTTCATGCTCCGAGCCGCCTGGCCGGCCTTGTGCTATCAGAGAGATTGCTGCAGCTCTCCCGGAACTGTAACCAGAAGCGAGGATTTTGTACAGTGAATGCCGCGTTTTGTCTCAGTGTGGATCTCCGCCGCACAGTAATAAACCGCGGCATCGGCGTTCCCCGTGTCTGCAATGAGCAAATTGGCCGCGTTTCTCCGACTCGGAAAGATTCTGTTCAAATCGCCCGCTTCTCTCTTTGCCAGTCGATATCTTACCCTGACCGGATTTCTGTCTGTACCAATGCATCAGGTAGAAGTCGGACAACTCGTATCTGCAGTCCATCTGCACCGAAGCCCCGCTCTGGAAAGTTTCCGAAGCGGGAGATTGAAGCACACGGTCCGAGAGACATCGACCTGGAAAAATATTAAGGTATGAAACATTGGAACAACGAGAATAATAATGAAAAACTCACTCTGGGTCATTGGGTCACTGTCCGGTGCCTACCTGTTTGCATCGCCAGGATGACGGATAATAGCTTTAACTGTGCAACACAATACATGTTTGCTATGAGAATGTCAATACAAAAACGGGACACAACTCACAAAAGAAGAAAACGAATCGTGTGAAGAGATTAAAATGTTGGTTGATTAAAGTCAATGATGGTTACTCAATGCCTCCGCCACGTGTTTATTTTTCCCGCTCCTAATTGGCTGGAAATTGATATTGTTCGCCGGATATAAGGAGGCGGATTGTTGGTCCGCTGCACATTTCCCCCGTGGTTCACGTCTGAACCGATCAGTTGTCCGAAGACCAGCAGCTTCTTCCGCTCCGGATGGAGGGAAGTGAGGGGAAGCACATCTCTTTATGAGAGTCACTCTCGTAGGCGACCAACCCGACACTATTTCTATTTCTTTGTCCATAACAAGCTTAAGTTGTACCATGTTGTGGTCGCAATCACTAAAATGCTCCCCCACCACCACCTTAGGCACCTGTCCGGCTTCATTCCCTAGAATTAGGTCCAGCACTGCACCGTCCCTTGTAGGGTCCTCTACATATTGACCTAAAAAGCTCTCCTGTACACATTTCAAGAAATCCACTCCATCCAAGCCCTTAACACTATTTCTATCCCAATAAATGTTGGGGAAGTTGAAATCACCTAATATAATTACCCTATTGTTATAGTTTTTACACACCTCCGCAAATTGCGCACATATTTGCTCCTCAATGTCCCGCCGACTATCTGGGGTCTATAATAAACACTTAACAATGTGGCTTCCCCTTCTTTATTCCTAAACTCTACCCAAAATGCTTCATTCAATGCCCCCCTCCAAGATATCATCTCTCCTTACTGCAGTAATTGACTCCTTAACTAATAATGCAATGCCTCCTCCTCTTTTACCCCCTCCCCTGTCTCGCCCGAAGATTCTATATCCCGGAATGTTGAGCTTCCAATCCTGCCTCTCCCTCAACCACGTCTCTGTGATGGCTACTATATCACAATTCCACGTGTCAATGCTCACCCTTAATTCATCCGTTTTACCTGTAATACTCCTGGCATTAAAGTAGAGGTCATCCAGCCGTGCCTTACTCCCTTGAAGCTTAATGCAGTTGTTCTCCCTCTGACTTGATTGTTTTACTGTATTGTGATGCGTCCCTATTCTTCTAACATTGTGTGTCCCCTCCCCCTGTCGCATTAGTTTAAACTCCTCCCAACAGCACTAGCAAACCCGCCCGCAAGGATGTTAGTTCATCTCTGTTTCAGATGTAGACCGTTCTGCGTGCCAAGGCCCCACCTTCCCCAGAAACGTTCCCAGTGATCCAGGAATATAAAACCCTCCCTCCTGCACCAACTCTTTAGCCACATATTCATCCGCGCTATTCTCCTATTTCTGAGCTCGCTCGCACGTGGCACTGGGAGTAATACAGAGATTACAACTCGAGAGGTCTTGCTTTTTAGTCCACTGCCTAACTCCCTGAATTCTTGATGCAAGATATCATCGCTCCTTCTACCGATGTCATTGGTACCACCATGCACCATCGCCACTGCCTTATCCTCCTTCCCTTTCAGGATGCCCAACAGCCGCTCAGTGACATCTCGGACCCTGGCACTAGGGAGGCTACACACCATCCTGGAGTCACGTTAACGGCTACAGTAGCACCTATCTGTTCCCCTGATGACAGAATCCCCTATTACTATTGCTCTTCCTCCCTTCCTCCCCTCCTGTACAGACAGGCTGCTTGTGGTGCCAGAACCTTGGCTCTGTCTGCACTCCCTGGAGGAACCAGCACCCTCATCAGTCTCCAAAATGGAATACTGATGTGCGAGCGGAAGCCCAGGGGACTCCTGAACTACCTGCCTGTTTCTCTTGGACTGCCTGGTGGTCACCCATTCCCTTCCTTCCTCGAGTCCCTTCAGCTGTGGTGTGACCACCTCTGTAAACGTGCTATCCACGATGCTCTCAGACACGCGGATGCTCCAGTGTCCCCAGCCGCCGTTTCAGCTCTGAAACCCGAGATTCCAGGAGCTGCAGCTGGATACAATTCCTGCACACATGCTGGTCCCAGGCACTGGAAATGTTCCCGGCTTCCCACACGAAGAACGAGGAGCACATCACGGCTTTGAGCTCTCCTGCCATGTTATATCCCTTTAAATTAAACCTTTTAAATAAATTACTCTAGGGCACTTCTTTCCTGATCCTCGTTACTACATAATATACAAACTACAAACCACAAAAAGACCCTAAACTATAAGCGATAAAAATAGTAAATACTTACCCGACCTTACCCACTACTTACCAGCCATTACTTTCCCTTGTAGTCTGTACTGCTGCAGCAGGGTAAGGCCACACTCTGAAGATTTAAGAAGTTGGGTAGCAAAGATAAAATGCAAAGAGCACCTCTTCCCCTCTGCGCCAAATTCCCACTGTGCCAATACCCACACTCACTCTGGCTGTGTCTCCCTCAGGATGAGGTCTCTCCCCTGCTCTTGTGCAAGCACACTGTCGTGTGCTTCTAAATAGTCCCTTTCTTAATTAGAGCTGAAGTGAGCTGAAATGACTCACACTAGTTAAGCTTCAAATAGCAATCAATACCTATTAAGTCCCTAACAGGCATCAGGTGATTGTCAGTTAACTGTCATACAGTCAATTGAATCAGCTCCCTTACCAAACTTTTAACTAGACTACTGTGGTTACAAAAATTAAAGAGAAATTAAAGAGAAAGATTTACCAGTTCAATTCCCACTGTGCACCAAATTGCCAATACTCACACTCACTCTGGCTGTGTCTCACTCAGGCCAAGGTCTCTCACCTGTTTGTGTGCAACCACCATGTTCAGGTTTTTGGACAGCTCTCTCCGTGCTCTGTATCACCGTGTGTCTGTAATCCCACCATGTGCAGGTTTTTGTACGGGTCTCTCCGTGCTCTGTATCACTGTGTGTCTGTAATCCCACCATGTGCAGGTTTTTGTACAGCTCTCCCCGTGCTCTGTATCACTGTGTGTCTGTAACCCCACCATGTTCAGGTTTTTGTACAGCTCTCCCCGTGCTCTGTATCACTGTGTGCCTGTAACCCCACCATGTTCAGGTTTTTGTACAGCTCTCTCCGTGCTCTGTATCACTGTGCTGTGCGCCGACTCAGGTCAGAGTAATACACAGCGGAATCGCTCAGTTGTAGTTTGGAGATATTTAACCATCCGATTTTCTTGGCAGGATCGATAGAAGCAGAAATTCTCCCCCCAGCAGCGTTTCCTTTATTCTCCTCTCCTGAAGTGTGTCTCTGAAGCAGATATTCCGGAGCCTGTCCGGGAGACTGACGGTACCAGTGTACTGTGTACTGACAGAACCCTGAATATTCACATCTTAAAGTAACGGTGTCACCGGCAGGAGAGGTTTGTAGAGGCGGATTCCGGGAAATTATGGAACTGGAATCTGGAGGACAAAAAAAATGAACATTTTATTTTTGTTTAACCTCTGTTTGTCCAGGTAAATATGTCATCCACGTGAATAGCTCTGCTTTTTGAAGTAATTTTATTTGCTGGAAGCCTGTTTGAACCGTGTTCACTCTTATGAAAATATGATCAAGTGGGGAATGAGGTGATATTTCATTTTACATGGCGAACTCTTCCGATTAGGACTGCACTGTCTGAATCGGTGTTGGGAACAGATTCCATTGTAACTTTCAAACGGGTAATGGATCTGTGCTGGAAATGTAAATAAAAATATAGAGCGATGGAGAAAATTCATGGGCAGTGGGAACAATTGGATTGCACTTTTAAAGGGTCAGCACCTACACGAGGGGCCGAATGCCGTGCTGGATAATTCTATGAATTATATTACATTCCCGTTTCTATTTTCCTTGGTGAGACACAACCCCGAGGGAGCATTTTATGTTCAGCGAGGCAACCAGTTTCCAAAAATAAAACATGTTTGTTGGAGAGAAACACAGCTGTGTGGAATCACTGTGCACAGCAAGATCCAACACAAATTGATGGGAATCATCAGCACCGATTGGGCAAAACCGAGAAGTGAGCACCAGTGGTCAAAGGTCAATCATTTCCTGCGGTTTAAAACTACCCGGGAATTTCTCTCTGCCTTTTGCTGTATTTCTCTATGTTCTATCAATAGGGTCCTATTTGCTCCAGTTCACCTTTATTTCAAATATGTACATTAATTTCATCTTATTTCTTTAATTTCACATTCCCTTTATTTCACATTTTCTTTGTGCTGTTTGGGCTTCTTGCAATCGTGGGAACTTGCCTCAAAGTCTCTTAGTTGTCGGTTGGATTCAGTCTGTTCAGTTTCCGCAGTGGTTTTTACTGTTATTCACTGGGAACTGCCTCTTCTGGCTCTCTGACAATTTCAATTCTTTCCGCACGTTAACTGATTCTCTCCCGGGTTCACTGGGTGGAGTTTTCTCACAATTTTACAGAATCGAGGAAGAAGAATGCGGAAGAGGTATGGGCCATTCAACCTGTGTATATAATCAATTCCAGCCTGACCCCACCCGAAATCTAATTAACCATTTACATCCAGCTCCCTGTGTCGGTCTGTTCCGTTCTCCCTCCTGTATTTTCAAGTGTTTCAATAAATACATCAATACTATCTCCAGCCACTCCCTGTGGCAGCAAGTTCCACATTCTGACCTGCCTTTGTTTAAATTCAATTGTCTTAAATGTTTTATTTGTTCTGTTAGTTACTGTCATATGTTGACGGCTATTGCTTTGGACTCAGCCACAAATGAACAATTTATCCACAATAAAACCGTTCATTATTGAAAAACATTCTATGGATTCTCCTTGTGGTTCTTTTTTCCAGAAAAAAGAGACCCAGCCTGTTCAATCTTCCCAAGAGATGTGGATTGTTGCTGATTTCTTATTTCATCAAAGTAGAGAATCGAATCAACAGAAGCTGGAGCCCCGATATCACCATTCAAACCCGTTCAGCCATTCAGTAATATCCTGGCTGATTTACAACTTCAACAACACATTCCCGCATTCTCCCCATATCCCCTGTTCCGTTTAGTGTCCGAAAACCTATCGAATATTGTCTTGAATGGACATAGATTATGAACATCCACCGCACTCTGAGTTACAGAATGCCACAGATTAACAACAATGGTTCTACAGAAGATATTTTTTCCTTCTCAGTTCTAATGGATGACACTTTATTCTGAAGCTGTGACCCCGAGTTCTATACTCCTCAGTCTGGGGAAACTCCGACCCAGAATCTGCCCTGTCAAAGCCCTTCAGAATATTATATGTTTTCATGAGTTCACCTCTCATTCTTCTAAACTCGAGGAAATATAGACCGAGACGACTAAATCTCTTCCCATTGGACAATCCCTCCATCTCAGGAATCAGTCTGATAAACCTTTGCTGCACTCCTTCCAATGCAGATTGATCTCTCTTCAGTAAGGAGGCCAAAACTTTACACAGAATTCCAGACTGGAGTCCATTTCAGTCCTTCCCTCATAAACCTCACGCATCCTGGGGTCAGAAATCATCCAATCCTTCTCTCCCTTTCGATTTTTTTTTCTTGCTGGTTCTAAATGAACATTCTCCTAGTTAATAATTGTTTCCTTATGTTTCTGTTCTCCTTCATAAGATTAATGCATCATCCTCACTCTCTCACTGCACTGTATTGCTTATTCCACAGTAATCAGGGATGCAGATAAATTACAGCCATCCCATCTCTCAAACATTTACAGTCAATATAGAGAAGTGTCTGCAGTTCCAAACTTTCACATCTCGGTCTGAGGGCGGGAAAGGAGGAAAGTGATTGGTTGAAGACAATTGAAAGAAATGGGGAGGGGGGCAATGTCACTAATTTCAGTCACCGATTGTCCAATAATAAAATTCCATCTGGACCCACATCAGGATCTCTTATATCTGAAGTCCCTTGTGTCACTCGCCCGTTTTTCTCCCGGGTCAGGTATTGAACGAGCCGCTGCAGGTATCCGAACTGGCCGCAGTTGTGTTGAGTTTATTCACTCGGTTTCTGATTCACATTGCGCGGCTCGGACTGCAATCTGCTGCCCAGGAGAGAGCTCTGTGACCCCGCTCCCGGGCTCCAAGGGACAGACAGAGCTCCCTCGGTCACAGTTAACACCGGGAGTGGAGTCCGGATTGCCGACCATCTCCGCTCATTAAAAGCGATTCAGAGTGTGAGAGTCCGTGATGTTGATGTTGTCCCCCATGTACCCGTTAAACCAATAATGGTCCAGATTCCGTCAACTCCCACATTCCCCCAAACTCCACTGGTATCAATAATAAACAGACGATGAACATTACCCGAGATAGTCTGTAACCCGGCGAGGTTTGGAGCTACTTACCGGCTGTGACAGTCACCACCGTCCCGGATCCATCCGCATAATCAGTAAACCACCACAGTGACACCGCTCTCAGTCTCCCAGGTACAACAACCACCGACTCTTCAACCTGCCGGGAAATCATCATCAGACAGTAGAGACTGCCCAATTATTCAGAGGGTTTAAATAAATAAAAATTATTGAATGTTTCAAAGTCTCTGTCGGTTCAAACTGTTCTTTGTGAGGCCCTGAGCTCAGAGTAAATGGTTCCCGGAACGAGATGTTCGCTTCATATAAACCGAGAAAAATATCAAAGAAAAATAACTGAATGGTGGAAATTACAATGAAATTTAACCAGATTCCAGCGACAATAACATGAACCCAACAATTCATTATCTGGGTCCCGAGAATTTATATTGTGATCGGACAGAAGTATTTGCTCGGGTCTCTCCTACTGTGACTGTCCCAAAATAACACAGTGTTACAAGTCAGTATAAAATCCCCCGGGTACTTGGTGAGATGTGGGGACATTAGTTAAACAGCGGGAACTGCGGTTCCCGGTTCCAGCTATTAGACCGGGGTCACATCTGGTGTTAGGGGTTTGTAACTGGGATCAGTCATTCCCAATCCCCATTCACTGACACCAATCCCGGGAAAGACATCACCATCCGCACACACTGGGCATTTATAAAACTCAAGATGTTAACGGCAATAATCCAATCTCATTCTAAACTAGACTGTGGGGCAGACGGTGTGAGGCAGAACTGATGGGGGTTTAACTGCAGATTAACTCCGCTTTTTCATTTGTTTCTGTGATAATCTGCAGTGAGAGTTTTTGTATCGCGGGAAGCCGAGGCCCATCACTGTGTGTGTATCATACTCAGCTTTACAGTAATAGGTGGCGGTGTCTTCAACTCTCACATCCCGAATTTCCAGCGAAAATGTATTTTCTGCTTTATTCACCGATACAACAAATCTCCCCCCGCTGGAGATCCGCTCCCGCTCTGTCCCGGTCTGGGGTTGTTTGAAGAAATGTCCCGTTTGGAAATAATACCACGAAGCATCGGAGAAAACACAGGTGATGGTGAGTGACTGACACTCCTTCCTGGTCACCGCTGCCGGGGTCTGTGTCACTGACTGACTGAAGGAGCCTGGAAATTAAACAGAGAGAGTTTAATGGACCATCGGAGCCGAACCACAGAACCGGGTTAAAACCCCAGACAATGTCTGTAATTGGGATGGACTCGGGCAGCTTTGTATTAAATCCACACAATGTCGGTTTGTTTGATCGGTACTCACGGGGTAAACAGACACACAGGATGAAAACAAGAAGGATTCCCATCGTTCTGCTGCCTGGAGCTGAGGGTTTATATGACGGGAGTAGGAGACTGCAGCCCTGGACTGCATTGGGAGACCGGACCTCAGAGCTGGACTGAAATACTTTAGGGGGATCGAGTTGATTTGCACAGGGCAGATCCGCTGAGATTATTGATGGGCAGCACGGTTCCCGGGTCGCTGGCTAAGTGTTGTGTGAATAAGAGACAGTTTTATAAAAGGAGGCTGCAATTTTCTGACTCTCCATTTGGATTGTGATCCGGATGTGAAAGCCCCTCCCACAATACTCTGGTGTACAGGGGTGGGGGAGGGGAGCTTTTCTTTCTGCCAGTTGTGCTGCCGCCTTCCTTTCCCCACAGTAATGAACTGGGAGGTTGGTGCATGTGTTTGTATTGGGTGGTGTTTGTTAAAGGTGGAATGTGGGCCCAGGGCACCAGGAGAATCCCCCCGCCCCGCTCCTATTCCAATATTCCGGACATTGTTTAACATCGCCCTGAACGGACTGCCGGGACCTCAGTTAGACTTCTGATCTGAAGGTCGGCGCCTCAGACTCGGCAACTTTCCTGGCCCGGCAACTGGGGGCCAGGTTACAATATGAGGGAGTCCAGTGACATTACCAATATCCTGGCAGATGTACACAACATACACAAAGACTAAGTAGCAGCTCGTTACATTACTTGGCCAGGTGGCTAGTGTCTGCTTCGGAATAATGTCAATAGTACGGGATCTGGAAGCATAGGAACATTCGAACAGGAGAAGGCCATTCAGCCCGTCGAGCCTGTTCCGCCATTCAATACAATCATGGCTGATCGAACACTTCAAAGCATTTTTAAGCAGTAGTAATTCAGGCATGCTCCAGCGTAATGCAAGCAGAGGCATGTGTAATGCCGCAGTAAATGAGATTGGGTCTCATGTACCGTCAACAGAGACACAGGCTATTGTAATATAAAGAGTGACATTATCTTGTGTAATACTGGGACAAGATGTTGCCTAACACTAATGGAGAAGACCTCTTGCAGTAAGAACTGAGATATGACCGAGGATCACATTGACAGAGATGCAATCTATTGCAAATAACTGAAAAAAGGAACGAATGCAATATAAAGTGAGATGTGGTCTCGTGTAGTTCGATTAGGGCAGTGTCTAGTGTAATATAAACATAAGCATTAAAATGTTGTAGTCAGTAATAACAAAAATAGGGTCTCGTCTAACATAAGTGTAGGCATATCTAATGCAGTAATAGCTGAGACATCATCTAGTGTAACAGTGCAGTGCAGTAATAAATGAGGTGACCTCTGGTTTAATATAAACAGAGGGATTGTACCGTGCACTAATAAATGAGTATTGCTTCATCCTTGAGTAACTGTGTACAACCAGGCACTGAGCTCATGCACTGAGGTGGCCGACACTCAAGTCACAATAAAGGTGCTCAGATTCCTATACCACAAGTTTGTTTTATTTTAACTTGCAGTTTTTTTCTGTTAGCTGTGTGCTAATGTTTGCCTTTGTTTCCCATTGTTTCCTTTAGCGTCATCCCCATTTTCCTGATTAAAATCTCCAGGATTCTCCAATTTTCATGCTTTCTGGTTTCACTGAGGAGGCTACAGACTGTGTGTGCGTCCCAGAACTTCAGTCAGTGTTAGTCCCTCTTGTCCATTTGTATTATACAGGGCAGTGATGATCCCTTTCCCGCAGTTCACTGCACCAAGTGTCATATCGGAGAATAGCCATTATCAACTGTTTACTTTCTGTGCCTTTATATTTATAAATACATTTCTGCATCAATAACCTTCTGCTACTCTCGATTTGTACCACTAACTGTCCTCACCTCAGCATTAAACACCTCTATCTGTTAATATGTCTCTCTACCACTCAATGTAATCAATCTCACCTTCATTTATGTCCCTCTGTTAGTGTTTCTCTGCATTATCACCATACTGAGTCTCATTTTTATTAAACTCCCTATGCATCGCCCATCGTTCTTCGTCTCAACTTTATATTCGGCATTGTGTAGGTGTCTGAGAGCATACAGACAGACACAGGGATAATCTGTAGACGAGGTACACATTCGCCTGTCACAGCTCAATGTTTCAAATCTTTAACTAGTGAGAGCAGACGGCACTGAAATTATTCACCATGGGGACCTCATTCGCTGATCTTCACAGGTAAATCTTTCAGGTCTTTAACCATTGAGGCCAGACAGGTACTGAGCCGATATACCACGGTGATGGTGGAGGCGGAGGCGGAAGGAGGGGGTTTCACTCACCGACACCGGAATATTGTTCAGGTTTTAAACACTCGGTATAAAGTGTGAGGCTGATGTACTGTGGAGCAGGCGGCACTCGAGTGCACAGGGACATTGTTCAGATCTTCCTTTCAATCACTGCCATTGCACGATTCAATAATTTTAACCCGCTCTCTCCTTTTCTGCTTTCTGCCTGGATTTGTAAACTCGATTTATTTATATCACTTCTGCTTTTATTCATGCTTCTTTCTCCCTGTCTCCCTCTTCTGTTTACAATCCACAGGATCCCCCGCTGCCAGGCGGTGAGAAATTCTCCGTCTATTTACTGAATTCGCTGGACTTTCTTTATATAAGGAGCTGGGTTTGGGCGGCTGAGAGTAGTCGTGAGGTGCGGGGAGTCCCCTGGGGTTTCGGGGGTTGGGGGTGTCCCGTGGGGGGAGCTGGAGTCTGAGAGGCGGGGGGAGTCCCTGGGAATTCGGGTTGTGGAAGGAGACTCGTGGGCGTCGATGTGGCTCTGTACAAAGTTACCCAGAAGCTAGAAGTGGTTTTAATTCTAACTTTTTCTGTGCAACTCTTGATGTAGGACAGTCGGAACCATTCGAAGTTTGCAATGTAAATTGTATTTTCTGTTTGTTCCCAGTTCAGTGCAATTGCCCATGGGAAGTTTCCACTTCACGGACAATTGTCGTGCAACTCTTGCCTGGGAACTCCGGGCGGGGTGTTTCCCGGCGCATCTTTGGTGTATCCTCCACTTACACGGCCTTGGAGCTCGGAGGTCATGGCCCAACAGAATGTTGCGGTTTTCTTGCTCCTTTAAGGAAGCTCTGCCTGAATCTGACACTAAGGCTGAATATTTGCCCTTGTTTCCCGGTGTTCGAGCGCCCTCTGCTGAGCATGAACTGAGCCGCTCGTTCTGGCATTTTGACCGGGATCCGCCGTATCTCTGCCGTGGGGCTTGTGCACAGAAATACTCGGCTGTGTCGCAGTTCAGAGCCTCAGCTCCGTTATCTAGGTAGTTCTGTTAAATATAGAAGAGAATTGACCAACAATGTCTGTCTTCTTGTTTTCATTTTCACCGATCAGATTAATCGGGAGCTGAGGATGTTGCCCGGGCTGCTGACTATTCCAAAAGAAATGGTCATGGAGCAAAAATAAAAATTGCTGGAAAAGCGCAGCAGGTCTGACAGCATCTGCGGAGAGGAATACAGCTAACGTTTCGAGTCCGTATGACTCTTGTATGGTTATGGAGATATGGTTTCAAGATGCAGATCACGTGGTGTTACTGCCGTCTTCGGCATCATTTCAGCTTCGGCATCATTTCAGCAACCGACTCGACCACTGTGTCTGGATGGCTCCATCCTAACATAAAGTAGTTGGGTAGATGTCATCATTATCATCATCACCATCATTTCAAGTAGCTTCATCATCAACAGCATCACCTTACAATTAATAACATGTGGGTTACAACAGTCAGGGGGAGAACGGATTTTTTCTGGGAAGGAAATACTTACTAAGAAGTGATATAATGACGAGGACCGGGTATGATGCAATTCCCCATGATGCTCACTGAGTCTGTAACTCTACAGTCCGCCAAATCCTCTGTCAGGGCAGAAGTGCAGATCCCCGGCGCACTGTACTGTTGATCCAACCAACGTCAAACCAGGAACAGTGGAAAACAACTTTCCAAATCACAGGAAAGGCAAGGAAGGTCAGAACGAGAGAAACAAACAGAACTACGGGGGAGGCGGCCGCGGGCACTGTTGTCACTCGTAAAATCTATCTATAATGAGCTGAATTCAAGACTAATGCGCTCAACAGAAATTATATAATTCTGCCGGTCTGTCAGGACTGCGTTACGTTCATAGTCATTTCAAATCTGGGGAAAACAGCCTGGCGACAGGAATTAGGGAATTGTTGTATTAGTCTGTAATTACAGATACCTTCATAGTTGAAATCAGTTAAAACAAGGGGCTGAATCTGTCGTGGGGAACAGAACAACTGGGCATCCCATCCCAATGTACTGGAGCTGGGCTGTTGATTAACACTGAAATAAACTTCCCAATTATGGGTCTCTAAGGAAACGTCACACTAATGGGCGTAAATTCGAGATCAAACGCCATTTCTCCTCAAGTATTTTTAAGGAAGTATGTCAGGAGGTGGGAATCCACGGCCTGATGCGCCACCTGGTGGCCGAACTTAATGAATCTTATTTTCACTGATCTCACAAAACACGGGAACGGTGCGAGTTGCCCCGAGGCCTTTCTCACTGAGGGTCTCAGCACACAGTAATACACGGGGTTGTCAGCGACCTGAAGCGCAAACAAGGTGAAAGCAGGTATAGTCTTGGGTATTGTTCGAATGACTGAAAATCGACCTTTAATGTTCTTTCCACAAGAATGTGCCCGAATTACGAAAGCTGCAGCCGGGTTCTGGTTTTGACGATGAAGCTGCAAAAAATAATTCACATCGGAAGTTGAATAGATGCAATTTATGCTCATCGAGATTCCTTCCAGTTATTGGGCTTCTGTTGACCACTGTCCGACTGAACCTCCAGTACTCACTCCTGCAGAAATTATTTCATGGTTAACCATGGAAACGTAATGAACAACAGATAACGAATAGACGAATTAATATATAGATGGCGGGATAGATAGATAGATAGATAGATAGATAGATAGATAGATAGATAGATAGATAGATAGATAGATAGATAGATAGATAGATAGATAGATAGATAGATAGATAGATAGATAGATAGATAGATAGATAGATAGATAGATAGATAGATAGATAGATAGATAGATAGATAGATAGATAGATAGATAGATAGATAGATAGATAGATAGATAGATAGATTGGCAGATGGGTGTGTGGGTGGATGGATAGATAGGTGGATGGAGGAATGGACGGATGGAGTGATGGACAGATCGGGGGTTGGAGAGATGGATGCATGGGCGGATGTAAAAACAGAAAATGCTGGAAAAGCTCAGCAGGTCTGACAGTATTTGTGGAGAGAGAACGAGTGTTAACGGTTTAGAGTCTGTATGACTCTTCTTCAGCTGGATGAATGGATCGGTGGAGTGTGGATGGATGTGCCTGACATTTTCACCTTTACGATTGACTGCTCCATAACTTACAGCAGGTCCTTTATTCCATTTGTGTCTGTCTGGTGCTTTCAGTCCTTCCCGATTTTCTGGATCATTCCAATTCCTTGGCTGTTGACAGCTGACGAGCTGAACGTCACCAAGTGCAACCTGGAGATATCCCTACCTGATCAGTGCCTGATGATCCTTTTCTGGTGATGCTGAATCTTCATCTCAAAGTTAGAAAGCGGTTTCATGACTGTGATGAGAAACAGGAATTATAACATGTGCAACCTGCGGCCTTTTCACCTACAACACTCAGCATATCCTCAAACGAATTACTTCAATCGCAGCAGAAACATAGCAGATGGTTGAATACATACATTTTTTTTCACATTTCCCTGGTAATTTCTTGCTGCTCTGTGATCCTGGTGCAGTCACACCATTCTGAACACCACGGGAAAAACGTGCATGAACTGTGACTTTCTTTACGCAAAATATTGATTGAAAACCATTTTCACAATGAAACATATCCGATGGGTATTACAGATTGTTGTCGCAAATTCAAAAGCCCTTAACCCCTTTAACCACACTCCCGAGAAGCTTTCCATTCAGTACATTCGTGCAGAGAATCAATTCTTCACGAGTTGGATGGGTGATGTCATTACTCCGATGAGATGTGCTCAGGATCGCCGCGATGGAGATTCTGGTTAGATCGGACATGGTGCATGAACTGGACAGAACTGAGTCGGTGAAGTGGCTGAAGTGATTTGAATCACAGTTTTGAACATGAACACAGGGTCAGTGCTCTATGGGACAATATGAATCCAAGCTCATGTTTTTCATACGGTTGCAGTTGCATTGTGAGACGTTTTAGGATCGGAGGGAAATGGTGCTGGGATATGAAGCCTCCAACGTGGAATCAAAGTGGGAATATTCAGTAATTACCTTTCCACCCAAATTTCTGCTCTGAATTTAGACCTTGAAACCCTTTGCGAATGTTCAAAACTACAGCAAAATGAATTATTAATATTGTTATTAATATAGTCATTAATATTATATTGGGGAAATGATTTTAGGTAAACAGCACAGAGTTCCTTAATACACAATTGATCCTCCCTCATTGCAGAAGAGGATCTCTACCTTTAACGAGGATAACTACCTGCTCTGTGCACATTGCCATTCATGTTCAATGTCCCACTATCAGGAGTAACTGTCGCTGTGCCAACTAACAGAAACAGTGACAGACAAATGGAGAGATAGTTCCAGATCCATGTGTTATGGCGTAGCAGATGATATGTGGCCATGTGGACCAAATCCACAAGGGAAACGTGGTCACGCCATCACAAAGGTTTTCAATTTGTAATAATTATGAGAAGATGAGTGAACTGCCTTCAGAGGTGAAGAGTCCACTAAGGCTTTTAGAGATTTTAAAAATTAAATTATAATATATATTGGCAAAATAAAAGATTTGTTCAAACAGGCTGCGGTGTTTCCTACATTACAACTGTGAATACACATCATAAGTGCATTTTTGGTTGTAAAACACTCGGAGAGTTCCGGTGATCGTGAAAAGCGCTGTAATATATATATATATATTATTTTTTTTTCCCTTTCCTTTTTATGAAGTATAGGTGCAAAATGAAAAGTGTTGGATTGAGCCAATAAGTCATAGACTTCTAGAATGAACCCGTGCTCCCGGCTGGGAAGGAGGTCATTCAGTCCCTCAGGATTGTACCAGCATTTAAAAAAAAACTATCGAATTTATCTAATGCACTCGCACCAGCCCCACCACACATCCCGCAGCACCCCCCACCCCGCCCTCGGAGGCTCTGGAGCACCTGAAGAATCGGAGAAAATCACCGCCACCACATTTCAGGTGGTTCCATGAAGAAAAAAATCTCTCCCCACTTCACACTGGTTGAGTTGGTCATTAAAGTTCCCATCATTCCCACAATGTGCGCCTTGGTCAGCTGTGGCTCAGTTCATAGCACCCTCGCCTTTGAATCAGAGGGTTGTGGGTTCATGTCCCACTCCTGGAAACCAAGAACTGTGATTGTACTCGAAAGAGTTGCAAACTGTGACTGTTGATGACTCGGAAGAGTTTCTTCGGTTGAAACAAGATCGTCAAGAGTTAATCAATATGAACTGAGACACTTTGCTCTTCTCGTGACCTTTAAGTGCGCAAATCAGCCACGTTAATCTGCCACAGTTGCACCATAAGTATTAGGAGTTCTCACAGGAGGTAATGAGCCGATACATCAGTAGAAGTGGTTTCTTGATACATTATGCCAGCGTGGATCTGTTAAGGGAAAATCATATTTAACTAACTTGTTTGAGTTGTTTGATGACAGAGCAGCGATGGTTGATGAGGGTAATGCTTTTGACGTGGTTTACATGGTCTCCGAAAGACATTTGATGAAATGTCGCATAACAGACTTGTGAGCAAAGTTGGAGCTCACTGGAATAAAATGGACGGGAACATCATGGATTGGGAACTGGCTGAGTGCCAGGAAACAAAGAGTAGTTTTGAACGTTTGAGTTTCGGACTCGGGGAAGGGTTATAATGAAGTTCCCCAACGGTCAGTGCTACAACGCCTACTTTTCATAATATTTATTCATAAACTGGGCCTTGGTGGACAGGGCACAATGTCAAAATATACGGACGATGCGAAATGTGGAAGCATTGCGGGCCATGAGGAGCATAGTTTAGGACTTCAAACAGACATCGAGAGGTTGGTGGAAAGGGCGGACAAGTCACAGATGAAATTTAACGCAGAGAAGGCGAGAAGTGGTTCAGTTTGGTCGGAAGAACGCAGAGAGACAATATAAAAGAAAGGGTACGATTTCAAAGGGGCTGCAGGAGCCGAGTGACCTGGATGTTTATGTGTATAAATTACTGAAGGTGTCAGGACAAGTCGAAGGAGCGCGGTTAATAAAGCATGAACATCCTGAGCTTTATTAATAGAGGAAAAGAATATAAAAGCAAAGAGGTTATGTTAAACGTGTGTGACACACTGGTCAGGCCTCAACTGGAGAATCGCATCCAATTGCGGGCACCACACTTTAGGAAGAATTTGAAGGCATGAGAGAGAGGACACAGGAAAGATTCATGGAAATTCTTCCAGGGATGACGAACTCCAGTTATGAACAATGAGTGGAGCAGTTGGCTTTAATCTCGTTTGAGGAGAGAAAGTTTAGAGGAGATTTGATCGGGATATTAAAAACCATGAAGGGTCTGGGCAGAGTAGATAGGGAGAAATTGTTCTCATTGGTGGAAGGATTGAGAACCAGGCAGCTCAGGTTTAAAGTAATCTGGAGAAGAAGCAATGGAGATAAGAGGAAAACCTTTACACGAACTGAGTGGTTAGCATCTGGAATGCACTGTCTGACAGTGTGGTGGATTGAGGGACAATTGATGCTTTCAAAACGAAACTGGATCCTTATCTGAAAAGAAAAAAAATGCTGGACTACGGAGAAAGCAGTGGCACTAGGTCAATTACTCCTTCAGAGGGTTAGCATGGACAGGACTGGCCGAATGGCATCCTCCTGCGCTGTAAGAATTCTATGATTCTATCGTTAAAGTCGGAAGCAGCAACAAAAAGCGACATTTTCACAACATCTGCAATAGTAGAGTCCGTCCAGTAGATGGCAGTGAAACAGTGAATACTGACACAAGCACTGTCTCAATCATTTCTACACTGAACCCTTTCCCAGTTCATATTAAACTTGACCTTTGTCTGTATATATTACAATAAGTGATGTATCTGATCATATTACAACAGGTTGTGTTTCAGTTGTTTCTATAATAGCTCAATCTCAGTCAATGTACTGACAAAGGCCATATTACACTATACATTCTCTCAGTTATCACTGAACTAAATCATGTCTTGGCTAATATGATAATAGTCCATGTCTCAGTTGTTACTGCACTAGTGCTTGTCTCTGCTTATACGGAACCAGAATACGTTCCTGTTTACATGACACGAGGCTCTCTTATTGCACGACTAGACTTTGTCACGTTTATACTAAACTAGGGGATGCCTTGGCTAATGATGCACCAGTCTATGTCTCTGTTTATATCACACGATGCCCTGTCACTGTTATTATTGTATAATACCGTGCCTCTCTCTTATTGCTGCACTTGCCCACATCTCTATTGATATTAATCCAGTCCCTGTGTTGGTAATTATTGCACTGGCTCTTTCTCAGTTTATTTTAGACAAGGCCCTGTATCAGGTGAAACTGCAGTAGACCCCGTGTCAGTTTCCTTTCACGAGATTCTGCCTCAGTTATTACTGAACTAGACCATGTCGGTGTTCATATTACACAAGACACTGTCTCAATCATTACTGCACTCGGCACTGACTCACATTTTACTCCACGACATTATGCCCCCGTTTATCTTACACTAGATCACGTTTTTGCTTATATTCTGTTAGACCCTATCTCAGTTTATATAAAACTACGCCCTGTCTCAGTTTATATTACATTAGACTCCGTCTCAGGTAATATTACACTGGAGCCCGTCTCAGTTTATATTACAAGAGAACACGTCTATGTTTACATTACAATCGACCCTGTTTCAGTTTATATTACACTAGACCCTGCCTCATTTTATATTAAATTAGATCACGTCTCAGTTTATATCACACTAGACCCTGTCTCAGTTTATATTAAACTAGACTCTGTCTCAGTTTATATTACACTAGGCTCCACCTCCGTTTATATTTCATTAGACATTGCCTTTGTTTATATTAAAATAGGTCCTGTCATTGTTATTTCTGTGTAGACCATGTCTCTGTTTATACTACACAAGGCCAAGTCTGTTATTACTGCATTAAATCCTGCTCAATAATTGTTGATACTAGGCACAGCCTTCGTTTGTATTACTGTCGATGCTGTATCAATAATTGGTGCACTCGGCCCTGTCTCAGTATTACTGCACCAGACCCTGACTTTATTTATATTGAAATGGATTATGTCTATGATAATATTACACCAGTTCCTGCCTCAGTTATTTCAGTGCTCGGCCTCGTCTCAACTGTTCCTGAATTCGGCCGTATCTCTGGTTATATTACATGCGGAAAAGTCTCAGTTATTACTGCTCTGGACCCAGTGTCTGTATATACAACGCTAAACCCTGTCTTGGTTGCTGATGCACGAGTCCATACATCTCCTTCTATTACACTCGCCCTGTCCCTGTCTTTATTCCAATAGATCATGTTTCTGTTTACCTTACATTGTAGGCAATCTGAGTTATTTCTGCACCAGGCCCTGTCTAAGATGTTATTAATCCATGCACCGGATCAATCATTACTGTTCTAGCCCCGAGAGATGATTAATATCAATTGACCCAGTGCTTAGTGCGCTAACCCTGCCTCAGTTATTTCTACGCTAGGCCATGTCTCTATGATTACTGCAGTGGTCAATGTCTCCAACTGTCAGTTGGAGAGATACTATTTACCGCAAAGATGTTGAGGTGGGAATTGTTCCCTGGCGTTGGCCTAAAACGGGCGGTATTGAATGGCCCGTTCTTTGCAGTACTTGATAGTTATTTTCATTTAGCTTTAGTCAAAGAAATTATAGATCAGATATGGTCAGTTATGTGTGCCGTATGGAAAAAAATCATGCCTCTTGCTTATACCGCCGTTTCTCAAAGATAAATGATGATCTTTACCACAATGTTTCAGTATTTAATTTTCTTTTACTCAACCTGTCACTGCGGACGATGTAACATTGTAAGCATTTATTGTTAACATGTTTCGTTGTGTACTTTTGCTTAGAAAGTGATGTCATACTGACCATTTAGTTACTAAGGCGAGCATGTCTATCACCAAATTCACTGAATATCCCTTCTCTCTCTGTCTGAGGCAGCATCTAACTCACTGAACTTCTTCTCTCTTTCTCTCCTTCGCTCTCTCTCTCTCTCACCCTTTCTTTCTCTCTTTTTCTCTCTCTCGCTCTCTCTCCATCCACCATCTAACTCCCGCCCCCAACCACCCCCGCTCTCTCTCTCTCACTCTGAGACAGTCCCTTATTCATTTTGAATCTCCCATTATCTAATAACACTCTTTGGAGAATTTTTTTTCAGTAATTTCCCTTCATTCCTCCCAGTGCTAACTTCCAGTCCATTCCTGCCTTCAGTGATTGTGTTCAAATCCAAAACTATGCATTTATTTAAATTGTAGATTGTTTAATACTGTAAGTATTTATTGATAACCAGTCTGTTGTGTGCGTTTGTTTATAAAGTGATATCAGACTGACGATTTCGTTTCTAAGGTGCTTTATCTGTCTCCGGTGATCAGCTGGAAAGCGGAGTAAATCACATCGAGAATAACCTGCAGTTTATTAACAAATGATCACCTCAATATCTCACAGAAGCTCCTGATAATCTCGAATGTATGATGATTTGTGCAAGTGATGGCAAATATCAAAATTTACCTACACCTGACATGAGACTAATACACCTGTAATTCTCCGATTTATTATTCCTGTTGATGGGAAGGATTGAAACTCCTGTTGCTCTCCAGAGACTTTCACTATTTCTATTTCCACTTTTTCAACTGTTACCTTCACAAATTCCACCACAACCGCTCGAATCATGTTTGGACGGATTGGTTTAACTGCAGGTTGTATAATCAATGTAATCTTAACGAAAATAAACCAGGGCCTAGTCGAGCAAAAACAGAGACCGAACTTGGTGTAACATAAGCAGAGATACGGGTTACTGCATTAATAACAGAGACAGTATCTGGTTTAATATAAAAGGAGATATCGACTAATGAAGTAATAACAGAGACAAGACCTGGTGTTATATAACCAAGGATATGGGCTCGTGCAGTAATATCAGAGACAGGACATGGTGTAATATAAACATAGGTATCGGCTAGTGTAAGTAATAACAGGCACATTACCTAGTATAGTACAGACAGAGGCATGAGCTAGTGCGGTGATAACACAAATTGGCCCAAGGAGTCAAATAAACAGAAATTGGCTAGTTCAGGAATAAGAGAGAGGGAGGACTTGGTATAACATTGAATGAACCGATATTTGTGTGATCATAATAACAAAAACACTTTGTAAAATAACAACTGAAAGAGGTCATGGCGAAACACTAGCAGAAACAGGGTCAACATTAACAATATCAGAATCAGATTATTATTGAAAACTGATCGGCACAAGGTTTTCAGAAATAATGAGAGAGGTTTGCATTAGAATTTGAATGACATGTAGGCCCTTCGGGCAACCATTACAGAGACAGCGTTTTATACAATAAGATTGGACATAGGGAATAGATTAAAAACGGTAAAGCTCTGTGTAATTAGTGCAATGTTTGATGATCACAGAGGACAGCAGGTTGCAGTGAATCACTGAATACATCACTGGGTCCAGTGTGATAACGACACAGGCAGCACCTGATCCACCCAAATCGAAGTTGGGTCTGATATAATAGTGTGTGTGAGGCAGCGCCAATTGATACAATAGCAAATCTTTTGCCTAATGCCCAATAACAGAGTCAAGCACCACTGTAATACGAATGGGATGGAGTTGGTGAATTAACACAGACATCGTCTAGTGTAATGGCTCCGTTGGCCACGGGAAGAGTGTTCGTGTGACAGAACGCCGGTTTTTAATTAGCATCCAAAATCCTCCCGCCTCTCCACACTTTCCCCAAGGCTGCAAAGAATATGACGCGATCCGGAAAACAAACAGACTCGACACCTGTTGTCTGACCTGTTGAGGATTTCCAGCACATTCGGTTTTTGTTTTAGATTTCTAGCATCTGTCATATGTTTCCGTTGTACTAATGCAATGGGAACTGGGGATACATCATGTCAGCATTGACGAACTAGCGTCACTTTTACCCCTGGGTCAAACGGTTGTGGGTTGAAGCCTCAATCCAGAGAGTTGACCATTTAATAACCGCCAGTGCTCACGGTGATAGTTTATATGTCAGTCTTTCTGTTCTTTTATCCATTATTTTCTTACACTCAGGAGGAGGAATTAAAGACAGAGAAACTCAGGACAGTTTCTCCATCCAGCAAAGGACGGGTTCCTGGGACATCGTTGCTGCTTTGACCTTCCCGCCCTCTCCAAAAATACAAACAACATCTCCCTCCTTGGATTTGCAAAGGGAGTTCTGACTGCCGGGCCCGGGCCAGACTGGGGCCTGGTCCAATAATAACCACAGAGACCGGCTCCAGTGTGTCAATAACAGAGGCTGCTGGTAATCTTACATAAAGAGAGGCAGGGGTTCTAATAAACATCTGACTGTTATAGGGTGTGAAAGTGTGAGGAAGCAATGATGTTTAGGGCCTTAGCGCAGGCTTCTGTGTTATGGTGAGTGACCCAGGGATTTGTGTGGTAAAAGCGGAGCGGAAACATCATGACAGAGGCCCGTGTGACTGACTCCACCTGACTGAGAGCTGTTATACCCAAGGGGAGGACAATCATTGCGGACTCCAGAGATTTCTGATATCTGCAGGGTCAATGCTGCATCTGTCAGAGGAACAGAAAATAATCTGCTCCCTCTCATTCTTACCGACAGTTCTCCATTTACACAGACACGCAAGGGCCGGACCCGGCAGCTTGTCGAAACCGATGTTTAAATCTTCAGCTTGAGGCACATGATGACTGAAAGGATTGAACACCAAAACCTCACCAGAGGAAAAATCAGAGCCGAAAATGTTAAAGATGATCGTGCTTTCTACTAAACAAGCTCTATTCAGTGTTATTATTTTGTTCAAGGTAGTGGTTTGTAAACAGTAGTGAACTTCTGAATGATTCCTGGCAATTATCGACACACACACACTCAAGCGCTGTCAAAAGACAGGATTAGCAGAAGACGAAAGCTGTATAATTATTGCATTTTATTTGGGCTCAATGAGGGACAGAGGTAGATATAGGAAAGGCGCTGGGACAATGATATAGATGAGCATTTCAATTGACCCCATTCCCTGTAATCCTTCAAATTTTAACCCCTTCAAGTATTTATCGAATTCATTTTACAAAGTTGCTATTAATCTAATTCCATCACCCTTTCAAGCTGTGCATTCCAGTTCAGAACAACTCGCCGTGTTAAAAAAATAAACAATTACCCTCCTGTCTTCCTGTTCAATAAAGTAAAATTGCATCCCCTGGTTACCGACCCTCCTACCAGTTGAAATAGTCTCTCTTCATTCACACTATCGAAACTTTCATGATTTTGAACGCTTCCATTTAATAGACACGCAGAGAGGTGGAGAGAGATACATTAGAGAGATAGACAGAGATACAACTAAGGGAAGGAGACTTAAAATGAAAAAGGGAGACGGAATGTTGCAGAGAAACAGAGGAAACAAGCTTGGAGGGAAAGTGTATGTGCAGGGAGTGTGTGCGCGTGGCGGGTGGCGGGGGGCGGTGTTGGTGGGGTGTGGAGGGGGAGTTGGAGTGGGGGCGGGTGGTGGAGCATGACAACGAAAAATGAAAGGTAGCAAGATCTCATTTCCCCGCTTCAGGGACTCGAGGGAGCTCAGTGACTGACCATCCAGTTATGTCCTGGAAATGGAAGATCTAAACGGATCACACAGGCTCATTTGTAAATGTCACCGCAATGTGATCTGTGTGACTCTGCCCTGACTCTGTGGCCAGATATAGGCCGCCTTGACAGATGTTCTCACCAGATTGTGGCCCCTGGATTTATTTTCTGCTCAGAAGTGAGATGTGCGGTTTGGAACCGGCAGCAGAGAAACAGGAAGTTGTGTTACCTGAGAATGAAACAACAGGCGTCAGTTTCATGTTATCACCGTGAACAGTCTTCCTGCCTGTGAGGGTGAACTCACTCTAACAGCATCAAGAGCAACCACACAGATTGCTGCCGGCCTCCGCGTTACATTCACCTCCATTCCCAATTTAAACAATTAAATAAATGAGGTTATTTTGGTTATAACATATTAACTGAAGGCGAGATGGACTGAAGGTTATCACTGGGAGAAAAGAGGGGAAATTAAAACAATAATACCGCTCACAGGGGGTTATTCTAAAATGGAAAGTTTTAAGAGGGTTTGGTGCTGCCTGAGAGAAAGAGAGGAGAGAGATTAAGTCAGTGAGCTGGTGTTCTTATGGCACTGAATTTTCCTCTGATGAGGTTTTGACATTAATCTTTTCAGTGATAATGTGCTTTAAGCAAAATATTTAAACATTGGTTCTTCGTAGCTGCCAGATCCGGCCCTTGTGAGTCTGTGTAAGTGAGTTAAGTGAAGTCTGAGAGAGGGAATAGAGGTTAACTGATTTTCGTGTAGTCTGAGACAGAGGAAGAGAGGGAAGAAGTTCAGTGAGTCATTTGAAAGATGTATGTTCCTTGACAACGGAATGGCCAGCTTGGCATTACTTTCCAGAGCACTCAAGACAATGCATTATCGATAAATATTAATGGCAGCATAGGCAGCAGATAGATATATTATCAATAAACTATCGTAACGTGCTGAAAAATAATTATAATATCTTTTGCAAGCAATAAAGCATGATATGTTCTAGACGTACCCGCATCCACAACCACGCATACAGCTGCAGACATTCACACACACAGCCACACACACACACACAGCTACGCAGACACACAAACAGTGACACACACACACACACACAGACACAAACACAGTCACACACACACACAGACACAAACACAGTGACACAGACTCGCACACACAGACACACACACAGTGACACACACACACACAGTGACACGCACACACACACAGACACACACACAGTGTCACACACATATGCACACACACACACACACCTTTCCCACACAAGAACAATGGTTATTCGGAGCCTGCGGCCGTCCATTCGCCTGAGGTTGCGGCTTCAGACCCTGTCTCTCACAATCAGTGGCCACGCCAAAAGCAAACAGAAATTCCTATTGGAAGAGTGAAAAATATCTGGAGATTAAAGAAAACTGTGAGCAATTGCCACTGATCAACTCAAGTATGAATTGTTCACCTCTAACACAATGCAGTTTGTGACTAAGTTGTGTAATGTGCAGTGTAATGTGGTTCACCTTTATTTCTATTCCTCAATCTCATTGATGAAGGGAATGTTACAAGATTCACCCCAACCTTTCAACACAAACATTACACACATCACACTATGGGCTTTGGGGAGGGAATTCGAAATTGGATCCAACTGCTCTACACTAACATCAGTAGCGCAGTCTCAATCAATGGGTGGGAAACAGATAGCTTTCCGATTAAATCTGGAGTCAGGCAGGGCTGTCCTCTCTCGCCTGTCCTTTTCGTGTGCTGCATAGAACCCTTTGCCGAGTCCATCAGGAAGGATCCGGGCATAAGAGGAGTGACGATCCCAGGCAGTGGAGGCACTCAGGTAAAAGCCTCCCTGTACATGGACGACGTCGCCGTTTTCTGCTCGGATCCGCTGTCGGTGCGCAGACTGATGCACGTCTGCGACCAGTTCGAACTGGCCTCGGGAGCCAAGGTAAATCGTGGGAAGAGCGAGGCCATGTTCTTTGGGAACTGGGCTGACCGATCCTTTGTCCCCTTCACTGTCAGGGCTGACGGCCTGAAGGTGCTGGGGATATGGTTCGGAGGGACCGGGGCATGCGTTAGAAACTGGAAGGAGCGAGTGGCTATGGTGAAAAGGAAACTGGGCATGTGGGAGCGACGCTCCCTCTCCATTGCGGGTAAGAACCTGGTCATCAGGTGTGAGGTACTCTCGCTGTTGCTGTACGTGGCGCAGGTCTGGCCCATTCCACACTCCTGCGCGATGGCGATCACTCGAGCCATCTTCCGCTTTATCTGGAGGTCGAAAATGGATCGTGTCTGCAGGGACGCGATGTACAAGCCTCTAGATAAAGGGGGAAAAAACGTGCCCAACATCGCCCTCATACTGATGGCCACCTTTGTGTGTGGCTGCATCAAGCGGTGCGTAGACCCTCAGTACGCAAACACCAAGTGTCACTACGTGCTGAGGTTCTACCTGTCCCCGGTGTTGCGAAGGATGGGTCTGGCCACGCTGCCGCGGAACGCTCCAAGTAGTTGGACCGTGCCGTACCACCTGTCCCTGGTGGAAAAATTTATGCAGAAAAACACCCTTGACCACAAGTCCATCAGGCAGTGGTCAGCACGTAACGTCCTAGAGGCCCTGAGGGAAAAGGAGAGGGTGGACCCTGTGGGATGGTTCCCCGAGCAGACTGTCAAAGTCATTTGGCAGAATGCCTCATCGCCAGAACTTTCCAACAAGCACCAAGACGTAGCTTGGCTGGTGGTGAGAAAGGCCCTCCCCGTCAGATCCTTCCTACACGCCAGGAGTCTCACCCCCTCTGCACGTTGCCCTCGAGGTGGCTGTGGTGGGGAAGAGACCGTTGTTCACCTCCTTGTGGATTGTGCCTTTGCAAAGAAACTCTGGAGAGAGATGCAGTGGTTGCTGTCGAGGTTCATCCCGAGCAGTTCTGTGACACAGGACTCTGTGCTCTACGGGCTGTTCCCAGGGACACACACCGAGACAAACATCGACTGCAGCTGGAGGATCATCAACTCGGTGAAAGAGGCGCTTTGGTCTGCCCGAAACTTGTTGGTCTTCCAGCACAAAGAGTTGTCCCCGACCGATTGTTGCGGACTGGCATAATCCAAAGTCCAGGACTACGTGCTGAGGGACGCACTAAAGCTTGGGGCAGCTGCCGCCAAGGCGCAATGGGGAAGGGTCGCTGTCTAAGACCTTTCTACCACAGCGCACCGAGAGACTGGGAACTGTTTAGAGCCCCTCGGGCTGTACAGATCAAAATGAAAGGCTGTAAATGATTGTAATATTGTTTGTACTGATGCACCTGCTGATACATTTTGTAAAAGTTTAACCTGGATTGTACCCTTGTAATGTTGTTTTTGAAATGGTTTTGAATGTGATTGAAGATTTTTTATGAATAAAGTATATTTTTACAAAAAAAAAAAATTACACACATCACACTACAGCAGTTATAAATTGCACACAACGTCTAATAGTTGGTAACAAGATTAAATGTATTCTTCCAAAACCTTTTTATCTGCAGGATATTATAACATTTTAAAAATTAATACCCACCTATCCACCTGGCTCTCTCTCCAGCTCTATCCAGTTATCAGAGGCTTTTTATAGTGCAGTAATAACTGAGACTTGGTCTAGTGTATTAATAAAGGGGATAGGACCTTTATAATATAAGGTGAGACATAGAAGAGTACAGTAATGAATGAAGCAGCCTAATACAGTAATATCACAGGATCATAGAATCACAGAACTTTAACGGCACAAAAGGAGACTATTTTGCCCATCTTGTCTGCATCAGCTCTCCAAATGAGCACTCTGACCTAGTGCCATTGCCCTGGCTTTTCCCCGCACCTTTGCACTTTGTTTCTATTCAAATAATCATTTCATGCCCTCTTGAATGCCTCAGTTGAACCTGCCTCCCTCACACTTCCAGGCAGTACATTCCAGACCCGAACCACTCGTTGTGTGAAAAAGCTTTTTCTCACGTCACATTTGCTTCTTTTACAAATCACTTTAAACCTGTGCCCTCTCGTTCTTTATCCTTTTACAAATGGGAACAGCTTCTTCCTCTCTACTCTGTCCAGCCCACTCATGATTTTTAAAACTTCAATCAAATCTTCTCTCAGCCTTCTCCTCTCCATGGAACAAAGTCCCAACTTCTCCAATCTACCCTGATAACTGAAGTTTCTCATCCCTGGGAATATCCTTGTAAACCTCTTCAGCACTCTCTTCAATATCTTCACATCTTTCCTTTAATATGGTACCAAGGACGGTACACAATATTCCAGCTGAGGTCTAATGAGGGCCTTATATAAATTCTGCATAACCTCCCTGCTCTTGTACTCAATGCCCCTATTAATAGAGCCCAGGATATTATATGTTTTAGTATCTGCTCTCTCCACCTGTCCTGCCACTTTCGATGATCTATGCATAAAGACACCCAAGTCTTTCTGCTCCTGCACTCCTTTCAAAACTCCACCCCTTATTTTATATTGTCTGTCCATGTTCCTCCTCCCAAAATGCATCACCTCACACTTCCCCACATTGAACTTCATCTGCCACCTATCTGCCCACGCCACCAACTTGTCTGTGTCCTCTTGAAGTTCCACACCGTTCTCCTGGCAGTTTACAGCACTCCCAACAGTTCGTAACACTGCCAAGCTTCGTATCAACCGCAATCTTTCAAATTGTCCTCTGCACACCAAGGTCTAGATCGTTAACATATATCAGGAAAATCAAGTGTCCCAATGCCGACCCCAGGGAAACTCGACTATAAACCTTCCTCCAGCTCGAAAAGCATCCATTGACCATTACTCCCTGCTTCCTTTTTCTCAGCTAATTTTGTATCCACATTGCTTCTGTCACTTTTATTCCATGAGCAACAACTTTTCTCACAAGTTGGTTACCAGGTAAATCCTAATATAATACAAACGGAGACTTTGTGCAATGCAACAGCAGCTCAGGAATTGTCAGTTGCAGTATATATAGGGACACGGCTATGTGCATTAATAAATGAAGCATCATATAATGTAATAGAGATAGAGACATAGCCTAGTGCAGTAATAACTGAGAAAAGGTCAATTGCAGCGTATAAAGAGGCATGGTCCAGTGCATTAATAAGTTAAACTGCAGATAGCGTTATATACACAGATACAGTGCTGAGAGAAAGATAAAAGGAGAAATAGTAAGTAATTGGGCAAACTAATAGAATGTTATCATTTATTATGAGGGGAATTGAATACAAATGTATGGAAGTTATGTTTCAGTTATACAGGGCACCAGTGAGATCATGTTTGGTGTACTGTGTACAGTATTGGTCACCTTATTTAAGGAAGGATGTAAATGTGTTGTAAGAGGTTCAGAGAAGGTTTATTAGTCTAATACTTGGAATGGGTGGGTTGTCTAATGAGGAATGGTTGGACAGACTAGACTTATATCTTCTTGGGTTTAGAAGCATAAGAGGCGACTTGACTGAAACATATAAGATCCTGAGTGGTCTTGACAGGGTGGATGTGGAGAGGATGTTTCCTCTTGTGGTAGAATCTAGAACTAGGGGTCACTGTTTAAAAATAAGGTGTCGCCCATGTAAAACGGAGATGAGGCGAATTTGTTTTCATTCTCAGGGTCGTGAGTCTTTGCGAATCTCTTTCTAAAAAGGCAGTGGAAGCAGAGCCTTTGAATATTTTTAAGGCAGAGGTGGATAGATTCTTGCTAAGCAAGGGGGTGATAGGTTATCAGGGGTCGGCGGGATGCAGATTTCATGTTACTATCAGATCAGCCATGATATTATTAAATGGCGGAGCAGGCTCGAGGGCCTGAATGGCTTACTCCTGTTCCTTGGTCGTATGCTCGTATGTTCGTATGGTCCAGTACAGTCATCACTGAGACACGGTCAGCAGGTCAAGGACAGTGATCACTGAAGCATGGTTCAGTGTAAAATAATGAAACACAAGGTGCAGTGAAATATAAATTAAAACATGGATTTCCTACAGTGTGAACTGGAAAAGGGTAAATTGGAGTGTCCACAGAAGCATGGCCTAATGTAGTAATAATTGACGCAAGACCTAATGATATAAACAGCAGCAGGGTCAGGTGCAGTGGTAACTGGGAAAGGACCAATTGAAACACAAGTAGAGATATGGATGGCTGCAGTAATAAACAAGATAGGGCCCATTGTACTATTAACAGTTACGTTTACCGATACAACAATAACTAAAACAAAGTGTAATCTAGCATTTACCGTTACACATGAGGGCATGAAATAAATTGAACAGGGAATGTATAGGAATTATTAAAACAGGGCCTTGAATGACATAAACTGAGGTAGGGTCTAGCGCAGTGAGTCCTGATGCAGGGCCTGGATTATTATAGGCTGAGACAGGGCCTAGTACAGTGATTACTGATACAGGGTTTAGATTGATATAAACTGAGACAGGGTCCAGTGAAGTGATTACTTATACAGGGCTGAGATTAATGTCAACGGAGGCAGAGTCCAATGCAGTAATTGCTGATACAGGTTCTAGGCTGATACAAAAACAGAAAATACTGGAAAGACGCCATCCCATTCTCTCAGTTCCCTCGCCTCCTTCACATCTGTTCTGATGATGCCGCTATCCAAAACATTGCTTCTGACATGCCTTCCTTCTTCCTTAACCAAGGTTTCCCACCCATTGTGGTTGACAGGGCCCTCAACCGTGTCCGACCCATCTCCCACGTCTCTGCTTTCACGCATTCCTCTCTCTCCCAGAATCATGATAGGGTCCCCCTTCTGATCACATTTCACCCCGCCATCCCCGCATCCAAAGGAACATCCTCCGCCATTTCCGCTAACTCCAACATGATGCCACAACCAAACACATCTTCCATTCAACACCCCACCCCCGCCCACCCACCCCTGTCAGCATTCCGCGGGGACCGTTCCCTTTGAGACACCCTGGTCCACTCCATCACCCCCAACACCTCATCCCTTCCCATGGCACCTTCCCAAGCAATCAGATAAGATGCTACTCCTGTCCCTTTCCCTCCTCCCTCCTCACCATCCAAGGGCACAAATACTCCTTTCAGGTGAAGTCCCGCTTCATTGCACCTCCTTCAATTTCATCCACTGCATTCGCTGCTCCCAAAGCAGTGTCCTCTAGATTGGGGACACCAAACACAGACTGGCAGACGGCTTTGTGGGACACCTTCAGTCTGTCTGCAAGCATGACCTAGGCCTTCCTGTCCCTTACAATTTCAACACACCATCCTGCTCTGATACCCACATGCCCTTCTTTGACCTGCTGCATTGTCCCAGTGAAGCCCAACGCAAACTGGAGGAACAGAAACTCATCTTCCGATTATGCACTTTACAGCCTTATTCATTTATTCATTGTTTTATCCTCTTTTTTAACCCCTTTTTTTATTCCTTTTTATACCGTTTTTCCCCAACCACTGCCCCCTCCCCCTACCACACCCCCAAAAGGGCCATCAGTTACTTGTTCCATGTTGTTCTTTCACAGTGTACTGATTCTGGCTCTGCTGTTAACACATTCGGCTTTCTTACCTTTATGACTCTATTAGCACCTACTTTAGCCTTACCACTGCCATTAACACTCCCTTTTTCCTTTTATCTATGATATTTTTGTCAGTGTCACCTTACCCCCACCTATTGATTGCCTTCTATCCAGCCTGACCTGCTCCATCCTGCTTAAACAGCAAATGTCATCACATTTTGACTTTTCTTTAGCTCTGAGGAAGGTCATACGGTCTCAGAAAGTTAGTTCTGCCTGTCTCACCACAGGTGCTGTCAGACCTGCTGTGATTTTACAGCATTTTATGCTTTTCTTTCAGATTTCCAGCATCCGCACTATTTTGCTTTTATCCAGATTGATATAAACTGAGACAGTGCCTCGTGCAGTGCTTACTAATGGAGGGTCTAGATTATCATGAACTGAGACAGGGCCTCGTGCAATGCTTACCGATACAGGGTCTAGATTAATGTAAACTGAGACAGGCTCACATGCATTGATGACTGATACAGGGTCTAGATTAATATGAACTGAGACATGCTCGAGTGCAGTGATTACAGACACAGGATCTAGATTAATATGAACTGAGACAGGGTCTAGTCCAGTGTTTACTGATACAGGGTGTCGATCAATATAAATTCAGACAATGTCCAGTGCAGTGATTACTCATACGGAGTCTAGGTTGATATACACTGAGGCAGGCCATAGTGCAGTGATTACTCATACAGAGCTGAGATAAAAATAAACTAGGACAGGGGCTACTGCAATGATTACTGATACAGGGTGTAGATCAATATAAACAAAGACAGTGTCCTTTGCACGGATTATGATATAGGGTCTAGATCAATAAAAACTGAGGCAGTGTCCAGTGCAGTAATTACTGATACAGGGTCTAGATTAATAAAACTTGAGATGGGGCCAAGTGCAGTGATTACTGTTGCTGGGTCTACGTTGATATAAACTGATGCAGGGGCTAGTGCAGTGGTTACTCATCAAGGATCTAAATTAATATAAACTGAGACAGGACCAAGTGCAGTGATTAATGATACATGGTCTAGGTCAATATAAACTGAGGCAGTGTCCAGTCGAGTGATTACTGATACAGGGTCTTGATTAATATGAACTGAGACAGGGTATAGTGCTGTGATTACTGATACAGGCTGCAGCTTGATATAAACTGAGACAGGGCATTGTGCAATGATTATTGATACAGGGTCTAGATAAACGTAAACTGGGACAGGGGCTAGTGCAATGATTACTGTTACAGTTACATCAAATAAACTGAGTCATTCCCTAGTTCTGTCATTACTGATACAAGTTCTGGACTAATATAAATTGAGTTAAGGCCTAGTGCAGTGATTACTGATACAGGATATAGATTGATATAAACTGAGGCATGGCATAGTGCAGTGATTACTGATACAGGGCCTAGATTAATAGAACTTGAGACAGGCCAAGTACAGTGATTACTGCAATTGGGTTTAGATTGATATAAACTGATGCTGGGTCTAATGCAGTGATTACTGACACAGGATCTAGATCTATATAAACAGAGACAGGTGAGAGTGCAGTGATTACTGATCCAGGGTCTATATAAATATATACTGGGATGGGGGCCAGTGCAGTGATTACTGATACAGGGTCTGGACTCTTATAAACTGAGGCATTTTCTAGCTCTGTCATTATTCATACAGGGTGTGGATTAATATAAACTGAGACAGGGTCGAGCAAAGTGATTACTGATACAGGATCTGGATTGATATAAGCAGAGGCAGGCCATAGTGCAGTGATTACTGATATGGGGTCTAGATCAATATAAACTGAGGCAGAACATAGTGCAGAGATTACTGATACAGGGTCTAGATTAATGTAAACTGAGACAGAGCCGAATGCAGTGATTACTGATACAGGGTCTAGATTAATGTAGACTGAGACAGAGCCTAGTGCAGTGATTACTGATACAGGGCCGAAGTGAATATAAAGTAGGACAGAGGCTAGTGCAGTGATTAATGATACAGAATCAGGATCAATATAAACTGAGGCAGTGCCCATTGCAGTAATTACTGATTTAGGGACCAGATTAATATGAACTGAGACAGGCCATAGTGCAGTGATTACTGATTTAGGGACCAGATTAATATGAACTGAGGCAGGCCATAGTGCAGTGATTACTGATACAGGGTGTAGATCAATATAAACTGAGACAGGGCCTAGTGCAGTGATTACTGATAGACGGTCTAGGTTGATATAAAGTGAGGCAGGGCCTAGTGCAGTGATTACCGACACAGGGACTAGAGTAATATAAACTAGGTCAGGGGCTAGTGCAGTGATTAATGATACAGGATGAGGATCAATATAAACTGAGACAGTGTCCATTGAAGTGATTACGGTTACAGGGTGTACATCATTATAAACTGAGATAAGGTCCAGTGCAGTGATTAATGATGCAGGGTCTGGATTAATATAACATGAGACAGTGTCTGGTGCAGTGATTACTGATACATGGTCCAGATTAATATGAACTGAGGCACGGCCTAGTGCAGCGATTACTGATTTAGGGTCTAGATTGATATAAACTAAGACAGGGCATATCAAGTGATTACTGATACAGGGTCTAGGTTAATAGAAACTGAGAGAGGGCAAAGTGCAGTGATTATAGATGCAGGGTGCAGGTTATTATAACCAGAACAGGGACGAGTGCAGTGATTACTGAAACAGGGCCTTGATTAATATAAACTGAATCAGGCTCTTGTACAGTAATCACTGACACACGGTCTGAACTAACATAAACTGAGACAGGGCCTGGTGCACTATTCACTGACACAGGTCCCAGATAAATATAAATGGGACAGGGGCTCGGGCAGTGATTACTGCTGCAGGGGCTGAATTAATATAAACTTTGATAGGGCCTAGTGCAGTGATTACTGATACAGGGTCTAGACTGATTTTAAAAAAACCGAGGCAGGGCATAGTGCAGTGATCACTGATACAGGGTCCAGATTAATATAAACTGAGACAGGGCCTAGATAAATATAAACCAGGAGATGGGCTAGTGCAGTGATTAATGATACAGGATCATGATCAATATAAACTGAGACAGTGTCCTTTGCAGTGATTACTGATACAAGATCTAGATCAATATCAATGGAGATAGGGCCTAGTGCAGTGATTACTGATAGAGGCTCTGGACTAATATAAACTGAGACAGGGCCTAGTGCAGAGATTACTGATACAGGGTCTTGATTGATATAAACTGAGGCAGGGCATTGTGCAGTGATGACAAACGCAGGCTCTATGTTAATATAAACTGTAACAGGGTCTCGTTCAGTGATTTCTGATACAGGGTCTATTTAATATAAACCGAGGGAAGGCATATTGCAGTGATACAGAGCCTAGATCAATATATATGGAGACAGTGTTCATTGCAGTGATTACTGATGCAGGGTCTTGATTAATAAAAGCGGAGACACTGCCAAGTGCAGTGATTACAGATACAGGGTCTAAGTTGATATAAACTGAGGCAGACCATAGTCAGTGATTACTGATACTGTGTCCAGATAAATATAAACTGAGACAGGCTCTAGTGCGGAAAGAACCGATGCAAAGTCCAGATCAATAGAAACTGATGCAGGTCTAATGCAGTGATAATTGATACAGGGTGTAGATTAATATAACCTGAGACCGGGCCTATTGCAGTGATTTCAGATACAGGGTCGAGATTGATAAAAACTGAGGCAGGGCATGGTGCAGGGATTATTGATACATGGTCGAGATTAATCTAAATTGAGACATGATTTGGTGCAGTGATTACTGATACAGAATCAGGATCAATATAAACTGAGACAGGGCCCTGTGCAGTGATTACTGTCACAGGGTCTAGCTTAATATAAAATGTGGCAGGGCCGAGTGCAGTGATTACTGACACATGGTCTCAATCAATATTAACTCAGACAAAGTCCAGTGCAGCGATTACTGATACAGGGCCTGGATTAATATAAACTGAGTCAGGGTCCAGTGCAGTCATTACTGATACAGGATCTAAATTAATATAAACTGAGACAGGGTCTAGTCCAGTGTTTACTGATACAGGGTCTCAATCAATATAAACTCAGACAATGCCAAGTGCACTGATTACTGATACAGGATCTAGATTAATATAAACTGAGGTATGCTCTATTGCAGTGATTACAGACACAGGACCTAACTTAATATAAACTGAGACAGGTTCTTGTGCAGTAATTACTGATACAGGGTCTCAATCAGTATAAACTCAGACAATGTCCAATGCAGTGATTACTGAAACAGGGCCGAGATAAATATAAATTGAGGCAGGGCCTACTGCAGTGATTACTGATACAGGGTCTAGGTTAATAGAAACTGAGAGAGGGCCAAGTGCAGTGATTATAGATTCAGGTTGCAGATTATTATAACCAGAACAGGGACGAGTGCAGTAATTACTGAAACAGGGCCTTGATTAATATAAACTGAGACAGGCTCTTGTACAGTAATTACTGATACATGCTCTGAACTAACATAAACTGAGACAGGCCCTGGTGCGGTGTTCATTGATATAGGACCTAGATAAATATAACTGGGATAGGGGCTCGGGCAGTGATTACTGATACAGAGTCGAGGTTAATATATATTGAGACAGACCTAGTGCAGTGATAACTGAAACAGGGTCTAGATTCATAAAAAAAGCTGAGGCAGGGTATAGTGCAGGGATTACTGATACCGGGCCGAGATTAATATAAACTCAGAGAGGCTCAAGTGCTGTGATCACTGATATAGGGTCCAAATTGATATAAAATGACATAGGGTCTAGTGCAGTGATTACTGATACAGGGCTTAGATTGATATAAACTGAGACAAAGCCCAATGCCGTGATTTGTGTTACAGGGTTGGATGCATATAAAATGGGACAGGGTCTAGTGCAGTGATTACAGATACAGGGTCCAGATTAATATAAACTGAGAAACAGTCCAGTGCAGTGCTTTTAGGTGAAAATTATTATTACCAGAACAGGGTCAAGTGGAGTGATTACTGAAACAGCGTCTTCATTAATATAAACTTAGGCAGGCTCTTGTGCAGTAATTACTGATACAGGGTCTGAACCAACATAAAATGTGACAGGCCCTGGTGAAGTGTTCACTGATACAGGGCCTAGATAAATATAACTGGGACAGGAGCTCTTGCAGTGATGACTGCTGCAGGGACTAAATTAATATAAACTGAGATTGGATCTAGTGCAGTGATTACTGATAAAGGGACTAGGCTAATATAAAGTGAGACAGAGTCTAGAGCAGAGATAACAGATGTGGGACCAAGATCAATATAAACTGAGACAGGGTCTAGATCAATATCGACTGAGACAGTTTCTACTGCAGTGAATACTGATACAGGGTGTTGATTAATAAAAACTGAGACAGGGCCTACTGCAGCGATTAATGTTACAGGGGCTAGATTAATATAAACTGAGAGAGCCTCAAGTACAGAGATTACAGATACAGGGTCTAGATTAATATAATCTGAGACTGGTCTAGTGTAGAGATGACTGATACATGGCCTAGCTCAGTATAAATTGAGGCAGTGTCCAGTGCAGTGCTTACTGACACGGGGTCTTGATTGATAGAAAATGCGGCAGAGAACAGTGCAGTGATTACTGATGCAGGCTCTAAATTAATGTAAACTGAGACAAGGTCTAGTATGGTGATTACTGATACAGGGTCTCGATTGATAAAAACTGAGGCAGGGCAGAATATAATTCTAAAATTGGCTTTGTTGTAGGAGATAGAGGATGATGACAGAAGGATGCTTTAGTTAGTGGAAGCCAGTGTCCAGTGGCGTAGCACAGGGATCTGTGCTGGGTCCCCTATTATTTGTCATTTATATAAATGACATAGATGACTAGATTAAGAGAAACTGAGACAGGTTCTAGTGCAGTGTTTACTGATAGATGGTCCTGGTCAATATAAACTCAGACAATGTCCAATGCAGTCATTACTAATACAGGGTCTAGATTAATAGAATCTGAGACAGGGTCCAGTGCAGTGAAAACTGATGCAGGGTCAAGATTAATATAAACTCAGACAATGCCCAGTGCAGAGATTATTGATACAGGGCAGAGACAAATATAAACTGAGACTGGGCCTACTGCAGTGATTGCTGATACAGGGTCCGGATCAATCTAAACTGAGACAATGTCCAGTGCAGTGATTACCGATACAGGGTCTAGATTAATATAAACTGAGACAGAGCCTAGTGTGATGATTACTGATACAGGGTCTAGACGATAATAACAGAGGCAAGGCATAGTGCAGTGATTACTGATACAGGATCTCGATTAATGTAAACTGAGACAGAGCCTAGTGCAGTGATTACTGATGCAGGGCCGAGGTAAATATAAAGCAGGACAGAGGCTAGTGCATTGATTAATGATACAGGATCAGGGTCAATATAATCTGAGACAGTGTCCATTGAAGTGATTACTGATACATTGCCTATATTAATATGAACTGAGGCAGGGCCTAGTGCAGCGATCACTGTTTTAAGGCCTAGGTTAATATGAACTGAGGCAGGCCATATTGCAATGATTACTGAACAAGGCTCTAGGCTAATATGAACTGAGACAGGGCCTTGTGCAGTGATTACTGATACATGGTCTAGATCAATATAAACTGAGGCTGTCTCCAGTAGAGTGATTACTGATGCAGGGTCTTGATTAATATAAACTGAGACGGGGTCTAGTGCAGTGATTACTGATACAGGCTCTAGCTTGACAGACACTGAGACAGGGCATTGTGCAGTGATTACTGATACATGGTCTAGATAAATATAAACTGGGACAGGGGCTAGTGCAGTGATTACTGTTACAGTGTCTGACTAAAATAAGTGGAGGCATTCTCTAGTTCTGTCATTACTGATGCAGGTTCTGGACTCATTTAAACTGAGATAAGGTCTAGTGCAGTGATTATTGCCATAGGGTTTAGATTGATATAAACCGATGCTGGGTATAGTGCAGTGATAACTGGCACAGCGTCCAGATCAATATAAACAGAGACAGGGGCTAGTGCAGTGGTCTGGACTCATATAAATGGAGACAGGGTCCAGCAAATTTATTACTGATATATGACCTAGATTGATATAAACTGAGGCAGGCCATAGTGCAGTGACTAGTGACGCAGGGCCAAGATAAATAAAAGCGAGGACAGCGGCTAGTGCAGTGATTAATGATACGGGGTCTAGATCAATATAAAGTGAGGGTGTGCACTGATTATTATACAGGGTTTGATTTATATAAAATGAGACAGGCTCTAATGCCAGGATTACTGATACAGGGTCTGGATCAATATAAAATGAGACAGTGTCCAGTGCAGTGATTATTGATACAGGGTTTAGGTTAATATAAACTGAGACAGAGCCTAGTGCGATGATTACTAATACAGGGTCTAGATGATAAAAACTGAGACAGACCCTAGTGCAGTGATTACTGATTCAGGGCCAAGGTAAATATAAAGTAGGACAGAGGCTAGTGCATTGATTAATGATACAGGATCAATATCAATATAAACTGAGACAGTGTCCATTGCACTAATTACTGATGCATGGCCTAAATTAATATGAACTGAGTCAGGGCCTAGTGCAGTGGTTACTGATTTAGGGTCTAGATTAATATGAACTGAGGCAGGCCATATTGCAGTGATTACTGACACAGCGACTAGATTAACATAAACTAGGACAGTGGAGAGTGCAGTGATTAATGATACAGGACCAGGATCAATATAAACTGAGACAGTGTCCATTGAAGTGATTACAGTTACAGGGTGTACATCAATATAAAATGAGACAGTGTCTAGAGCAGTGATTACTGATCCTAGGTCTTGGTAAAAATAAAACTGAGATAGTGTTTAGTGCAGTGATTACGGATACGTGGTCTTGATTAATATGAACTGAGGCATGGCCTAGTGCAGCGATTACTGATTTAGGGTCTAGATTGATACAAACTAAAGTAGGGAAAATTGCAGTAATTGCTGATGCAGGGTCTAGATTGAAATAACCTGAGGCAGTACATATTGCAGTGATTACTGATACAGGGTCTAGGTTAATAGAAACTGAGAGAGGGCCAAGTGCAGTGATTACTGATACAGGGCCTAGATTAATAAACAAAATGATGCCTGGCATATTGCACAGAATCTAGCTTAATATAAACTGTGGCAGGGCCAAGTGCAGTGATTACTGACACATGGTCTCAATCAATATGAACTTAGACAATGTCCAGTGCAGCGATTACTGATGCAGAGCCTAGATTAATATAAACTGAGGCAGGGCCTCATGCAGTGATAATTGATACAGGGTCTGGATTAATAGAAACAGAGAGAGGGCCAAGTCCAGTGATTACTGATAGAGGGTCTAAATTTATATAAACTGAGACAGGGCATATTGCAGTAGTTACTGATACAGTGTCCCAATCAATATAAACTGAGATAGGTCCAAGTGCAGCATTTACTGATACAGGGTCTGGATTAATATAAAGTGAGACAGGGCCTCGTGCAGTCATTACTGGTACAGGATCTAGATTAATATCACCTGAGACGGGCTTAATGCAATTATTACTGATAGATGGTCTGGACTAATATAAACTGAGGCAGGCCATAGTGCAGTGATGACTGATACAGGATCTAGATTAATATAAACTGAGACAGGGTCTAGCACAGTGTTTATTAATACAGTGTCTCAATCAACAAACTCAGACAATGTTGAGTGCAGTGATTACTGATACAGGATCTAGATTAATGTAAACTGAGGTATGCTCTAGTGCAGTGATTCCAGGCACAGGATCTAGCTTAATATAAACTGAGACAGGTTCATGTGCAGTAATTACTGATACAGGGTCTCAATCAATATAAACTCAGACAATGTCCAATGCAGTGATTACTGATACAGGGCCGAGATAAATATGAACTGAGGCAGGGCCTACTGCAGTGATTACTGATACAGGGTCTAGGTTAATAGAAACTGAGAGAGGGCCAAGTGCAGTGATTATAGATTCAGGGTGCAGATTATTATAACCAGAACAGGGACGAGTGCAGTGATTACTGAAAAAGGGCCTTGATTAATATAAACTGAGACAGGCTCTTGTACAGTAATTACTGACACACGGTCTGAACTAACATAAACTGAGACAGGGCCTGGTGAAGTATTCATGATATAGGGCCTAGATAAATATAACTGGGACGAGGCTCGGGCAGTGATTACTGCTACAGGGTCTAGATTGACAAAAAAAAACCTGAGGCAGGACATAGTGCAGGGATTACTGATACCGGGTCGAGATTAATATAAACGGAGAGAGGCTCAAGTGCAGTGATTACTGATATAGGGTCCAAATTGATATAAAATGACATAGGGTCTAGTGCAGTGATTACTGATACAGGGTCTAGATTGATATAAACTGAGACAAGACCTGGTGCCATGATTTGTGTTGCAGGGTTGGATGCATATAAAATGAGACAGGGTCTAGTGCAGTGATTACAGGTACAGGCTTTCGATTAATATAAACTGAGAAACAGCCCAGTGCAGTGCTTTTAGGTTCAGGGTGCAAATTATTATTACCAGAACAGGGTCGAATGCAGTGATTACTGAAACAGGGTCTTGATTAATATAAACTGAGAAACAGTCCAGTGCAGTGCTTTTAGGTTCAGGGTGCAAATTATTATTACCAGAACAGGGTCAAGTGGAGTGATTACTGAAATGGGGTCTTGATTAATATAAACTGAGACAGGCTCTTGTGCGGTAATTACTGATACAGGGTCTGAACCAGCATAAACTGAGACAGGGCCTGGTGAAATTTTCACTGGTACAGGGCCTAGATAAATACAACTGGGACAGGAGCTCTTGCAGTGATGACTGCTGCAGGGACTAAATTAATATAAACTGAGACTAGATCTAGTGCAGTCATTACTGATAAAGGGACTAGGCTAATATAAAGTGAGACAGAGTTTAGTGCAGAGATAACTGATGTGGGGTCAAGATCAATATAAACTGAGACAGGGTCTGTTTCAATGATTACTGATACAGGGTCTAGATCAAAGTCAACTGAGACAATGTCCGTTGCAGTGATTACTGATCCAGGGTCTTGATTGATAAAAATTGAGACAGGGCCTAGTGCAGTAATTAATGTTACAGGGTTTAGATTAATACAAATTGAGAGAGCCTCAAGTACATGGGTTACAGATACAGGGTCTAGATTATGATATTCTGAGACAGATCTAGTGCGGAGACTACTGATACATGGTCTAGCTCAATATAAACTGCGGCAGGGCACAGTGCCGTGATTACTGATGCAGGCTCTAAAGTAATGTAAGCAAGACAAGGTCTAGTATGGTGATTACTTATACAGGGTCAAGATTGATAAAAACTGAGACAGGGCAGAATATAACTCTAAAATTGGCTTAGTTGTAGGAGACAGAGGGTGATGACAGAAGGACGCTTTAGTTACTGGAAGCCAGTGTCCAGTGGGATCTGTGCTGCGTCCCCCATTATTTGTTATTTATATAAACGATATAGATGACTACATGTGGGGCAGGATTAGTAAGTTTGCGGATGACACAAAGATTGGCCGGTTGGTTAACAGTGATGTTGAGTGTTTTGGGCTACAGGAAGATATAGATGGAATGGTCAAATGGGCAGATAAGTGGCAGATGGAATTTAGCACTGAAAAGAGCGAGGTGATACACTTTGGAAGGAGTAATTTGACTAGGAAGTATTCAATGAATGGGATGACACTAGGAAGTTCTGAGGAACAAAGGGACCTTGGCGTGTGTGTCCATTGATCTCTGAAGGTGGAGGGGCATGATAGTGGGGTGGTGAAAAAGGCATATGGGACACTTGCCTTTATCAATCGAGGTTTAGGTTACAAAAGTAGGGAGGCCATGTTGGAGTTGTATAGAACCTTGGTGAGGTCACAGCCGGAGTACTGTATGCAGTTTTGGTCAACACATTATAGGAAGGATGTGATGCACTGGAGGGGGTGCAGAGGAGATTCACCGGGATGTTGTCTGGTATGAAACATTTAAGTTATGAAGAGAGGTTGGATAGACTTGGGTTGTTTTCATTGGAGCAGAGAAGACTGAAGGGAGACCTGATCGAGGTGTACAAGATTATGAGGGGCATGGACAGGGTGGATAGGGAGCAGCTGTTCCCCTTAGTTGAAGGGTCAGTCACGAAGGGACATAAGTTCAAGGTGAGGGGCAGGAGAGTTAGGGGGCTTTTGAGGAAAAACTTTTTTACCCAGAGGGTGGTGACGGTCTGGAATGCGCTGCCTGGGAGGGTGGTGGAGGTGGGTTGCCTTACATCTTTTAAAAAGTACCTGGATGAGCACTTGGCACGTCATAACATTCAAGGCTATGGGCCAAGTGCTGGTAAATGGGATTAGGTAGGTAGGTCAGGTGATTCTCACGTGTCGGTGCAGACTCGATGGGCCAAAGTGCCTCTTCTGCACAGTGTGATTCTGTGATAATATAAACTGATTACTGATACAGCTCTAGATCAATGTCAAGTGAGACAGCGTCTAGTGCAGTGATTACTGGCACAGAATTTAGATTAATATAAACTGTGACAGGGCCTAGTGCAGTGATTACTGACACAGGGATGAGATTATTATAAACTAAGACAGGGGCTAATGCAGTAATTAATGGTACAGGATCAGGATCAACATAAACTGAGACAGCGTCCTTTCCAATGATTACTGATAGAGGGTCTGGACTAATATAAACTGAATCAGGGCCTAGAGCAGCCATTACTAATACAGGGTCAAGATTAATAGAAACTGAGACAGGGTCCAGTGCAGTGTTTACTGATACATTGTCCTGATCAATATAAGCTCAGACAATGTCCAGTGCAGTCTTTACTAATACAGGGTCTAGATTAATAGAAACTGAGACAGGACCTAGTGCAGTGATTACTGATACAGGGTCAGGATTAATAAAAACTGAGACAGGCCTGGTGCAGAGATGACTGACACAGGGTCTAGATTAATGTAAACTGAGATAGGGTCTACTGCAGTGATTAATGATACAGGGTCTAAATTAATATAAACTAAGACAGTGTCCAGTGCAGTGATTCCTGATATATGGTCTGGACTAGAATAAACTGAGACAGGGCCAAGTACAAGAATTACTTCATCATTGACGCCCATATCCCAAGAACAAATTAAAATGCTGCAAAATACTGCGGATTCGGGAAATCTAAAGCAGGGCAAAAAACAGCCACTCAGCAGGTCAGTGGGCATCAATAGAGAGAGAAACAGGTCAAACGTTCAGGCCGATGACAGGTGCAAAATCTCCCTTGGTACCAATCTATAGAGCAGGACTGTTCTCCCCACTATCCTAGACCTGTATTCATTCTTCATCTAAAATCACATCTTATCTCGTCATTTTTTGCAGCTCTATTCATGGGAGCTTGTTGTGCACAAATCACCGGATGGATTTCCAACATTACAGCAGTGACTAAACTTCAACAAATGTACATCAATGAATTTCAAGGGCTTTAGGACGTCCTGGGGTCATAAGCAGCGTTCTATAAATGCAAATTCTTCCTAAATGTTAACATTTTAAAATGCTAGTTGTGATATGTTGAAAACTCTGAGATTAATATGATTATAGGTCGCTCCTCTGGCTGCTGTTTTAAATTGTCCATTTTTAATCGGTTAAATCTTCCAACAAGTTGACATTCAGTGTAATCCCAGCCTGTTCAAATATTCATCATTGATTGTGACAGTAGAACTTTCAGAATTGAATTATTAATTTAAATGTATTTTTAATTATTTGAAATAAATAACATCTGTTCTAATGGACGTTGAAAAAGTTTCTATTAATTTTGTACCAACTGTCAATATTCTTAAAATAAACCCTTGTTTTGAGTTGAAACCAATCAATAAGTGTCTGTGTTTATCTGGTTTTGCTGCCATGAACACTTCATTGAAACCAGTGAGGCGTTTATGTAAATAAACACAGAAATAGAAGTCCCAGATTAGATTCTGGAGACACAAAAACACAACAAATATTTCCCCATCAACACAGCACAGAAATAGAGTCAAACATGCAAATACATCAACCGATTTCAGTAACAATTGTTTTTTGGGCATTTTTAAAATCAGTTATATGAGAATTATGTCAGGATGATATCTATGTTCAGAATTAAGAAAGATTCCCACTTATCATGAAATATAATGACACGGCAAATGTGTTTGTAAAGATTTTCTGTATCCTCTCTCTCTCTCTGTCTCTTTCTCCTCTCTGGTTCTGTGTCTTGTCTCTCCACCATGGGTCACTGTCTTTACTCCACAACATGAAGTCAATGCCTAGCCAATGTATTCTCTCAGCCCGATTCACGCACTTCAATCTGAATGGATCTAATGAAATGGATTGGAATCCGTAGAGGGAACTTTACTCTAAATCTGTTCTGAGCATTCACTGACCTGAGAGTGCTTGATGGGAAACTGCAGGTGAAACTTTACTCTGTATCTAACCTGTGTTGCAGCCAGTAGCGAGGATTTGGTGTGGCCGTGCTGAAGGATCTTTCCCTGTATCTAACCCCTGCTGTCCCTGCCTTTGGAGTGTCTGATGGGACAGTGTAGAGGGAGCTTTACTTTGCACCTAACCTTCACTGTGACTGCCCTGGGACTGTTTGATACGACTGTGTAGAGGGAGATTTACTCTGTATCTAAATTGTGGTATACCTGGCCTGGGAGTAATTGATAGGGCAGTTTAGAGGGAGCTTTACTCCGCATCTAAACCATGCTCTATTTGACATGGCTGTGTTTGATGAGAGTGTAAAGGGAGATTTGCCCCGTATCAAAGCCCTGGGAATGCCTGATGTGACGGTGCAGAGGCAGCTTTCCTCTTAACCTGCCCCCAGTGTTGAGCTTCCTGGGAAATGTCTGATGAAGAGTGCAGAGGAAACTTTACACTGCATAGAACCCTTACCCTACATGCCTTAACTGTGTTTGAGCTGACAATGTAGAGGAAGTTTTACGCTGTATCTGAACGGTGTTGTACCTGCCCTGGGAATGTTTGATGGCGATAGTGTAGAGGGAGATTCACCCTGAATCTAACCCGTGCTTTGCCTGCCTTGGGAGTTTTTCATGTGGCAATGTAGAGGGAACTTTACATTATTAATGTAGCCCCATGCTACACCTGTCCTGGGGCTGTTTGATGGAGCCTTGTCTATGCATTACACTAGACTGTGTCTAACCATATCTAACCCGTGCTGTATCTGCCCTGGGAGTGTTTCATGGTGACAGTGTCGAGAGAGTTTCCCTCTCTCTAACCTGTGCTGCATCTTCCCTAGGAGTGTTCAATGTGGCAATGTAGAGGTAGCTTTAAATTCTGTGCCTAGCCCCATGCTGCACCTGTCCTGGGAGTGTTTGATGGGACAGTAGACCCTGTCTCGATATTGCGTTCGAACGTGACCCTGTCCTTGCTTATATTACACAGACCAGACCCTTTCTCTGTTTATATTACACTAGGCCCTGTCCCTGTTTATATTATACTCGACATGTCTCTGTTTATATTGCACTAGACGGTGTCTCTGTTTATATTTCACTAGACGGTATCTCTGTTTATATTGCACTAGGCCTTCTTCCTGTTTATATGACACTCAACATGTCTCTTTTTTATATTCGACATGTCTCTGTTTATATTGCATGAGACGCTCTCTCTGTTTATATTGCACTAGGCCCTGCCCTGGTTTATATTACACTAGACCCTGTTTCTGTTTATATTATACTAGGCTCTGCCCCTGTTTGTATTACACTTGATATGTCACTGTTTATATTACACTCGGCATGTCTCTGTTAATATTATACTCGATATGTCTCTGTTTATTTTGCACTAGACGCTGTCTCTGTTTATATTACATTCGATCTGGTCTCTGTTTATATTGCACTAGGCCCTGCCCCTGTTTATATTAAACTGGGCCCTGTATGTTTATAATACACTGGACCCTGTCTCTATTTATATTACACTGGACCCTGTTTCTGTTTATATTACTCTAGACCCTGTCTTTGCTTCTATTAAACAAGGCCCTGTTTCTGTTTATATTATAATTGACCTCTCTCTGTATATATTAATCTGTTTCTGTATTTCAGTAGACGCTGTCTCAGTTCTGTGCTAGATCATATCTGTATTTAAATTACATTAGACCCTGCCTCAGTTATTACTGCACTGCACAAGTGCAATAATGTGGAAATTGGCTGGGGTGGAAATAGTGAAGATAAGGGAACAATTATCATGGGTGCCTATTTAGAAGTTATGACTTGTCCTCCCTGCATCCCAGATTTGTGTTCATGATCCGCAGACCTCTCTTATCTTGCGGCTGTTTAAATTAAACCATTTAACTCCTATTTCCAGGGTCTAGTGCAATGAAGTAAGGGAATATACTAATGTAATATAAACAGAGGACAATTACATAAATAACTGAGACAGGACCTAATGTTACAGAAACAGAAACATGGACTAGAACAGTAGCAATGAGACAGGCCCAGTGTAATATGAACAGAGACCTGGTGGAGAGCAGCAATAACTGAGACATGGTCCCGTGTTACAGAAACAGAAACATGGACTAGAGCAGTGACAATGAGACAAACTGAGTGTAATATGAACAGAGACATGGTAGAGAGCAGCAATAACTGAGACAGGGTCTAGTATTACAGAAACATGGACTAGAGCAGTAACAATGAGACAGGCCCAGTGCAGTATGAACAGAGGCATGGTGGAGAGCAGCAATATTGACACCAGATGCCCTGAAGTCCCACAGAACCAGATAAGATAGGGGTGGAGATACCTCCTGGTGATTACCACCTATTGCCCTTCCTCAACTGATGAACCTGTACTCCTTCATCTTTAGCACTGCATGGAAGAAACACTGAGGGTAGCAAGGGCAACGGATGTGCTGTGAACTTTCAAAATCAATTACCATTTGACAAGACCACGAATGCTGGAGCTGGATGAGTCCTGAATGACGTATCTGCAAGAATGGACCTGCCACAGATGGTTAGAGAGCCAACACGAGGGAAAACCTTACCTGATCTCCGGCCCACCACACTATCGATATAGGTGAGATTGACCCCTGCACTGTCCTTGTGGAAACCAAGGCCGGTATTCACACTGAGCACATTCTCCATTGTGTTGTGTGGCACTGCCGCTGTACTAAACGGGATACATTCAGAACAGGTCTAGCAGCTCAAAACTTAGCATGAACGAGACACTGTTGGTCATTAACAGCAGGATAGTTGCATTCAATCACACCCTGTAATCTCATGGACCAGAATATCTCTCACTCAAACCTTAGTGTGCCTATCCACAGATTCTTGAAGGTAGTAGAGCAGGTAGATGAGGTGGTTAAGAAGGCATATGGGTTACTTGCCTTTATTAGCTGAGGCATAAAACACAAGAGCAGGGAGGTTATGCTGGAACTGTATAAAACGTTGGTTAGGCCACAACTGGAGCACTGCGTGCAGTTCTGGTCACCACATTTCTAGGAAGTATGTGACTGCACTGGAGAGAGTGCAGAGGAGATCTACCAGGATGCTGTCTGGGCTGGAGGGTCTGAGCTATGAGGAAAGATTGGTTATGCTGAGGCTGTTTTCCTTGGAGCAACGATGGTTGAGGGGGTGCTGAGGGGCATAGGTAGGGTGGATAGGAAGGCACCTTTTCCATTAGTAGAGGAGTCAAAAACCAGAGAGCAGAGATTTTAGATAAGAGGTAGAAGTCTAAGAGGGGAGTTGAGGAGAATCTTTTTCACCCAGAGGGTGGTAGGAATTTGGAACTCACTGCCCGAAAGGGTTGTTGAGTCAGAAACTCTAGTAACATTTAAGAAGGATTTAAATGTTCACTTCAGCTGCCATAGCCTCCAGGGCTATGGACCAAGCACGGGAAAATGTGATTAGTGTAGTCAGATCTTTGTTTACCGGGGCGCAAACGATGGGCCGGAAACTATGGGCCGAATGGCCTCCATCTGTGCTGTAAACGTCTATGAGTCTAACATCCAGTCTGGGAATAATGAGGAATGTAGGCCAGCAGGTCAGAAGCAAGACCAGGCATACCTGAAAATGATGAACCATAGCGTGAAGCTAGAACACTGTACGTAATGGACAACAGATCAGGTCTGTCCCCTTGCAGCTCAATCAGTCTACTCTCAATCACCAGTAAAGTGACTGAAGGTGTCGCCGACCTGCTCACCAAAGCTCAGATTGGATCCACCAGGGTCAGCCAGCATCAAACCTCATTGTAAACTTGGTCTGAACATGGACAAGAGAGCGAACTTCCAGACATGATGTATGAGTGCTTCAGTATTTGATGTCAAAGTAGCTATTAACTGAGTGTGGCATCAGGAAGCCTTGGAAAGTGTCAGGTCAACGGGAATCAAGGGCAAGTCTCTCCACTGGCTGGAGTCACACCTAGCGCATCTGAAGATGTTGTGTTGTTGGAGGCCAATCATCTCAGCACCAGGACATCGTTCCAGGAGTCTGTCAGAGAAGTGTCCTTGGTCCAACAATCTTCAGCTGCTTCATCAGTGACCTTCCCTTCATCACTGGGTCAGGAGTGGGGATGTTCGCTCATATTTACATAGTGTTCAGTTCCATTTATGACCTCTCAGATATTGAAACCGTCCTTACTTATTGCATCTCGAACTTGTCAAGTTTGCACTGATAAGTTGCAAGTGATATAAGCGGCACACAAGTGCCAGGTAATGACCAACTCCAACAATAAAGAAACCAAACATCTCCACATGACGTTCAAAAGGCATTACTGTCGTTGAAACCCACCATCAACGTTGTGCAGGTGTCGCTGAACAGAAACTGAACTGGACCAGCCATATAAATACTGTGGCTACAAGAGTAGGTCAGAGGCTGGGAATCCTGTGGTGAATAACTCAGCTCCGGATTCCCACAAGCCTTTCCACCATCTGCAAATCTGCAAGTCAGATGCCTGTTGGAAATTATTTACTTTCCTTGACGAATGTAACTGCAGCAACACTCAAGAACCTCCACACCAACCAGGGGAAATCAACCCCTTGATAGGCTCCTCATCCAGGAGTTAAACATTCACTCCCTTCGCCACCGACACACAGTGGCTGCAGTGTGTGTCATCCACAAGATGCACTGCAGCAACTCACCAAGGCCTCTTCAACAGCACCTTCCATACCTGTGACCTCCACCTTCCAGAATAACAAGGGCAACAAGCACATGGGAACACAATGCCCTGCATCCTCCTACACATACCACTCTATAGGTGGGAAATTGGTCCTTGGCGCAGGGAAAGAAGGGATATCTGAAATCTAATTCTGCTGACTGCACTGAAAATGAATATCAAGTGCTGCGTAGCATATACGGCCGATCCGAAACCGTCCTTTCAGATACCCATTTCTAGCCTAACGTCTTTATTTATAATATTATCTCTCCATCTCACAGAAACATGGAGTAATGCATCTCTAATTTAAACAGAGGCTTAGATAAAAGCAAAATGCTGCAAATGCTGGAAATCTGAAATAAAGGCAGAAAATGCTGGACAAACTCAGCAGGTTGGACAGCATCTGTGGAGAGAGAAACAGAGTTAAATGTTTCGAGTCCATATGACTCTTCTTCAGAAACATAGCCTAGTGCCATAGTTACAATGACCACTGTAATGTGACATAGTCAGGATTTAATATAACATAAACAGAGACAGGGCCTAGTGAAATATAAACAGAGAAAGAATCCAGTGCAATACAAACTGAGATGGCTTCCAGAGGAACATTAATGAGATAGGGTCTATTTTAATAGAAACAGAGGCCTGATCCAGCACAATAGAAATAAAGTAGTCCCCAGGGAATTAATAATCGAACCAGGATCCTGTATAACATGGGAGGGACGATCGTGCAGTGGCAACGTCACTGAATCAGTAACCCAGAGATCCAGGCCTTTTCCCTGGGGATAGGGGTTTTAATCCCACTATGGCAGCATGTGGAATCCAAATTCAATTAATAAATCTGGAATTAAAAGCTCATCTCAATAATGGTGACCATGAAACTATATTCGATTATATTAAACATCCACCTGGTTCACCGATGTCCTTTAGGGAAGGAAACCTGCCGTCCTTACCCAGTCTGGCCTACATTTTTTTTGTTCGTTCATGAGAATGGGGGCGGCGCTGGCTAGGCCAGCATTTATTGCCCATCCCTAATTGCCCCCTTGAGAACAGTGTGGCTTGTTAGGATGGGTTTTTACGACAATGGTTTCATGGCCATCATTAGATTTTTCGATTCAAATTTCACCATCTGCTGTGGTGGGATTCAAACCCAGACCCCCAGCAATTTACTAGCCCAGTGAGAATACCAGCACATCACCACCTCCCATACATATAACTCCAGACCCACAACTTTGTGAAGCCCCATTCTCCAGTTATTTGTTTACTTGTCCACCACCATTTACGACTGGATGTGACAGGACTGCAGAGGTAAATCCGATCGGTTTGAATTGGGAACTTCCAGACTGTGTGATATAAATATTGGTGTTGACTGGTGCAGTATTAATTGAAACAGGGTACTTTGAAACATAAAGAGAGACAGTGTTTGGTCTAACACAAAAATAGATGGAGTCCAATTTAAAAAGACAAAGAGGGGATCCAGTGCAGTATTAATTGAGTGAATGCCTGCTTCATAGAATGTGTCCATCAAGATTTCACATCCATCTGCTGGCCAAACTTTGCAATTGCAGCTCCTGTGAAAATGTCGCTGTCAGGTTAGGTCTTTGACATTATTGTATCAAGAATCCACTTCCCCAGGTGTCACACCACATCGCCTTCTGTGGGAGGTGGTGTCAAAATTTAACAAAATTCAACTAATTGCAGGTGGACGTGGCCGATTAGCGCACGTTAAAGTCAGCACCAGAGTAAAGCGGCCCAATTCCTGGTGATGTAACTTTGTTCATCTTGATCAAAGGAAGGGATGTTGACCAGGGCACTGTACAGAGACCATGGGAGCATTAATATCCAGCTCAACAAACATAGTGTTGGGAAGAGTTTATTGGTTCATGATACCACCTGAAAGACAGTTAGGGTCATTTTATTCAATAGTTAAGGGCTATGGAGCCTCCCAGGAAGCCAAGGTGCGATCTTAAGTTGAAGCACAAGATGCCATCTTGGTCTGTGTGTGTGTGTGTGAAGGAGATTGGGAGGGAGAGAAAGAGAGGGAGAGGAAGAGGGAAAAGTAAATCGCATTGTTTGCAACTGAATTTCATGAAGATCCTGGACAACCTTCCATCTGTGAAAGGTCACAGGCACACAATGGAAACAAAGCCATTTCTGATGTGCTGATTGCTAAGGAGGCCAATTATTGTGAGGCAGGTTCTGCCACAAGTGCTGCACATGAAGCTAGAAAATGTCGTTGTGGCTTTTTTTTTTCCCGGTGTTAGCCTGGATTACAAAGCCACTGTAGCCACTGGTCAACGTGGTGGTTCACGCCAGACCACAGGAGATGTCGCCATTTTCCTCAGTCGTCAGTTAGGTACAGTCAGTTGTGATAATCGGTATTTAGGGCCTTCACTTCAAGCAGCCTTGAAGTGGAGCTTTGGGCGTCCCACTGGTTGTCTGCCTCCGGCTCCCTCACCAAACAGAAAGTCCTTGTGTATGTGACCATCTTCCATCCTGCGAACTTTCCCAAGACACAAAAACCGCTTCTGTTTGATGAGTTCTGCAGTTTTGGGAGCTCTGCCTTTGACAGTACCACTGCAGTCGTGACTTTATCCTGCCAGTACATACCCAAAATGCGCAGCAGGCAGTGAAGATGGAAATTGTGGAGCTTCTTTTCTTGATAACTGTAATTCGTACATGTTTCACAGCCATAGATAAAGGTGCTGAGAACGCAGGCCTTATAAACCATCAGCTTGGTCCTAAGGGCCAGTTTGATGTTATTCCAGGGGTGTTTCATGAGTCAGCCAAAGGTGACAGCTGCTTTCCCCATACGGGTATCAAGTTCTGCAGCAAGGAACAGGCTGCCTATCACCATGGAACCCAGGGAGTGGAATTTACTTCCATCGGTTTGTTATTTAGTCTGATCAAAGACGGAAATGCAACACCTTATCCCAGGACCACGGTTTTCTCCATGCTTATAGTCAGGGAGAACAAGTTACAGGCATGGGAGAGACAGTCCATCAGTCTTTGTGGCTGAATTTCCGTTTTGATGACAGAGTTATCAGCGTGGAGGAATTCTCTGATCAAGATTCAATGTGTTTACGTCTTCGCTTTCAGTCTTATAGATTGTGGAGCTTGTGGTTTGATCGAGTGTATGTCGACTCCTTCCATATTTACAGGGAAGACAAAGATCAGCAGCATGGAGAAGGTGCCCAACAGAGTGGGGATTGGACACAAGTGTGTTTTACTCCATTCTTCACTCCGAATGTGTCGGAAGTGGAATCATCAATCTGTACAGTGCAGTGCATGTTGTCATGGAAGGAGTGAATGAGACTGAGGCGCTTTGGTGAACAGCCAATTTTCCCAAAAATCTTCTCGAGTGGTGCTCTGCTGACGGTGTCCAGCGTGTGGAGCAAATCATGTCCAGAGTATAGCTTCTGATAAAAACATCACATTGTGCTTCAGCCTGCAACCAGATGAAGTCTTTAAAGCATGACCCGAGCAAAGGCCTTCACCGTAACTCTATGAGTGAGATATCCTTGTAGATGTTGCAGTCTCACCTGTCGGCTTTGTTTTCAGATAGTGTGGTGATTTTTGCATCATTCACCTCCTATGGAACGGATCTTATCTTTCAGCAGAGAAGAAGAAGGTCGTAAAGGCTGAGAAAGGTAAATAATTATCAACACAAATTATTATCAACTCACGAAGGTAAATAATTATCTTCAAGAATTATCATCAATTCACAAAGATAAATAAGTATATTCACCAATTGGCATCCATTCACAAAGATAAATAATGATATTCACCAACTATCATCAATTCACAAAGATAAATAATTATATTCGCCAATTATCATCAATCCACAAAGATAAATAATTATATTCACCAATTACCTTCAATTCACAAGACAAATAATTATAATCAGCAATTATCATCCATTCACAAAGATTAATAATTGTATGAACCAAGCATTTTCAGCATTTTATTTCATACAAAATGTAATTGCGATTCATTTAATATCATTGACATTGATTGAGATCACACTGACCATTCTGTCAGCAAGGAATCACATCTGTCCCAGAATTCCGTAGAAAATGGAATTAAATCAGACCGAGGATAATGAGCAGCTACCCAGCAGCCTCTGCGCTTTATTGACAAGTAACCAGCTCATAATCACACAGAAACTCCTGATATATAACTGGAGTGTGTGAGGATTTGTAAAGTGATGGTATAAATAAAACTACCTGGACCTGACTGTAAGTTAATGCGGTTCTCCAGTGAGTAATGTCTGTTACCTTCGGTAATTTGGGTGAGGATATGTTGAATGCTTTGTTTTCCATGAAAGGACCACATGTTCCAAATATTACAATCCTCCATCCTAAATCAAATTATGTACCCGCTTTCTGTCTGAATGATGATGATTCCCCATCAGCAAGAAAGAATCATCAGTACCGTAGGGACATCTCCAGCCTTCTCTTGGTGACGTTCAGCTCGATACCCTGGAGATGGAATACATCCAGAAAATCTGGAGGGACTGAAGCTTTTAGACTGACACAAATGAAATACTGGACCTGCTTCAAGGTTTAAAGTAGTCAAGCACCAAGATTAGAAAGTAAAACAGTATCGTCCAGATGTGCCTATCGATACATCGATCAATTCATTCACTGATCCCTTCATCAAAATGTTCAGGCATCCAACTATCATTCATTCCCGCATCACTGCAGCCATCCCTCCATTCTTTGGCAGACGGTGGTGTTGTATTAATGTCACTGGATTAGTAATCCAGAGACCCAAGCTATTCTCCTGGGGACACGAATTCAAATCCCGCCATGGCAGCTGGTGGAATTTAAATTCAACAATAAACCTGGGATTGAAAACTGGTCTCAGTGAAGGGAACCATGAAGCTATCATCGACTGTGGAAAAAACTAATCTGGTTCACTGATGTCCTTTAGGAAAGGAAATCTGCCACTGGACCTAGTCTGGCCTACATGTGACTCCAGATCCACAGCAATAAGGTGGACTCTAACTGCCCTCTGAAATGGCCCAGCAAGGCACTCAGTTCAAAGGCAATTAGGGAGAAGCACAAATGTTTGCCTTGCCAGTGACTCCCACATCCCGTGAAAGAGTAAAGGGGCAAAAAAATCACACAGATTTATATGTTTGACTGTAACAGAACCTATCCTCTCTCTGAGTCCTCTTTGATAATCTGCCTGTAATTCTTTCCATCCATCCATCCATCACAATATTATGATGTGTTGGAGAGATCCTCCAATGAGCTGTGGATGCTAACAGGGTGTCAGAGAAACTGGATAACTTTTCTTTCCTGAGAGCTGGGCATAGTCCACATAAGTTCACAATTTAAAAAATAAAGCTGACTCCAGTGTTGTTACTGGGTAGATTTGTTATAAATAGGCCTTGTTGACAATGTTAAGGGTTTGAAGTTGGCTGGCAGCCAAGCGGTCAGTACTGAGGAAACAGATCTTTCATTTACTGCACAAACCCGCAGATGCTTCCTGTAAACAACATTGGACATTCGAGCCTCCCTGACTGCAGCCGGCTGGCTTGCTGCCAAATACTGTGTGGGGCAGATTAGCCTGGATAAGAATGAAGAAAATGGGATTTAGCCATTCAAACAATAAATGTTTCTGTCGCACACGAAAGGCACATTTTAAATGGCATTTCATCTAAGGAAACATTTTAATGAATGCCGTGTTCGCTGAGGTTAAACACGATCAGGGAATTGGCCGTATACTATTTAATTTATATTATTTCTAAGTAAAGGACATTCCAGTTATTAAAGCCGGTTTATTAAGAACTTCATGGAGTGCGAGAGAGCCATGTTGATGGTCCCAATCCCCCTTTCTAATGATTTGAGTAGAATGGCAAAAAAATTAAAAGAAATTAAATTAAAAGAAAATCATAGAATTGTCTTGAACCCGCAGGAATTCCTTGAATATTATCCGAGTTGTGCACCTCATTTAACCTGAGGGATCTCTTATACCTGATTAGCACCGTGTACTGTATAGTTTAATTTGTGCTGATTTTGATTATTGAACAGTCCCTCTCATAGCTGCCAATGAGTGGAGAATTGACCAGTTCATGGCCCGCTTCAGTGGAAGATAAAGCATTTATTCTTGTGATATTGTGTAATATGCCGCAAAGTCCTGATATCCTGTGTTCCCAATACCAGTGAATGGTAGACAGCCGGTGGCCAATAAAATTAGCTGCAGTGATTTGGATGCTGAAGGATAACTGTGCTGATCTCCGTGTCCGTTCTGATTCATTAACTTCTTACGTTTAATATAATTAAATTTTATGTTTCTGTGTAAACTTACTGTTTAATTATCAGGCAGACGGGTTTCTTTAGCCTCTAATTTTCAAAGGGCTGTCAGAGGGTCAGGGGCAGTTCGAGAAATGCAATGAGAGACATTATATAATGTAAGGAGATTTTTCTTATCTCCGGACCCAAATTGTACAGCGATAGCCACCCACACTGTAAATAGAATCATTTTGTTCATCCCCCGCATTTAGTTACATAAATCAATAATAATTCCTATGACTGATGACACTTTATTGTGGTAATGAGATAAAGACCCGGAGTTGCTGCAAAACAGACTGACATTCCCTTTATTCCCTGATAATATAATTTATTTTTTTTGGTTCAACGCCTTGTGAAGTGGTGTAGAAATAAATGGGCTTAATTTTCAATGGAATTATATTTTTATTAACAGATGCTCAACTGTAATTTCACCATTAGAACCACTGGCGACATTACAATAAGTCCATTCAGCCAAATATCCCGATACAGATAAAATGTCCACGTTTAACAATAACCTATTGTAAATATCTGGGTCCATTCTGTTGAGGGTGTGGAAGGTGGGGCGTGGATCCAGTCGCCGCCTCCACCAGGGAATCAACAGGCGGCGCCTGGAAACCCGCCCCCTTCTGCCGGGTATTTAAATGCCGCTCACTGGGACCGGAATCCAACAGTCCGGGAGCTGGTTTGTTCACTGAGTTCTGGACAGAACCATTTTCCCCAAGTGACCAGAAGGATGAGGTCGGCGATTTCTCTCAGTTTGTTGCTGACTTTCTTATCCCGTGAGTAGTTTTTATTGTCCAAGTCTCTCACTATTTCTGTCTCAGTGTTAGTCTCTCTCTGGAATGTTACAGAGTCAGGAATCATTTCACCAGGATTAATCCTCGAGGTTTTTCATATATTTTTTACAGGTGTCCAGTCGAATGTTGTGTTGACTCAGCCAGAGGCAGAGACCGGGCGTCCCGGAGGCTCCCTGACACTGACCTGTAAAACCAGCGGGTTCGATCTTGGCAGCAACTACATGGGCTGGATGCGACAGGTTCCCGGACAGGGGCTGGAGTGGCTGGTTTGGTACTATAGTTCATCCAGCAATTACTACGCCTCAGGAATTAAGAATCGATTTACTGCGTCCAAAGACACTTCAAGGAACATCTTCTCCTTGGACATGACGAGCCTGAAGACTGAAGACACCGCCATCTATTACTGTGCAAGAGACCACAGCGAGAGGAATCAGGGCTGGACCCGAACAAGAACAGATCGAGAGAAACTCAACAACTTCCATCATAACCTGACGGTCAGTACTTGTTTTAAATGTAACATTAACTGTAATGATCAGGACCAGGTAACAAGCAGCTCCTGACATAAGTAGCACAGCAAACAGTAAAACTAGCAAACCAAACCAGTCGATGTAATGAACTGAGCTTTTGGCTGTGTTGATATTTACTGGTAACAGTTTCCGCAATTACAGACCTGGATATAATGTTCATTTTAATATATCTGATACTTGGGGGAGGTCTCTTTTCGTTCAATTTTGTAAACTGCTGCATGAATTCTACTTCTAGATCAGAATTAAACGGCTATTGATGTGGATATTGAGAGGCAGCACTGAACAGAGAGTGGGTGCAGTTTTTGTGCGGGTGTATTTCACTGTGATACTACAACGGGGGGTCACAGTGCTGTGCACAGCGACATCCTCATACAAAAACCTCAGAGAAGGAGTTTGTTCAAATTGGTGATCACTATCACAGCAGGAACGTCAAAGAAAATCATATTTAAATAAAATAATGGGTAGAGGTAATATTGGCTGGTGAAAAGATATAGCAGTCTTCCGCTTTGTAAGTGTTTTCGGACACGCTAAATCTGCAAAGAGGTTTTGAAAGAATTCCAATCACATTGATAAGTATAATGACCAGTACAAGCTGAAATATCTCACTGATTCGCTCTTAGGCGAGTCGGGATCAGGTTTTTGAGAGCGCAGTGACATTAAATCTCTGTATTTTACAGTGAACAGTCTGCCGCAGTATTTGACATGATGTGTCTCACTGTGATATACGGGATGGCACAGCAGTTACTGTCAATACAAAAACACCTCAGCACTAATAGAGTCTGCCTGGGTCAGTGCTCGCTTTTACAATCCTGCTATATTTACAGTGAAACATTATTTCTGTCCAAAACTGCCCAAAAAACATGGTTTAAGATGGAAAAGCTGTGATAATTATGCATTCATCAGTTGGTGATTTCAATAACATGTTCATGTGTTACTTTGTGAATTATTAAACATGAGGGTCATTGATGAATACCTAAAGATATCTACAAACGCAAATATAATTTCGTGAAGATTCACTGTGACTTTGCTTTGCCTCTGACTTATGAATATTTAAAGTAATGTTAGATTCTGTCTTTTTCGTGTAGGGCCAGTTATTGTATGGCACAGCCCAGGGAATGTAACACTGTGATTATTTCGACTACTGGGGACAAGGGACCATGGTGACGGTGACTGCAGGTAAGAACCACACGTTTATTTATTGATTGTATTATTTGAGTCTATGCTTTATATTTTTGTCTATTTTAATAATTCATTCGTTCACTGAAACGTGGGTTTGGTGGATTCTGTATGCAGATTTGTTTTACAATGTTTCATGTGATTCTGCTTAAATTGAATTATATAATTCCGCTGTGTCTTGACAAAAAGTGCTGCTGAGGGATTCGGTCCCTGGTTGTTGTGATTTGGTGTTTATCTTCTGAGGATACTGTGTGGCCGGGCGACTTGAAATATCTAACGTTTGTTAAAACAGTTTGACGTTTCTGCAATGTTTAATATCGGTGACATCTAACACCTGCGGGTTTTACCATCTGTTGCACAAGGGTTTAAATAGGTTTGAAATCAAACCCAAAATGAACAAAATATGCTTAAGTTTCAATATTAATTTATTGAACATGTTCCGCCTGCTCACAATGCTGTTGACATTATTCCATATTTCTGTTTAGTTTAATTACTCATTTATTTAGTGACGAGCGTGTTGCCTGGATCCGATATTGAGATTTTCTTGCAATGTTACATTGGATTCTGTTGGAAGTGTTTGTACAATTGAGCTGCTTCTCCATGAAACGGGTTTCAGCCCCTCAGTGATGTGATTTGGTGTTTTTCTCCTGAGGAGATTGTGTGTCTGGATGACTTTGAATTAGTAGAATTTGTGAAACGGTTTGGCGGTTCTGCATTGTTTCTGCATTGTTTAAACTCGGTGATATTGAGCGGTTGCACGTTTTGTGATTGAATGGAAACAGCCTACGCGTTTGTATCTGCTTGAAACACGATTGTAGGCAGAAAACAGACAGGTTTCAGAAATGGGAAAAAAAGCGTTTAAAGATGTGTTAGAACATTTTGTCTTTATTTTAAGTGATAATTGCAGATTAAACTAAACCATGGATTATGACGCTCATTCAGAACATAATTCGTTACTGCAATCAGAAACTATATAATTAACAAGTTTTCAAGTTGCAAAGTAAAATTAATACAATTCAAACAATTATAATGTGGTTATATTTCTCCATATTGGCTGAACAGATTTCATATTAACATAATTGATCATTAATCTCCTTTCATAATTTTGTTATGCACTGCGCACAATTAACATGATCGGGAAAGTTTTTAGGCTGGAAACATTTTGTGATTATGCATGAAATAATTTCAATAAGAATATACTGATTCTACAGATTTGGTCAATTTCACAAGGGATTTTGAATTATTTTTTATATCCCTGATAACGTTTGCATTGACTTAAAGAGGAGTTTGACATTTCAGTTTGGCAATATGTCTACCTGGTTATTACATTCTTTCTGTGCAGCCGTAACCATATTATTCCTTCAATGTTATTGGGATTTGGATAGCGAGATAATTGTCACTAATCTAATCTTAAACAGTTTTCTGGGGGTGGAATTCGCTGGCAGTAAATGAATTGTTCTTACTTTTTTTTTAACTGTAGGAAGGTGCAGACTACATATGAATAGAGATTGACAAGGAAAAGCTTGAAATTAGAACAGATTAATTTAATTACAAACATGAATGTTAGTTTTGAATTTAATGACAACATCCTGTCTACCATAGCTGTGCTGTACACAGGATAGGATTATAGGAGAAGAACAGATTATATCTGAGGTTCATGCTTAATTCTTATTAAATATTAAATTGAAGAACAAAATCTCGATTCAATTTGCTGATTATATTTCAGTATCGCAGATGATCTGAATGGATTGTTCTCATCAAGTTTTATATTGATCAATTTGGATCTTCTTTCAATGAACAATATATGTAACAATTAAAGAATAGGGATTGTTATCTAGGAAGCAATTTTATTGATAATAAGTAACTGCCAGGAACATTTTTTTTACATATAGTTTGGAGTTAAGGCAAGCTTCCTTTAGCAAACAGATGATGTCACAGCTCATAGACACTTAATGCGATGTGACCCCGGCCAGATTTCAAAGTATTTCAAATATTCTACTGATAAATTCGCCCTGTGAATTACTCGATGAGAATAGATGGAATTTATGATTTCTCAATGCGTTCAGAAACACTCATAGCTTACAATATTGTTGGTTAAAACAGTGCAGTAGAAGTAGAAGTAAAATAGTAAATCGTGCTTAGATTTAAGTAAAATTGATACACTTGCCTGAATGTTGCCATCTAGCAATTTGAAGTTTATTGTTTAACATTGCTTCAGTATCAGGTTGATTTAAATAAACCCCAGTTATTTCACAAAGTCCCAAGGAGAAACAAGTTTTCAATTTTTGAAAACCATTTTTAATATTATAGAGTAGAAATCAGCTGACAAGAAAATGAATTGACAATAACAAGATAATTAGCTTACAATATAATATTAGTGATAATTAATTCAACATAAATCTGCTCCAACAATTAAGTAGTATACTGTCATTATAGTGAATGCAAAATCTCAGTGGAGAGAATTTTTAATTGTATCCAAAATGAATTTAGAAAAGAATACTTTTCTTACTCAGCTGTGCTCAGCTCGATAAGGTGTTTCGCCTCGATGTTTTTATTGATTCTATTCATACCTAAATCAAATCAAATCAGCGGGTAATCGGTTTTCAATGTGAATGTTTCCTGATTTGTTTAATTCTTACCCTGTCACTGAGTTTCTCAAATTATCCTGAATCTGTAATATTTGCTGTGCTCATTTTTAGGGTAACTTAAATCCTATATTATTTGGAGATTTGAGACAGATCAGGGAGAATTAGATGGACTTAAAAGGGAATTTTGAAATGAAAATCAGATTAATTTCAAAGAAGTTATAGAATAATTGTAGTAAATTGACCGTTGATCAATTGGAATCAAACAGCTTGAATGAAATGGAGAGATTGATCTCTCGGGAACTCGTTTGTTGCACCATTTGTGTCTGTTCTGTTTCTGTGCGTGTGGTCACTGTGCTGGAACCAGGAATCTTCCTGACTGGCTGTAAACCTTCTGGTTCACTCTCCTGGATTTCAAGAAGTGCAATTTGATTTATCTCTTCAAAAAACTTGTATCAGTGAGAAAGTGAAAGTTTGACTTTTTGACCAGGCGCCTCAGAAATGAGATACCCAACCCATTGTGACAGTCAGAAAGGACAATTCAGAAACGACAGACAGACTGTCGAAGGAGATTTGGTCGATTTTAAACCAGTGATGTATGTATCTTGGGAGTGTTCGGTTAGGCAATGCAGAGAGAGTTTTATTCTATTTTAATCCGTGCTGTAGCAGTCCTTGACCTATTTAGTTGGACAGTGTGGAGGAAGAAATTAGCCTGTATCTTATTTTTAATCCTGTCATAGGATGTTGGGGTCGCTGGCAAGGCCAGCATTCGTTGTCCATCCCTAATTATCCCTTGAAGTGTTGAAATGCCGCCTCCTTGAATAGCTGCAGGTACACTCACAGTGCTGTTAGGAAAGGAGCTCCAGGATTTTGACGTATTCACAGTGAAGGCACGGCGATATCGTTCCAAGTCAGGATGGTGGGTGCCTTGGAGGGGAGCGTACAGGTGGTGGTGTTCCCAAGCACCTGCTGCCCTTGTCCTTCTAGTTAGAAGTTGCGGGTTTTGAAGGTGCTGCTGAAGGAGCCTTAGCGAGTTGCTGCAGTGCACCCTGTATATGGTACACACTGCAGTCACTGTGCGTCTGTGGGGGAGGGTGTGAATGTTTCAGGTAGTGGATGGGGTACCAATTCTGTGGGCTGCTTTGTCCCGGATAGTATCGAGTTTCTTGGGGTGTTTTGAAGTTTCACTCATTGAGGTAAGTGAAATCTATTCCATCCCAGTCCTGACTTGTGCCTTGTATATGGTGAGTTGTCTTTGGGCAATAGGAGTTGAATTACTCGCCAGAGAATTCCCAGCCTCTGACCGCCTCTTGCAGCCACAGCATTTATATCAAAACAGGATTGAACCCTCTCCTAGGCATATTTGATAGGACAATGTGGAGGGAGTTTTATTTTATATCAAACCAGTGCTGTACCTGACCCGGAGTGTTTGACAGTTGAGTGGAGAGTTGGCTTTCTGTTGAGCCCCACCCTTGCAGCTGATGACAGGAGTGTACTGGAGGAGGAGTGGGGGCTTTAATCCATATCTTAACTTGTCCTGTTACTGACCTGAGAGTCTTCTCCCTGCAGAGGTCAAACAAACTGAATCAGCATCGAACTAACTGGCAGTGAGTTCTCGAGCCACATCTCTGAAAACAAATTGTTCCATTGCTCGGTTGAAATGACGAACGTTAATTGTTATTAACAATATTTCTGGAGAGAACATGTATAAATTTTAATGAATTAATTATGTTTCAGCATTTTGAGTATCAGAAAATCATTGAATGTGAGTGAGCTGAACTTGAGCACAATTTCAGAACAAACAGAATCAGGGAGTGACAGTGAGGCTCCAGAGAGCAGCGCCTGTTCTGATCTGATCAGAGGCTGCGAGTTATTTAAACGATTGAAATGGACAATGACCAGGCTCCCGCTCCAAACAACCAGCCGCGGGGGATTTGGGGAAAAGGAGCCGCCATCAAAAACTGAGTCATTGGATTGCCGCCTGCAGGGGGAGGAATGAATGACAGAAATGAGAGAATGAGAGGATATCAGCCCTTCGATCCTGCCCTCCATTCAGTAAGATCATGGCTGATCTACCTCGACACACTCAGTCTCTTAACCACACACCCTCACTCGCTCACTCTCTCTGTCACGCATGCTCTCTTTGTCACACTCACACACACTGTCACATTCTCCCTCTCACACTCAAATTCTCTTTAACATGCACACACTCTGTCTCTCACACATTTCCTCTCTCTTTCACACACACTCTCACGCAGACACTCACATTCTCTCATACACATACTCTCTCAACTATACACACTCTCACACACGTGCACACTATCTCTCTCACACACACATGCACTCTTTCTTTCTCACACATGCACTCTCTCTCACACACACGCACACTCCCTCTCTTTTACGCACAACCACTCTCTCTCTCACATACATGCACCCTCTCTCCCACACACATACACACTCTCACACATGCACACACTCTCCATTCTCTCTGTCACACACACAGAAACACAAACACATTCCCTCTCACACACACACTTGTTCACTCACACATGCACTCTCTCTTATTCTCTCTCTCTCTGACACAAACACTGGCTCTGTCTTTCACACACTCTTTCTCTCCCCCACACACACACGTTCGCTCTCTCACACACTTTCTCTCACACATTTATACTACCAATCACTCACACCCCTACACACTCTCTTTCTCTATCTCTCTCTCTCTCTAACTCTCACACACACACAGTCGCTCTCTCTCTCACACACACAGCAGCTCTCTCTCACACACACATTCTCTCTCACACACATTTCTCTATCTCAGACACTCTCACACTTATACTCCCTATGACACGCACAGAAAAACACACTCTCCCCCTCTCACACACTCTCTCTTTCTCTCTCTCTCTCTCTCCCACACTCACAAGCACACGCAGTCTTTCTCTCCCACACACACATTCTCCATTTCACACACTCTCACAATTAAACTCCGTATCTCACTCTCCGTCTCTCTCTGTCACTGTCTCTCTCTCTCTCTCAAAAACACACATACACTTGCATGCACTCTCTTTCTCTCTTTCTCTCACACACACACACACATTATCACACACAGAAGTGGGCTGAAAATACTAATTGCAGAATGAAAATCCGTTAAGCTGCATGCATGTTCATTGCTCCATTTCTGAGGACCTGTTGTGTAAAATGAAATTACACAGGTGACATCACTGTATATGTGGAGAATTTCCAAGTGTTGAACCAAACATATAGAAACAGAAAAAAGGGAGAGATGTGGCGGACCACAGCCGCCAGGATCCCCAATACTGGTGCACACTTGGTGCAAGAAGCCTGCACGGCCCATCCTGGTTTTGCTGTAACCTTCCCCTCCAGCCCCCTCAGTCTGCCTATTCGCACACTGACATGGGTTTCTCAAAGAAAGGCATCGGCATTAAAGCAGCTGGCCAGCGATCTACACTGCTGTCTGACTTTACACAGCCGGTGTTACTGAAAGCTGATCAATATGGAGAATCGGGACAGGATCGATGGAGAGGAAGAGGAGGAGGTGGAGGTGGTGGAGCCGAATGGAGGTGCCCCCAGCTCGGCTGTGGACGACAGGAAATGGAAAACTGAGCCGGAGTGGAAAATCATCCGGAGAAACATCGCCTTGATGAGCCTCCTGCACCTGGGCCCCCTCACTGCCCACAATCACTCACCCTCACTCACTCACTCACTCACCCTCACTCCCTCACACTGACTCACTCACCCTCACTCACCATCGCTCACTCACTCACACTCGCTCACACTCACTCACTCAACCTCACTCACTCACCCTCACTCACACACCCTCGCTCCCTCACCATCATTTCTTCACCCTCACTCACTGGCCCTCACTCACTGGCCCTCACTCACTGACCCTCGCTCACCCACAGTCACTCAATCACCCTCACTCCCTCACACTGACTCACTCACCCTCACTCACCATCGCTCACTCACTCACACTCGCTCACACTCACTCACTCAACCTCACTCACTCACCCTCACTCACACACCCTCGCTCCCTCACCATCATTTCTTCACCCTCACTCACTGGCCCTCACTCACTGACCCTCGCTCACCCACAGTCACTCACTCACCCTCACTCCCTCGCCCTTACTCACTCGCACTCCTCACTCACCCACCCTCACACACCCTCATTCATCCACCCTCACCCACCTTCACACACCCTCATTGACTCACCATCAATTACTCACTCACCCACCATCACTCACTCTCACTGACCCTTATCCACCCAGCTTCATTCACACTCATCCACCCGCCCTCACATACCCACTCACCGTCACTCACACACCCACCCTCACAGACCCACCAACCCTCACTCACCCGCTCATCTACCCTCATTCAAATACCCACCCTCATTCACTTATCCATCCTCACTCACCCACCTTCAGACACCCACCCTCGCTCACTCACCACCCACCCTCATTCACTCCTTCACTCACCCACGCACCCTCATGCAATCAGCCACCCACCCTCACTCTGTCACTCAGCCACCCTCACTGTCAATCATGCACATGCTCACTTACTAGATCACTTTTCCTAAATCGGTGTGTGGGAGGGCGGGACCTGCAGGGAAGTGAGACTTGGAAGCGAGGCCTGAATCCTCACAGTGTCAGAAAGTGGAGCATGGCCGAATGGAGTGATGAGCGTCGGTGAAAAGGTCAGAGAGCCTGGCGAAAGTGCAGGGACCCGTGGAGTAAGTGCAGAGAGCTGGGGGGAAAGGGCAGAGAGGCGGGAGGGGGAAAGGGAAGAGAGGAGGGAGGGGGAAAGGGCAGAGAGGCGGGAGGGGGAAAGGGCAGAGAGGCGGGAGGGGGAAAGGGCAGAGAGGCGGGAGGGAGAAAGGGGAGAGAGGCAGGAGGGGGAAGGGAAGGGAGGTAGAAGGGAGAAGGGCAGAGAGGCGGGAGGGAGGAGGGCAGAGAGGCCGGAGGGAGGAACGCAGAGCGGGAAAGGTTAGAGAGGCAGGAGGGGGAAAGGGCAGAGAGGCGGGATGGGGAGAGAGGCAGAGAGGCGGGAGGGGGAAAGGGCAGAGAGGCGGAAGGGGGAAAGGGCAGAGAGGCGGGAGGGGGAAAGGGCAGAGAGGCGGGAGGGGGAAAGGGCAGAGAGGCGGAAGGGGGAAAGGGCAGAGAGGCGGGAGGGGGAAAGGACAGAGGGGCGGGAGGGGTAAAGGGCAGAGAGGCGGGAGGGGTAAAGGGCAGAGAGGCGGGAGGGGTAAAGGGCAGAGAGGCGGGAGGGGTAAAGGGCAGAGAGGCGGGAGGGGTAAAGGGCAGAGAGGCGGGGGGGGAAAGGGCAGAGAGGCGGGAGGGGTAAAGGGCAGAGAGGCGGGGGGGGGTAAAGGGCAGAGAGGCGGGAGGGGGAGGGCAGAGAGGCGGGTGGGGGAAAGGACAGAGAGGCGGGTGGGGGAAAGGGCCGAGAGGCGGGAGGGGGAAAGGGCAGAGAGGCGGGAGGGGGGAGAGCAGATGGGGAAAGGGCGAGGGGAAGAGGGGGAAAGGGCGGAGGGGGGATGGACAGAGAGGCGGAGGGTCAAGGACAGGGAGGCGGGGGGTGGAAAGGGCAGAGAGGCTGAGGGGGGAAGGGCAGAGAGCCGTGGAATAAGTGCGGAGAGCTGGGGGAGAAATGGCAGAGAGGCGAGGGGGAAAGGGCAAAGTTGCGGGGGGGAAAGGGCAGAGATGCCGGGGCGGGAAGGGCAGTGAGACCGGAGGGGAAAGGGCAGAGAGCCAGGGGTTTAAGGGCATAGAGGCGGGGGGGAGGGACGGGGCAGAGAGGCGGAGGGTGGGGGAAGGGCTGAGAGCCGGGCTATAGCGGGGAGATCCGGGCGATAGCAGTTGCGAGCCGAGGCCCCAGGCGCCCTGGGCCCCACTCTCTCTATCTCGCCCTCTCTCTCTCTCATTGTCTCTCCTCCTCCTGAAATCCTTTCCATTCCCGGGGAAAGGGTCTCAGTCCCTGGCATAAAAGGGAGACAATGCCTCTGTGCGCTTCCCCCTGGCTCCCTGCGCCTTTCTCCAGCGGGTGGTCGCTGCCCCTCCAATCACAACCAGATTGTCTCCCACTTTTACTGCTGATAGGCTGACTAGCGGGCCTATCAGCAGCTAACGGGGTAGAAGACTGGCCTGTGATTGGAGGAGCAGCTCCTTCCAGAAATCTTGAACTCCACTGACCCGCCTTACCAGCATTTAGAACAACGGCTCCAGGGTCCAGATAGAGGGGCTTCGGGGGCCACAATCCAGCCGCGGGACACGGATTGGACAATAAAGGAAAATAAGGAAATGGGCAGAGAAGTTGGCCAAATATCTTGGCCTGAACGAGGTGGTTGCTAAAATAGCAGAGGCATTGGTTTTAATTTTCCAAACTCCCCTAGATTGTGGAAAGGTCTCATCAGATTGGAAAATAGAGAATGAGGCTTTTATATCAAATAAAGGAGGTAAAGGGAAAGCAAGAATGGACAGGCCAGTTAGTTTAACATCTGTCCGAGCGAAAATGCTGGAATCTATTATTAAGGATCCTATCACGGGTCACTAAGAAAATCCAAATGCAATTATGTAGATCCATCATGGTTTTGTGACAAGTGCAGTGCCACAGGGATCAATGCTGCGGCCTCAACTATTTACAATTTATATCAATGACTTGAATGAAAGGACTGAATGAATTTGCGAAATTTGCTGATGACACAAAGATAGAGAGGAAAGTAAGTGGTGAAGAGGGGATAAAGGTCAGCAAAGGGATATAAATAGATTATAGGAGTGGGCAAAAAATGACAGATGCCGTATAATGTGGGAAAATATAAACTTGTCCAGTTTGGCAGGAAGAATACAAAAGCAGCATATTATTGAAAAGGAGAGATATTGCAGAACCCTGAGGTACAGAAGGATGTGGATCCCTTGGTGCATGAATCACAAAATGTTACAATGCAGGAACAACAAGTGATGAGGATGGCAAAGGGAGTGTTGTCATTTATTACAAAGGGAATAGAATATAAAAGTAAAGATGTTTTGCTATAGTTTAACAGGGCGTCGATGAGACCTCGTCTGAATTACTGTGTCCAGATTTAGTCTCCTTTAAGAAAGGATATAAAAGCATTAGAAGCTGTTCAGAGAATATTCATTCAAATGATACTGGGAGGTGTTGTTGGTTAACTTATGAGGAAAGTTTGGGTAGGCTGGGTCTGTATCTATTGGAGTTTAGAAGAATGAGAGCTGATTTTATTGAAACATATAAAATCCTGGGGAAAATTGACAGGGTGGATGCTGAAAGGATGTTTCCACTTGTGGGAGAGACTAACGATAGGGAACACAGTTGAAAAATAAGGGGTCTCCCATTCTGGCAGAAATGAGGAGATTTTATTTTTCTCTCAAAGGGTAGTGAAAGTTTGGAACTCTCTTCACCAGAGTGCGATGGAGGAGAAGTCATTAATATTTCAAGGCAGAGGTGGAGAGATTCTTCATTGACAAGGGAGTCAAAGGTTAGCGGAGAATAGGCGGGAATATGGAGTTAACGCCACAATCAATCAGCTATGATCGGAGTGAATGGTGGAGGAGGCTCGAGAGGCAGAATGGCCTACTCCTGCTACTGATCTGCATGTTCATATGTACATACGATTGGAAAATGTCGTACTTACTGTAACTGGTATTCAGTTTAGAGTTCTATGGTCATTATATAGGTACCATTACAAAGGTACTTTCGAAGGGTCTTTGCTATTCTTTGTTTTGGGGGGACGTGGAGAAGGGAGGGGGCATCAGCCAATTTGAACAGAGCCAATTTCCAAACTGCAATGATATGAATGACGAGACAATTTCTCTATCACCAAGTGCTGTTGATTGAGAAATAAATGGTGGCGAAATAATGGGGGAAATCCTCTGCTCTTCCATTTTAATCCACTGAAAGGTATGTCATTCAGATGACATCAAAATGTTCTATTTTAGTCATGGGATAGAGGCGGGAAAAGAGGTGTGGGTTTCTAAAGAGGGAACCGACAGATGAGGATCACCAAATGATGGAAATAATAAATGATCAAATGTGGATGTGGGTTTTAGTTGGAATATATTAGGATATGTTTAGAGTTATAGTCAAATTTTGAGTTGTTTGGTTACTTAATGATCACAAATCACAGAGTCTAACTTTTTCAATCGGCCATTTTTTCCCAGCGACACCGTCTGCGCCCACTCTCTACAAACTGGTCTCCTCCTGTCAGCAACACAACACCGACGGCTCCGTCACCTACGGCTGTTTGGCGATGGACTATTCCCCAGAAATCACCAAACTGACCTGGAAGAAAGATGGGCAGCCGATCACCACTGGATTTAAGACTTACCCGTCAGTGAGAAACCAGAAGGGAACCTTCACCCTGAGCAGCCAGTTAACCATCACCGAGTCAGAGGGGGAATGCAGCAAAATCAAGTGTGAGGTTCAATACAGCGGCTCAGACAAGAGCATTGAATGGCAATGTAAGTGTTGGGGAACCTGTGAGAAACAGAAAGGCTGTAATTGACCTGTATAGGGCCTTGGTTATAATACATTTATTGTGCTCTGCATACTTTTGATCCCTGGAAATTCCAGGTTAGTGTCCATTGACCGCAAAGAGCCTGTTAAAATATAAGAACTCATTGTATCTGTTATCAATTTCTTCTGCAAGAAATGGCTAACCTGTGTTTTTTGAAGGTGCTGGATATGACCAGGTCCCTCCAACTGTTCTCCTCACCGTGAGTTCCCGGGAAGAAATCACAACCAACAAATTTGCAACCGCCGTCTGTTCCATCGTCGATTTCCGACCAAATCCAATCACCGTGAAGTGGCTGAAGAATGGACAACCCATGGATTCAGGAATTGTCACCTCTCCCGTCTTTGAAGTGAACGGGAACTTCTCGGCGACCAGTCGGCTGAAAGTCTCTGCTGGGGCATGGTTCACCGACGCGGTCTATACCTGTCAGGTCACTCACCAAGGGGTCACCCAAAGTCGAAACGCCACCAAGTGTGAGGGTAAGAAATACAAACAGAGGAAGCAATAGATCATTCTGCTCTCCGATGTTAATCAAATCAGGAATTTACTGGAGTTAGTAGAAAGCACGGAACAACTTCTAATTTACTGTCATGTAGTTATTGTTTAATTCCGATGTGAGGGCTGCATTCGGATTGTTCACCATTCAGGATTTTATCACGTCACGTCTCTGCATTGACGTCACAGAATGAGTGAGGTGGACTTGACATTAGCTTTACCCTGAGTCAGCTGATCATATTTGGAGACGCAGAAGGTGTCTGGAACCCTTCACTGGTAACAGCTTCGGGAGAGAGTGTTGGAAAGTGCATCCACCCTATTTATAAAACGGCTTTCAGTACTGCATTCCAGGGCCCAGGAATGGTACATTTGTAATGGGACTGGGGCAACATAGATTCATGAGAATGTTACCGGGGCTGAACGACTTAAATTATGAGAACGATTTACATAGACCAAGCTGGTTTTCCATTGTGTAAAGAAGATTAAAGACGATAGTTAGAGGTCGATATGTCCAAGGTGATTTATTCTCCTTCAGGGAGTGAAGGCTGAATACTGCTGTCCTGCTCCTGAAGGTGAAACTTTGGTTGATCTTCATTTCTGTCTCACAGGCCCAGACCACTGCCCCAACGATCCCACAATTACTCTACTGCCACCGCCAATAGAACAGGTCTTACTGGAGGCGACCGTGACCTTAACCTGCATCGTTTCCAATGCTCCTTATGGAGTCCTCGTGTCCTGGACACAAGAGAAGAAGCCTTTGAAATCAGAGATCGCCGTCCAACCGGGACAGGACCCCGACAGCGTGGTCAGCAACGTAAACATCTCGACACAAGCCTGGCTGAGTGGGGCTGAGTTTTATTGCGTGGTGAGCAATCAGGATCTGCCGACTCCTTTAAGAAGTTCCATCCACAAGGAACCAGGTGAGCGGTGAGATTGAAGCAATAAGTAGTTCAATGTGTCTATTTCCAGTGTAAGTGTAAGAATCAATATTTACTATTCAGTGTATTTATGGTCTACTCTGATTAGCAATTTCGCCAACTAAACGCCCTGGGCCTGTGGACTTTCAGGGGGAAATTGATAAGTAGATGAATGAACAATGAACTGAAGGCTGTGCCATTGGGTTTAGATGAAGCAAGATGGGAGGAGCCTGGTGCGAAGCTGAAACACCAACACAGACCAGTTGGGCCGAATGGCCTGTTTCTGTGCTGTAAACTTTGAGAAACTTTCTCGTCCAACCCCATAAGTTCTCAGGGAAAAGGATTGTATCCATCTCTGCCCCGAGCTGGAAAACCGGACAGATCCCAAAGATTTTTATTTATTAATTCATGGCATTTGGGCGTCGCTGGCTGCGCCAGCGTTTATTGCCCACCCCTAATTGCCCTTGACAAGGTGGTGTTGAGCTGCCTTCTTGAACCGCTGCAGTCCATGTGATGTAGATACACCCACAGTGCTGTTAGGGAGGGAGTTCCAGGATTTTGATTCAGCTATAGTGAAGGATCGGTGATATATTTCCAAGAAGTGGATAATGAAACCCCTTAATATTCATCACAAAACACGTTTCTCTCACATCTAACCAGCGGTTTCATTGTCTACGAAATTATCCAGTTTATTGACACTTATTGTACATTTTCTGCAGGTAAAAATCTGCGGGAACCGTCCGTGTCTGTCCTCCTGCCCTCGGCAGAAGATGTCTCCGCTCAGAGATTCGTCTCCCTCAGCTGCTTGGTGAGAGGTTTCTCCCCCCGAGAGATCTTCGTCAAGTGGACCGTCAATGACAAGCCGGTGAATCCCGGGAACTACAAGAACACCGAGGTGGTGGCGGAGAACGGCAATAGCTCCTTCTTCATGTACAGCCTGTTATCCATTGCAGCGGAAGAGTGGGCCAGCGGCGCTTCTTACTCCTGTGTGGTGGGACATGAAGCGATCCCCTTGAAGATCATCAACAGAACGGTTGATAAATCCAGCGGTAAACCGAGTTTTGTGAATATTTCCCTTGCACTGATGGACACCGTTAATTCATGTCAATGAGAATCTCTCGGTTACGTTTCAAACTTCAATAAAAAAATAATAAAGTCCTTTTCTCCAATTGTGATTTAAATGCACAATCGCTTAATTAATGTTGTTTTCCACTTTTGCTAATGTTAGAGCTGTTTAGTTAAAATCGGATATTTCCAGGGCTCAGAACCAAGTCTTGTACACCCAGTGCTCCCAGCTCAGATACACCCTGGGTTAGAGACAGAGTAAAGCTCATTCATCACGGGATTCTGCAAAATAACATCACCAACTCTCCTCCCACTGAGGGGAAATCTAACAATTTCCTATTTCCGGCAAACAAACTCAGCACATTTAGATCTCGGTGTTGCTGCTTCTCTTATTGTCCATTCCTTTAAAATGGATGCCAGCTTTAAGTTGCTGCATCGCACCCACTGGGAATTGAAGTGAGGGTCACACAGAAACATGTCTCAACAATTCCCCATCAGAGAGAGGGGGAAGGAAAATTGTTAACCCACTGCACCCCCTCACTTCCCCATCAGAGAGAGGGGGAGGAGAAATTATTAACCCACTGTACCCCCATTTCCACGACAGAGAGAGGGGGAATGGAAATTGTTAACCCACTGTACCCCCATTTCCCCAACAGAGAGAGGGGGGAGGGAAATTGTTAACCCACTGTACCTCCACTTCCCCAACAGAGAGAGGGGGAAGGGAAATTGTTAACCCACTGTACCTCCACTTCCCCAACAGAGAGAGGGGGAAGGGAAATTGTTAACCCACTGTACCTCCACTTCCCCAACAGAGAGAGGGGGAAGGGAAATTGTTAACCCACTGTACCCCCACTTCACTAACAGAGAGAGGGGGAAGGGAAATTGTTAACCTGCTATACCTCCACTTCCCCAACAGACAGAGGGGGAAGGGAAATTATTAACCCACTGTACCTCCGCTTCCCCAACAGAGAAAACTGAAAGGAAAATTTTTAGCCAATTTTACCTCCACTTCCTAAACAGAAAGACGAGGAAGGTCATTGGTTAACCTGGTGTGTCTCCACCTTCTCAGCAGAGAGAACCGAAAGGGAAATAGCTTAGCCAACCAGACGGAACAAAACTATTAACTCACTGGACTCTCAGTCCCCGAGCAGAGAATCTGGAAGGGAACGGGCCTTTGCTGTAAGGACCCAATTACCAACAGCAGAAGTCGGCTTCTAGCTTACTGGCCACAGGTTTTAAAGTCCCATCATGCTTAAAATGTTGTAAAATATATATTTATGCAACATAATTTTAAGAAGTTTTCACACTCTTGTTCCTGTTAATCTTATGCTAAGATTGATTTCCCATCATCCGAATCTAAACTGATTATTAAATCCTCCCTGGGTTGTTCACGGTTCTGTCCCTGCATTTTATGAGGCAGATGGTTGATTGTTTGCATTCGTTCACCTGATATCACCTTGCATCTCACAGAAAACACGTTTATACAGAACATTGAAAATATTCACCAAAATTTTCACTATCAGGGTGGGATCGATCGTTAGGACCTGGTGAAACACTGAAAAATGGTAAAAATGCACACAAGGGTCACAAATGGACGCACACAAACATACATACATACACACATAGGCACAGACACGCAGACACAAACACACAGTACAGGCAGACACACACACATACATACATAGGCACACACACACACACACACACGCACACACAGGCACAGACACACTCACAAACACGGGCAGACACACAAACACACACACATAGACAAATACACATTCGCACACACACAAACAGGCACAGACAGACACACACACGCACACACAATCACACACACACAATCACACATAAACACAAATACACACACAAATGCAGGCACAGGAACACACATATACACAATCACACACACACAAACAAATACACACGTGCACACGCACATACACACACACATACTCACACACATATACACAATCTCACACACACAAACAGATAAAACCAGACAAGCAGACTCATACAAGGACACAAATATGCATCATCACACATTCACAATGACAGAAATACAGACAAAAAGACACACACTATCATACACATTAAAACAAGTACATGGATACACATGAACACATGCACACACATGAGCAGACGACACCCAGACAGACAAACACATAGAGGAACAGACTAACATATTCACAGGCACACATGTAGACACAAACATGAAACACGCTTATACACACGAGAACACAAAAAACACACGTTAGTACGTTTGAAAGCATAAACACATATTGATACATAGTTTTAAATATCCATCAACACACAAATGCACACATTAAAAACTCTCTCTCTCTCACACACACACACGCGCTGTGACACAGACATTAATATGCTGACACATACGTGGAACACAAAAAGAAACATTAACACATATTAGCAGACAAGAACGCATAAACACACATTAACACAGATAGTAATAAATAAACATAGATATCAATACATAAACACACACAATAACACACTCATACATACACATTGGCAAAAAAAACAAAATAGACATGCAGACGCAGACACAAAAATGCACAAGTCAGCACTCATTGGCAAATGAACACACCTCAATACTCATACACACATATGGACACAGAAACAAAGAGTGATGCAAGGCACGATATACTCATGCACACATACATAAAAGCTAAAGCATGACACAAACGCCAGGCTATTGAAGAAGGTATAATTCAAATGCACTTTTTTAACCGACGTATCCTCCGGCAATTGTCCCTATTACATAATGATCCGAAAAGCACACTGAAACAATGTTCTTACTGAGAATCTGATTTAAGTTAATGACGCACCAAACATTCCCATCACAAATAGACAAACAAGATGGGAAATCACATCCGAGATTTTAAAAAGCAACGTTCACAGTTTCCAAATAAGTTGCTCAGTGAATCTCTCCCAATACCCATCATAATATTCTCCAATAATAGATCGTTCGAAATTGTTCGAAAATAAAATGATATTGGAGATAATTTTCTATATTTTCCGACTCGGACTATACGAGGATTGTAAAGGAAGAACAGCTGTGGAGATAGTTACAGAGATAGGTTGCTGAAATTCACGAGTTTAACAGTAGATATATATTGAACATTAAATTAGAGAATACATTAATAACTTAGGAAAGAGTAAAGAGTATATTTTTAAAAGATATCCTAGATTAATAAATAACCTAATTATATTTCCTCGGTTATATCCTCGCAGATTCCACAGATCGCCCCTGGATTGAAGACTCTGAGGATGATAACGGCAACATCTGGACAACCGCTTCCACATTCATCATCCTGTTCTTCCTGAGCATTTTCTACAGCACTGCCGTCACTCTGGTGAAGGTCAGAAGGTTCAATCCACTCACACTTCAAACTGACAGAAGCGGTTTGAAAAATCTCTCAATGTTTCATTGATTAAAACACTCACATAAATGTCCCACATTCTAAACATCTGCTTCATTATTTTATCCTCTTTTACAGATCAAGTGACCAGTTGAATTTTGGACACCGTAGATTTTCCTCAGCCGTTTATTGAGATCTCTGTATTACGAATTTAAAATATGTCCTCTCGGTGAATCTAAAAATGAAATACCTTCAGTTCATGTTTCCGAATTTGTAACTAAGACAGTCATGGACGGTATTTCCGCTTCTCTGTTTGAAATGTGCGAGATAATTATGGCTGTGTTGTAACTGTAGCTTATAATTCCCCAGTAGTTTGAATTCCATGTGTAAATAAGTAGCTTTCCTCATTCCTCATTCACAATTATTCCCTTCCCTTTATGTTGAGCTCCGGTTTTCTCTTTCTGGTCTCTGTCACAGCTGTACATACAGTTGGCAGCTCAGAGCGAATGTGTTCTGTTCTCAGTGTGACTCAGTCATCATATTCAGTCCAGTTGACTTTAAAATAAACTTTTCTGTAAAATGTTCTCCGAAATTGTTAATAAATCATGAATGTGAAACGAACGGACTTTGCTGAACTCCTTTCCCCCAGGCCCATCGACACCACTCCATTTCCCCTATTACACTGTTTCCTCCCCTTTCCCAGATTTTTTTTAACCATTCCTGTTTGGGATGTGAATCAAAAACAGAAATGCTGGAAAAACTCAGCAGGCCCAACAGCATCTGTGGAGAAAAAAAAGAATTAACGTTTCGAGTCCTCATGACTTCTTCAGAGCCCAAGGTCCTTCAGTGAAAGAGTCACTGCGCCACCCAGCGACCCATCGGTGTTAATACACCTTTACCTCTACCTTTTTATGGCAAACTTCAGAGCCAGGATGATTGCACAGCGAGGGTAACCTCGGTGATTTCACTCATACTCAGGCCTGTCACAGTCACATGTCAGGTAATTGTAAACAGCAGGGATCTGCTTCATCAGAGGCCCATATAGGACAGTATATGGAGGACGAAAGTTTCCTTTACACTGTCCCATCTAACACTCCCAAGGTCGGTGCAGCAGGGGTTAGATAGGGAATAAAAGTTTTTTTTTATCTCTTTACCCTTTCATGAGGTGTGGGTGTCGCTGGCAAGGCCGCCCAGAACAGCCCGGCTTCCAAGGCCATTTCAGAGGGCAGTTAAGTGTCAGTCAGGTTGCTGTCGACCTGGAATCACATGTCAACCAGGCTGGGTAAGGATGGCAGATTTCCTTCACTAAAGGACATTAGTGCAGCAGATGGATTTTTACGACAATCGGTGATGGTTGTCATGGTCACCATTCCTGAGGCTAGTTTTCAATCCCAGATTTTAATAATTGAATTCACATTCCAGCAGCTGCTATGTTGTGATTTGAACCCATGCGCCCAGAGCATTCGCCTGGACTCTCTCCACCTTGTCCAATTAAACACTCACAAGGCAGAGACGTCACTGGCCACCTTCTCAATGCAATTAGGGATGGGCAATAAATGCTGGCCCAGACAGCCACGCCCACATCGCATAAATGAATAACAAAAAATACATAAACCCGCAGACTGAACCGTTGACACAAACCATGGGAAGATTCCTAGAGACTAGGGCCGATCTGACACAGACACATTATCGAGCAGTAATTCTGCAAATTATTACCACAGTTTGGGGCTTATTAGGAAAACCAGGGAGAAAAAATAGTGGAAATTCCCAGGCCCTGCGGCCTGCCAGGCGCAAGAAACAACCGAATTCACGGAACATCACCCCAGGGATCCTCTTTCCCTGCTCCATTCCCTCTCATACCTTTCTTCTGAACTCACTGAACATCACCCCAAGGATACTCTCTCCCTTCTCCATTCACCCTGATACCATCCTCTTGAACTCACTGAAGATCACCCCAGGGATCCTCTTTCTCTGCTCCATTTCCAGGCCTGCTGTTATCCAGTAACCTCCCACACAAATAGTTTTCGAATATTTATTTTTATAAGTGGGATAAATTAGATCAAACATGTGCATAACAGCCAGCCCATTAGAAATATTGGTTCAAAACAACAAATATAAATTGATTCTATGATTGCACATATAGAACTGGAACACACCATTGCACCGAGTGAATCCACTGTCAGTTTACATGTTGCTCAGTGAAAATTTCAATCATCCTTGACTTTTTGGCATTTGAGCACTGAGCCGGGAAGCAGTCTGGACTCAAAGAACATGTGAACATATAAACTCGGAGCAGGAGTAGGCCACTCGGCCCTTCTCCGCCATTCAATAAGATCACGGCTGATCTGATTGAAACCTGCTGCTTACCCCGATCATCTTTCACCCCCTTGTTGATCAAGAATCAATCTAGCTCAGCCTTTAAAATATTCAAAGACTCTGCTTCCACTGCCTTTTGAAGGAGAGAGTTACAAGTACTCACGACCCTCTGAGAAAAAAACTTCTCTCATCTCTGTCTTAAATGAGCGACCCCTTATTTTGAAACAGTGACCCATGGTTCTAAATTCTCCCACAAGACGAAAGATCCTCTCCACATCCACCCTGTCAAGACCCCTCAGGATCTGAAAGAATTCGATCAAGTCGCCTCTTAGCCTTCTAAACTCCAGCGGATGCAGGCCTAGCCTGCCACCTTTCCTCATAAGACAAGCCGCCCATTCTTGGTATTAGTTCAGTAAGCCTTCTCTGAACTGCTTCTAACGCATTTACATTTTCCTTAAATAAGGAGGCTAATACTCTACACTGTACTCCTGATATCACTGTCCTGTACAACTGAAGTATAACCTTCTTATTTCAATTCCCCCTCACAGCAAATGATAACATTCTATTAGCTTTCCTAATTACTTGTTGTGCCTAAGTAGTTCAGCATTTTTCAATTTCTGTCAGACCTTCTTAATAGCTTTGCACATCTGGAAAGTATTCTCCCATGTTCTATCCTTGTTACCCTAACGTGTCTAAATCTCTTCACAGCCGAGATACTCCTCCCCACACTTTACATTTCCACCGCTTCCATCAGCTAAACTATATCCACAGGCACCAGCAGGGATCGAACTCACAGCATCTGGTTTGATAAGTCCACTATTTTAACCATAGGTTACGCCAACAGCGCCAGAAAGCTTAAGGCCCTCTTCCAACTTTTAAACCTACTGTTATTCTCTGTGCCATTTACTATGAAGATGCACAACGAAAGTGAGTAAAGTTTATGATGGTAAAAATGCATTCATCCCCCTCAGGGAACTGAATCACATTGACACACGCAGAGAAACACACACAGACATAGACACCGATAGTGACAGCGGCATAAGGAGAGACAAACATCCAGAAAGCAAGGATGTCACCAAATTGGCTCCGTTTTTGTTCCATTTCCAACTGCAAATTTGGTGTATGCCAACAGATGAACGTAAATGAAAAATACCGGGAAGCGTTTGAAAGGTTTTTTAATCCATTTAATAGATAATCAATTCTGTAACTCATTCTTAAAACAGGAACATGTAAACTACTAAATGTAGATTGCAGGTTCAAAATGTCGGATTTTCACCTGTATCAGGGAACTCTAAAGGGTTTCAAACCCATTACATAAGCAAGTCAGTTCCGTACATCGTCGCCATGTACCTTTTAATGTTCTGTACATAAAACGACAGAGGGGTTACAGAAAGGAATGAAGAAATGCAGCCCCATCTATTCCTGGCTGTCCTGCAATTTCTGCTGCCTCTCCTCGATCTTTCCGCCAGAATGGAGCACTGCACACCGAGCGCACACAGGAGGGACATGATTGAGGTGCATAAAATTATGAGGGGCATAATAGGGCCCACAGGAACGAACTTTTCCCCTTGGTGGACGGATTTTAAGGTAAAGGGTAGGAAGTTTAGAGGGGATGCGAGGATGAATTTTCTCACCCAGAGGGTGGTGGGAATCTGGAAGTCACTGCTTGAAAGGGTGGTCGAGGCAGAAACCCTCATAACATTTAAGAAGTATTTGGATTGGAATAATTAGGTATTTGTTTGACCGGCGCAGACTCGATGGGCCGAAGGGCCTTTTTCTGTGCTGCAGCCCTCACCAACTCAATGACTGAAGGGTATGGCAAAATTGATTGAAAATACGGACAGTCTGAAACTCTGGCAGCGATGGGATTTCAAGCCACGCCTCCACACAGACCGAAACTTAAATCCAGCGCCTTAGACCGCTCGGCCACTGCGACGTCTAAAATTGTCATTGCCTTGACTGGAAATTTCAATCGCCGTCCACTTTGTAACGCTCAGTAACTGAACGGCCTCCAATGTAAAAACATACAAAAAGAAACAATCTCCTCTTGCATCTTCCCTACCTGCTTTTTCTCCCTGAACCTTTTTAATATGAAGCTACACAACTAATGTGAATGAAGTTTGCGATGGTAAAATGCGTCCACCCCCTCGTGGAACTGAACCGAATTGATATATTCCAGATCCGAACCACTCGCTGTGCAATATAGAAGCCTCTTTAAAATTGGAACCTTAATTTTCTGTTTCCTCTCCGACCAAAATGAATCACTTCACACTTCCGGACATTAAATTTCAGCTGCCACTTGTCCGTCCAAATGGATTTGTTGAAGAACCCGAAAGGAGAACCGACTCAAACTTGGAATGAAAGAGTGAGAATGAAGGAAGAGAAGTGACGGGTTTTATAGATACCGGAGGAAAGAGACTCCGGGATCAGTTCATTGTGACAGTTCACACAGCAACAAGAAAACAACATTCCCTGATGAGGGCCAAACCCGGGCGGCAGGAGCGGGAGCGCTGAATAACAGCCTGTTTAGTTACAACACAGAAGACTTGTTCAGCCAATAACAGCATCGAGTGTGTTCGACATGAACATGACGTGAACAGTGAGGGGAAATAGTGCCACAAGCTGCGGATGGACAACTTTCAATTTCCAAACCCACCAACAGAATCAATGCGGCTCCTCTGAAACTTTCAAGGCAAATACTGATCCTTTATAAGGTGCCGTTCCCAGAACTATCCACAGTCCTCCAGGTGTGACCTAACCAGGGCTTTGTGTAGCTGCAGCAAACCTTTCCCTCTTTTCTATAACTGTCTCTGTAACAGTTTGTACAGCAAGAGGAATTAGATTGTATAGAGCGACTGAGAAAAACGAGGACATGCTTGATCTGAATCAATCTCTTTGGAAAGTTCGGTATGAAATCAGCTGCGTAAATACATTTTTTGTTTCAAAAACTATTTCGGAATCTAAAGTCCAACTCTTGATGTCTTTGGGTCTGGGAACCTTTGTTAATGATCACACAGTGCGCATGGGCATTGCAGAAACTCCTGCTCCTCTTTCAATATTGTTTCTCAGAGTTTTCAAAAGGGAACTGGAAAGGGAGAAAAATCAGGGTAATGGAAAAAGAGAAGGAAATTAGGGCGAATTGGAAAGCTCTTTGTAAAAAACTGACATAGACACGATGGGCCGAATTGTCTCCTAATGCGCTGTGTCATTTTAAGATGACATTGCTAAATTTGTCTGGTTCCAGAATTACTGATTGTAGCAGCTGAATTCCATTTCTTCCAAACAAAGGCCCAAAGTGCTGCTGCTTGACCGCGCAGGTTAATATTGCGGACAGGTCCATTGGGTTTCGGCAGCGCAGTGATTCTGTAGCGTGGTGCTTATCACGTTCGCCAAACACACAAAAAGACCCCGGTTTGAAATTGGACAGAAACATTATCAAAACCTGTACATGTAAATGTGAAGAGAAGTTCGATAATTCACTTGTGTTGTTAAATATTAAATACAGTATCGTACGGCCACGTGGCAATTGCTCTTCCAGAAGCGCTGAAAAACATCCCACAAACGAAAAACAAGCACATTTCATCACACACGAAACAGTAAAGTTTATGAACCATTTTCAACTGTCACTCGGTAGACCTATTAGCAGTTTGTTTACATACTTACTCCCCGTCTCAAAGATGGCTAATAGCAATGAGTGCTCCTAAAGACTAGCAAGACAAGCGATACTGTAATTGAAACCGAGGAAATGGCAGATATGCCACAGGTTCACTTTGTATCGGGCTTCAGAATAGAGGAAGAGGAAAAACTACCAGGGAACCGAGGAAGCCACGACTCGGTGCAGGTCTGGTGACATCCCTCCTTTCATATTCAGTACGGAAAAAAGAGACATGAACGGGATGTAGGCGCCAGAATGTAAAAGATGCCATGAGCCTATTTGAAAGAAGAGCAGGGGAGTTCTCCCCGCTTCCTGGTCAATGTTTATCCCTCAATCAACGTCACAAAGACACATTCTCCGCTCATCATGACGTTAATGTTTGTGGGAGTTTGCTGAGCGGTGATTGGCAGCCGTGTTTCCGACATTGCCACAATGACGACACTACACAATGTCCTTCATTGACTGGAAAGCGATTTGAGACGTCCGCTGGTCGGGAAAGGTGCTATGTAAATGCAAGCCTGTCTTTATTTAATTATCATAAACCCCAGTCCTCTGGTGACTGACCCTCGAGAGTGGAAACAGTTTCTCCCTAACTGCTCTATCAAACCGCCAGCCGCCGATCCCTTCCTCAGCCCAATAATTTTAAACACCATCATGAAAACTAGGTTTAACCTGCTTTGCTCTAAAGAAAACGATCCCAGCTTTTAAAGTCTCTCCACAAAACTGAATGTGTTCACCCGTGAACATGGTGCACGGCGGAACATTGTGGCGAGATTTTGGGAAATGTTGTTAGTTGGCAGGTGGAAAAATGGAGGAGGAACCAAAACGGGAAACCCAGTCTCCAGTTCTATGAATAATTACAAACTCTTTAGGAAACGGAATTAGGGGAGAATGAAGGGTGAGCTGTCCGACTGACCAGGGCCTATCCGGAATGTTAAGCCATGCTGTCATGCAGCAGCACTCTGGGTTTCTGTTTCGGTGAAATGGAATTCAGCTGGTATTATCAGGGATGCTGCAGAAAGATTCATATAACAATGTAATCATAAAACGGCAAAGCACCATGTATCCATTCAATGGCATACGGGGCCCTGCCATAATCCTGTCTCGATCAGCTTTTTTTTAAGAGCAAACGAATTAATCTCAGTTTCCTTCCCTCTTTTAGTAAACCTGTTATTATTCTGAATATCAATTAATTGCACAATTCCCTTTTGAAAAAGGAGATTCTGCAGATTCCATGCCTAGTTTACCTTAATTAACACTGTTTCCCTCATCCAATGCCATGAAGATTTAGACTAGTGTTTCTTACATAGCTATGCATATGAACATTATTTACTTTTTCTATTGATTTCATATCGAATTGACAAAAGTGCTTATTTTTCTGATCAAACATCTCCTTATTTTTGAGTTGATTTATACAATCTAATTACATTTGCTCCACAAACGGCTAATCGAGGGTGTTATATCACAGTGGGAAATCATTGTTACAGTTCAAAAGAGCCCTGCCAAGATCAAAGGCTGGCATAGTTTGTTTCGTTCATTTGGTTTAAAATGCATTTGTTCTGGGAAGGTAATCTTACAGAATACATATTTGTTTAGGAAAAAGTGCTGATCTACCAGAATGTTTGAAGGATTCCAATGGTTAGACTGAGAGGTCATGTCATTTGTTACAGGAAGACAACTCTGGTGCCTCAGTTTGTTTGAATTTCAAAATGCAGAAGGCTCGGTCCAGCAAATGTCTTAGGCAGCAATGCTTTCTGCTCAATTATTATGAACACACTTCTGCTCCTCAGCAGAAGAAATTCAACAAACTTTTCTCAGCAATTTTTTACCTTATTCACCATTCAGTATTAATGTATTTGATATTGATGCCCTTGGTTGACTTGAGGCTCTCTGAAATAGACAGCATCGAATTGCAAACTTGACTGGCAAACAAAAGAATGTAAGTCACCGGGTAATGCATTTGATATGGGTCTGATTTGAGATGTAGTACAACAGTCAGCATTTCAACAAAATAAAAGAATTTCACAGGCAACAGGCTTGAGAATGATGCGTTAATTAGATCTGATCCCTCTTTGTCTGTCTTTATGAGCACACATTACACTGAGACACCTTTGACATGGTGAGTAACTTATTTAAGCTGCATCGAAAGATCCATTGATTTATCTTGTTGACTAAACGAGCTGCTAATATGTGTGCGCAGTGAAATACGAACATCTATCCACTCAAGCGTGTCATGGAATCTCAGCACGTGCTGATTTTGCTGCATTCATTTTGTGACCTCCGTGAGAGCAAATATTGCCTGCAACATGGGAGATTCAAGTAAGCTTCAACGACTCAAATCATCCGCACTATTTAAAGAGTAAGTTTCATAATGCTTCTGCCCGGTTTCGAACCGGGGACCTTTCGCGTGTGAGGCGAACGTGATAACCACTACACTACAGAAACTGCCACGGTTTGAACGATCCTGTCCGGAATGCTAAACTGCGTTCTAACTCAGCTGCAATCTGGGTCTATATTGCGGAGAAATGGAATACAACTGCTGTTTTCAGGAACGCTGCAGCGAGACTGATGTAACAATGTCATCATAAAATGGCCTAGCACCATGTATCCATATAATGGCAAAAGAGTCCCTTCTAACATCCGAACTCACGTCTCATTTTAAACGAGAAAACTAATTCATCACAATTTGCTTCTCTCTCTAAATGATCTATTTCTTCTCCCTTTCATTAAATTACTCAATTCTCTTTTGAAAAAGTCGTTACTGCAGAATCCATGCCTGGTTTGCCTTAATTCACAAGGTTCACATGACGATTTGGACTTGGGTTCCTAATATACTTCACCAGATGAACATGTAATTATGCAATTGATCTGATATCGAACTTGCGAAAGTGTTATTTTTAACCTTACTATTTTTACAATCTTATTACTTTTGCTCCATACCCCTTCAACCGAGGGTGCGATATTACAGAGGAAAATGTTTGTTCCGGAGTTTAACAGGGCCCTGCCAAGATCGCGTGCTTCAATTATTCGTTTACGTCAATTGGTTTGAAATAATTTTGTTCCTGGACCGGAATCTAACAGAGGATAAATATTTGTGGAACAAACAGTGCAGTGCTGAGCTACCAGAAGGTTTGGAGGTTTCCAATGGTTGGACTGAGGGTCCATGTCACTTGTTGCAGGGAGGCAACTGTTGGTTTCACCCTGGTGCCTCAGCTTGTTTTGAATTTCAAAATGTAGACGTGTCCGTCCAGCAAATGTCTCCGGGTGCAATGCTTTCTGCTCAATCATTAGGAGCATCCTTCTCATCCTTGGAAGACGAAATTAAAGAAACTCAGTATTTGTTCCATTATTCTATATTTAATATTCATATTTTATCTGTTATTGATGCCTTCGTCTGAATTGAGACTCTCTGAAATATACACCAGCCCCGAATTGCAAACATGACTGATAGACGAAAGAATGTCAGTCAACAGGGAATGCAAACCATGTGGTGCTCATTTGAAATTGAGCGCAGTTAGCGTTTAAACAAAATCCAATAATTTTATGGGGAACAGGCTTGAGAATGATGCGTTAATTAGATCTGATCACTCTTTGTCTGTCTTTGTGAGCACACGTTACAATGAGACACCTTTGACATGGTGAGTAACTGTGTTAAGTTGCATCGAAAGACGTACTGATTTTGCTGCAGATAAAAGCAAAAAACTGCGGGTGCTGGAAATCCAAAACAAAAATAAAAATACCTGGAAAAACTCAGCAGGTCTGGCAGCATCTGCGGGGAGGAACACAGTTAACGTTTCGAGTCTGTATGACTCTTCAACAGAACTAAGTAAAAATAGAAAAGAGGTGAAATATAAAATCGCATATATCTTTTATATTGCACCTCTTTTCTATTTATTAACTGTGTTCCTCTCCGCAGATGCTGCCAGACCTGCTGAGTTTTTGCAGGTATTCTGATTTTGCTGCACGTGTTTTATGACCTCGGTGAGAGCAAATGCATTATGCCTGCAACATTGGAGATTCAGGTAAGCTTTAACAATGCAAATTATCCTCACAATTTAATAGTTAAGTTTTAATAATGTTTCTGCCCGGTCTCGAACCGGAGACCTTTCGCGTGTGAGGCGAACGTGATAACCACTACACTACAGAAACTGCCACGGATCCAATGATCCTGTCTGGAATGCTAAACTGCGTTCTAACTCAGCTGCAATCTGGGTCTATATTGCGGAGAAATGGAATACAACTGCTGTTTTCAGGAACGCTGCAGCGAGACTGATGTAACAATGTCATCATAAAATGGCCTAGCACCATGTATCCATATAATGGCAAAAGAGTCCCTTCTAACATCCGAACTCACGTCTCATTTTAAACGAGAAAACTAATTCATCACAATTTGCTTCTCTCTCTAAATGATCTATTTCTTCTCCCTTTCATTAAATTACTCAATTCTCTTTTGAAAAAGTCGTTACTGCAGAATCCATGCCTGGTTTGCCTTAATTCACAAGGTTCACATGACGATTTGGACTTGGGTTCCTAATATACTTCACCAGATGAACATGTAATTATGCAATTGATCTGATATCGAACTTGCGAAAGTGTTATTTTTAACCTTACTATTTTTACAATCTTATTACTTTTGCTCCATACCCCTTCAACCGAGGGTGCGATATTACAGAGGAAAATGTTTGTTCCGGAGTTTAACAGGGCCCTGCCAAGATCTCGTGCTTCAATTATTCGTTTACGTCAATTGGTTTGAAATAATTTTGTTCCTGGACCGGAATCTAACAGAGGATAAATATTTGTGGAACAAACAGTGCAGTGCTGAGCTACCAGAAGGTTTGGAGGTTTCCAATGGTTGGACTGAGGGTCCATGTCACTTGTTGCAGGGAGGCAACTGTTGGTTTCACCCTGGTGCCTCAGCTTGTTTTGAATTTCAAAATGTAGACGTGTCCGTCCAGCAAATGTCTCCGGGTGCAATGCTTTCTGCTCAGTCATTAGAAACATCCTTCTCATCCTTGGAAGACGAAATTAAAGAAACTCAGTATTTGTTCCATTATTCTATATTTAATATTCATATTTTATCTGTTATTGATGCCTTCGTCTGAATTGAGACTCTCTGAAATATACACCAGCCCCGAATTGCAAACATGACTGATAGACGAAAGAATGTCAGTCAACAGGGAATGCAAATCATATGGTGCTCATTTGAAATAGACCACAATTAGCTTTTAAACAAAATCCAATAATTTTATGGGGAACAGGCTTGAGAATGATGCGTTAATTAGATCTGATCACTCTTTGTCTGTCTTTGTGAGCACACGTTACAATGAGACACCTTTGACATGGTGAGTAACTGTTAAGCTGCATCGAAAGACGTACTGATTTTGCTGCAGATAAAAGCAAAAAAACTGCGGGTGCTGGAAATCCAAAACAAAAATAAAAATACCTGGAAAAACTCAGCAGGCCTGGCAGCATCTACGGAGAGGAACACAGTTAACGTTTCGAGTCCGTATGACTCTTCAACAGACCTAAGTAAAAATAGAAAAGAGGTGAAATATAAAATCGCATATATCTTTTATATTTCACCTCTTTTCTATTTATTAACTGTGTTCCTCTCCGCAGATGCTGCCCGGCCTGCTGAGTTTATGCGGGTATTCTGATTTTGCTGCACGTGTTTTATGACCTCGGTGAGAGCAAATGCATTATGCCTGCAACATTGGAGATGCAGGTAAGCTTTAACGATGCAAATTATCCTCACAATTTAATGAGTAAGTTTTAATAATGTTTCTGCCCGGTTTCGAACCGGGGACCTTTCGCGTGTGAGGCGAACGTGATAACCACTACACTACAGAAACTGCTGTGTTGCTACTGAGCCTGTCCGGAATGCTAAACTGCGCTGCAACGCTGCAGCAATCTGAGTCTCTGTTGCGGAGAAATGAAATACAGCTGCGATTCTCAGGAACGCTGCAGCGAGACTGATGTAACAATGTCATCATAAAATGGCCTAGCGCCATGTATTCATGCAAAGGCATAAGAGGCCCTTCCAACATCCGATCCGAGGCCCCTTTTTAAACGAGCACACTAATTAATCGCAATTTGCTTCTCTCTCTTAATGAACCAGTTTTTCCCTCCCTTTCATTAAATTGCTGAATTCCCTTTTGAAAAAGTCGTTTCTGCAGAATCCATGCCTGGTTTGCCTTAATTCACAAGGTTCACATGACGATTTGGACTTGGGTTCCTAATATACTTCGCCAGATGAACATGATGTAATTATACAATTGATCTCATCGAATTTGCGAAAGTGTTACTTTTTCAACCTTAGTATTTTTACAATCTTATTACTTTTGCTCCACAGCCCTTCAATCGAGGGTGCGATATTACAGAGGAAAATGTTTGATCCGGAGTTTAACAGGGCCCTGCCAAGATCACGTGCTTCAATTGTTCGTTTAATTCATTTGGTTTGAAATAATTTTGTTCCTGGACCGGAATCTTACAGAGGATAAATATTTGTGTCGCAAACAGGGCAGTGCTGAGCTGCCAGAATATTTGGAGGTTTCCAATGGTTGGACTGACCAGGGAAGCTGACAAGCAAGCCTTCAAAATCACTGATGATCATCTCTTTACCCGTTACTGCCCTTCAGTTCACTGACACTGCCGACAGGTTTCTCACACAAAATGGTTTGTTTAGTTAACGTTTGGTCACCGGCCATCGAGCCCAGGCCGTGATGGAGAAAGCATTGACTCCGAACCACCCGGGTCCACCATCACCAGCTCCGTGTTGCCCCGTCCATCATTCTTGTGTCAGTTAATCCATCCTGCCTCGCTCTCTATCACAGATCTTCCCTTTTGTTCTTTTTACAGAGTGATTCCTGCCTTTTCAATCAGGAAAAGCTGGAAATAGCAGGCAGGGAGAGAAACAGAGTTAATGGTTTTTTTCCTCATTCGTTCATGGGATGTGGGCATCACTGGCTAAGCCAGCATTTATTGCCCATCCTTAAATTGCCCATTTTTTCAGGGGGCAGTTAAGAGTCAGCCACATGTAGGCTAGTCCAGGTAAGGACAGCGGATTTCCTTCCCTAAAGGGCGTTAGTGAACCAGATGGGGTTTTGTAGACTTTTAATTCCAGATTTTTGTTGAATTAAAATTTCACCATCTGTTATGGTTGGACCACCAGAGCATTACCCTAGGTCTCTGGAATACCAGTCCAGTGAAAATACCACTATGCTACATCAAAACTGGTAAATGCTAGAGATGTAACAGGTTTGAAACAGATAGAGGAGAGGAGGAAAGAACAAAAGGGAAGGTATGTGATAGGTTGGGAGGGGCAGGGGAGATGGAGGGGGCAGCGGACTGGTATTGTCACTGGACTAGTACTCCAAAGGCCCAGGGTAGTGTTTGAATCCCACCATGGCAGGTGGTGAAATTTGAATTAAAAGTCTAAATGATGAAACCATCAATTGTCATTAAAAACCCATCGATTCGCAAATGTCCTTCAGGAAATCTGCTGTCCTTACCTGGTCTGGCCTGCATGTGAATCTAGATGCACAATAATGTGGTTGACTCTGAAATGGCTGAGCAAACCACTCGGTTCTCAAGAGCAATTAGGAATAGCCAATATAATGTTGGCCCAGCCAGTACTGCCTACATCCCATGAATGAATGAAAAAAGCACAAAAGGGATGATGATGCCATTTTGTATCAATCAGTTCTCTCTGCTCTCAGTTCTGTCCCACACTGAAAACTCTCAATCCTTCCCCTCCGTTACCCGGGACAAACATTTCATTGAACAAGCCACACAAGTAACACAGGAAAAGAAATCTTCACTGTGACTTGGATAATTTCAGGTGTAGTTCCTTAATTTCCCTCCTGTAATTTTATGAATTAGACCATTCTCAACTTGATCCCATCGGATGTGGACCCAATGCTATCAGCCCTCCAGGAAGTGACTATTCTAATTCTGTGGCTCTGAGCAGTTCTGTTGGTGCAGGGGCTTGAGTGGAACTTGCCACTTTTAAACTGTCATAAGAGCGTAAGAAATAGGAACAGGAGTAGACCATTCGGCCCCTCGAGCCTGCTCCGCCATTCAATAAGGTCATGGCTGATCTTGTGTTTCGATTTCCAAATTCCCATCTAACCACGATAGCATTTGATTCCCTTGCCTAACAAGAATCTATCCACCTCTGCCTTAAAAATATTCAATCATCATTCATTGCATATCAGACCCGTGCCTACAAACTGCTCTCCCACTCTTCCAGTGAAGAAAAGAGCAGTTTTCATTCCTAACTCAACAACTGTGATGTTAACAAAGCGGGATGGAGATAGACTCCGTTTAAATGCGGTGACACTACTGGAGGAATGGAGAGCTGGGGTTCACTCCAGAAAACAGCAGCAATGTTTAAAGTTAATAATCTGAATCTGTGCTTGGTGTATTAGGAGGTTTGACCCGTATTGGAGTATCTTGCATCCCAGGGATGGGCAGTAACCCGCTGATTGAAGTTGCTGTCACTGTTTTCTGTTTGCAGTAGATAATTGGAGAGGGTGGGGCAAAATCCTACTGCTTTTCCCTGTCTCACTCACTACGGAGCAGGGAAGACAGAATCGTTGATGGGTTTGTTGCCCTGTCTGAAATGTAGCTTTGACCGACTGTTCATGATGGAGATCATGCTGCAGGAGCCTTTAATAATCTTACACAAGTCAGCTGGCAAGTGCAGGTTTGAGGGAAGCTTTCTGAACCATCAGGACTGGAAATGGGAACAAGTGGAAGATTCTGTCTAGTTTCAGTGTGTACAGACTGTAGAGGGGAAGAGCTAATGTCTCATGGCTGTAAGGTATTACATACAGTTAATATTTAACAATAAAGATGAATTATTGCTCACACTTAAAATATGTTTTGATAATGCTTCTGCCTGGTTTCAAACAGGGGACCCAGGAACTCTAGTTCCTATTTCTTATGATTGATAATCAACGTATATCGATAAACCTGTAGCAGACCTATATACTCTGCATTTTAATTGGATTTATCAGATGTGTGCACCACTATGAGCTGGGTTGTGGACTGTAATGCCTTCACTCTTCTCTGGTGATCTTCTCCAGAAAGGCTGGTGTAGATAGAATCACTTGGTCTGCAATATACAGTCACTGTGAGAATGATAATGGAACAATTTTCTGTCAAATGTTCAGTGACACCCGATCACTTACCGAGTGATTATGTAAAAATCTAATTCAAATAATCACAGCCACTGCCGATGAGGGAGGGAAGGAAGCAGCAGAGGCAGCTGATCAGATTGTCTCAATCTTAGTGACAAAGAAGCTCCATGTGCTCCTCACACTTGTTGTTGGAGGTGAGGATGGAGGGGACAGGGGTGAGAGAGTGCACTTCAGAAGGAACTAACTTGGGTTAGAAATATTGAAAAGACTCAAGACACTATGTGTTTAACACAAAGCTAATCTAATTGACCTTTATCTACAATATCAGCCTGAATAACTGGGCTGAAGTTTATTAATATCATCAGAAACAGACCCCAATACACATAATTCAGTCCTGAATGTGATTAACAGCAAAATCCAACCATTGTCGTTACTTGTGAACTTGCTGGTGTCTCTGCAGTGTAGATAAATAAGCAAACCCCTTCCCACATTCAGAGCATGTAAATGGTCTCTCCCCAGTGTGAACTCGCTGGTGCGTCAGCAGGTTGGATGACTGGGTAAAACCCTCCCACATTCAAGGCAGATGAATGGTTGCCCCCCAGTGTGAACCCGGTGGTGTGTTAGCTGGGTAGATAACTGAGTGAATCCCTTCCCACACTCAGGGCAGGTGAACAGCCACTCCCCAATGTGAATTCGCTGGTGTACAATGAGTTGAGATGATCGCTTGAACCCAGTCCCGCAGTGAGAGCACCTGAAAGGCCTCTCCCCAGTGTGAACACTTTGATGAGACATCAGGTCCTGGGAGCTTTTAAAACACTTCCCACAGTCTGGGCATTTAAAAGGTCTCTCGTCTGCATGAACTCGCTGGTGTGTCAGCAGATGTGATTGCTGAGTGAATCCCTTCCCACACATGGAGCAGGTGAATGGCCTCTCATCACTGTGCCCATGCTGGTGTCTCAGCAGTTTGGATGACTGAGTGAATCCCTTCCCACACACAGAGCAGGTGAACGGCGTCTCCCCAGTGTGACTGTGCTTGTGCGCAGTGAGTTGAGACAACCACCTGAACCCAGTCCCGCAGTGAGAGCACCTGAATGGTCTCTCATCAGTGTGAACACGTTGATGGCGCATCAGTTCCATGGAACCTTTATAGCACTTCCCGCAGTCCGGACATTTAAAAGGTCTCTCCCCAGTGTGAACTCGCTGGTGTATCAGCAGATAGGACGAACGAGTGAATCCCTTCCCACACTCGGAGCAGGTGAACGGTTTCTCCCCAGTGTGAGTGCGCCAATGACTTTCCAGGTCAGACGGGGATTTGAATCCCTTCCCACATTCCCCACATTTGCATGGTTTCATCCCGTTGTGACGGCAATTATGTTCTGACAGGTCAGATGATTGGCTGAAGCCTCGTCCACACACAGAACACGTGTACGGTTTCTCCTCACTGTGAACAGTGCTTTTTCCTTCCATGTTCAAAATCCAATGATATTCAGGTTATGATAAATTGGGCGACTCTGTCAGATTCTGATGTGATATTTGGTTTGAGTTTCCCGACTGCAAATCCTCTCCTTCTAATACCCTGTGAAATTGATTTAAAACAGAAAAAGTGAGAGAGAGAGAACCCACAAAAACAGGTTGTGAAATTGAGCTGAATGAATCTGGTAATTTGTGGGGCCGCCACCAGGAAAAAGAGACCATGAAAACTGCTGGATTGTCCTAAAAACCCAACTGGTTCACTAATATCCTTCAGAAACATAGAAATTAGGAGCAGGAGTAGGCCATTCAGCCCTTTGAGCCTGCTCCACCATTCAATATGATCATGGCTGTTTCTCTATCTCAACGCCATATTCTTGCTTTCTCTCCAAACCCCCTGATGCCCCTAATATCCAAAAAATGATCAATTTCTTCCTTGGCTATACTCAGTGACCCGGCCTCCACAGGCTTCTGTGGTAGAGAATTCCACAGGTTGACCACCCTCCGAGTGAAGACATTTTTCCTCATCTCAGGGAAGGGAACCTGCTACGTGGTCTATGCCCACTCAAGACTCTGTCCACAAATTTCAAAATTGTGCCTGAACACTGAGGTCTGGGTTATTTATATGTATCAGGAACAGCACGGGTCCGAACACTGACTCCTGGGGAACTCCGTTCTTAAACTTCCTCCAGTCTGAAAAACATCCATTAACCATGACTCTCAGTTTCCTGTCACTCAGCCAATTTCGTATCCATGTTGCTGCTGTCCCTTTTATCCCATGAGCTATAATCTTTGCTCACAAGTTTGTTGCATGGTACTTTATCTAATGCCATTTGGAAGTCCATGTAACACAACATTAACAGCATTACCCTGAACAACACTTTCTGTTACCTCATCAAAAACCTAAAGCAACTTAGTTAAACGTGATTTTCCCTTAACAAATCCATGCTGGCTTTCCTTAATTAACCCACATTTTCTCAAGTGACTATTAAATATATCCTGAATGACCATTTCTGGAAGGTTCCCCAACACCGAGATTAAACTGACTGGTCTGTAGTTGCTGGGCTTCTCTTTACACCTTTTTTGAACAAAGGTGTAACGTTTGCAATTCTCCAGTCCCTGTGTCAGCAACTCTGAATCTCAGGAAGACTGGAAAATTATGGCCAGCGCTTCCACAATTTCCACTCTCATTTCCCCTCAGTATCCTTGGATGCATCTCATCCAGTCCTGGGGTTTTGGCAACTTTGTCAGACAGACTATCCAATATCTCCTCCTTATCAATTTTAAACCCCACAAGGGTCTGAACTATCTCCTCTTTCACGATCACCTGTGCAGCAGGAAAAGGCAGATGCAAAATATTAATTTAATACTTCATCCATGCCCCCTGCCTCCATGCATAAATCACCTCTTTGGTTCCTAATTGCCTCCGCTCCTCCTTTTACCACCGTTTTACTATTTACATGCCCATGGAAGACTTCTTGATTGATTTCTATGTTTGCTTTCAGTCTCTTTTTATGCTCTCTTTGCTTTTCTTATTTGGTTTTCCAAATCCCTCTGAACCTTCTCTATTCATCCTGGTTCTTGGTTTTATTATCCAGCTGACATGTGTCATAAGCACACTTTTTCTCCTTTATCTCGATGCAAAGCATTTGGTGCTCATTTGAAATTGAACGCAGTTAGCTTTTAAACAAAATCCAAGAATTTTACTGGGAACAGGCTTGAGAATGATGCGTTAATTAGATCTGATCACTCTTTGTCTGTCTTTGTGAGCACACGTTACAATGAGACACCTTTGACATGGTGAGTAACTGTGTTAAGCTGCATCGAAAGATGTGCTGATTTTGCTGCAGATAAAAGCAAAAAAACTGCGGGTGCTGGAAAACTGAAACAAAAATAAAAATACCTGGAAAAACTCAGCAGGTCTGGCAGCATCTGCGGAGAGGAACACAATTAACGTTTCGAGTCCGTATGACTCCTCAGCAGAACTAAGCAAAAATAGTAAAGAGGTGAAATATAAAGTCTTATCTATCACCTCTTTTCTATTTATTAACTGTGTTGCTCTCCGCAGATGCTGCCAGACCTGCTGAGTTTTTGCGGGTATTCTGATTTTGCTGCACGTGTATTATGACCTCGGTGACAGAAAATGCATTATGCCTACAATATTGGAGATTCAGGTAAGCTTCAACGATGCAAATTATCCTCACAATTTAATGAGTAAGTTTTCATAATGCTTCTGCCCGGTTTCCGAACCGGGGACTTTTCGCGTGTTAGGCGAACGTGATAACCACTACACTACAGAAACTGCTGTGATTTTACCGAGCCTGTCCGGAATGCTAAACTGCGTTGTAACGCAGCAGCAATCTGGATCTCGAGACTGATGTAGCAATGTAATCATAAAACAGCACCATGTATCTATTTGGCTCGACCATTTTGTGATTACATTGTTACATCAGCTTGCTGCAGCGTTCCTGAGAATTGCAGCTGTATTTCATTTCTCCGCAACAAAGACCCAGATTGCTGCAGCCTAACACGCGAAAGGTCACCGGTTCGAAACCGGGCAGAAACGTTATGAAAACTTACTCATTAAATAGTGAGGATAATTTGCATCGTTGAAGCTGACCTGAATCTGCAGGCATATTGCATTTGCTCTCACCGAAGTCACAAAATTAATGCAGCAAAATCAGCACTTGCTGAGATTCCATGACACACCTGAGTGGATAGTTGTTCGTATTTCATACTCACATACTCGCAGTTCGTTTCGTCAACAAGAGGAATCAATGGGTCTTTCGATGCAGCTTAAGAAAGTTACTCACCATGTCAAAAGTGTCTCAGTGTAATGTGTGCTCATAAAGACAGACAAAGAGGGATCAGATCTAATTAACGCATCATTCTCAAGCCTGTTCCCTGTAAAATTCTTTGATTTTGTTGAAATGCTAACTGTTATGCTACATCTCAAATCAGACCCATATCAAATGCATTACCTGGTGACTTACATTCTTTTGTTTGCCAGTCAAGTTTGCAATTCGATGTTGTCTATTTCAGAGAGCCTCAAGTCAACCAAGGGCATCAATATCAAGTACAGTAATAGTGAATGTTAAATAAGGTAAAAAAAATTGCTGAGAAAAGTTTATTTAATTTCTTCTGCTGTGGAGAAATGTGTTCATAATGATTGAGCAGAAAGCATTGCTGCCTAAGACATATGCTGAATCGAGTCTTCTGCATTTTGAAATTCAAACAAACTGAGGCACCAGGTGGTAACAAGTAACAAGTGACATGACCTCTCAGTCTAACCATTGGAATCCTCCAAACATTCTGGTAGATCAACACTTTTTCCTAAACAAATATGTATTCTGTAAGATTACCTTCCCAGAACAAATGCATTTTAAACCAAATGAATGAAACAAACTATGCCAGCCTTTGATCTTGGCAGGGTTCTGTTGAACTGTAACAATGATTTCCCACTGTGATATAACACCCTTGATTAGCGGTTTGTGTAGCAAATGTAATTAGATTGTGTAAATCAACTCAGAAATAATGAGATGTTTGATCAGAAAAATAAGCACTTTTGTCAATTCGATATGAAATCAATAGAAAAAGTAAATAATATTCATATGTATAGCTATGTAAGAAGCACTAGTCTTGAAGATTTAGATCTTCATGGCATTGGGTGAGGGAAATAGTGTTAATTAAGGTAAACTAGGCATGGAATCTGCAGAATCTCCTTTTTCAAAAGGGAATTGTGCAATTAATTGATATTCAGAATAATAACAGGTTTACTAAAAGAGGGAAGGAAATGAGATTAATTCGTTTGCTCTTAAAAAAGCTGATCGAGACAGAATTATGGAAGGGCCCCTTATGCCACAGAATGGATACATGGTAATTTGCCGTTTTATGATTACATTGTTATAAGAGTCTGTCTGCAGCATCCCTGATAATACCAGCTGAATTCAATTTCACCGAAACAGAGACCCAGAGTGCTGCTGCATGACAGCATGGCTTAACATTCCGGATAAGCCCTGATCAGTCGGACAGCTCACCCTTCATTCTCCCCTGATTCCACTTCCTAAAGAGTTTGTAAATATTCACAGAACTGGAGACTGGGTTTCCTGTTTTGGTTCCTCCTCTATTTTTCCGCCTGCCAACGAACAACATTTTCCAAAATTTCGTCACAATGTTCCGCCTTGTACCATGTTCAGGGGTGAACACATTCAGTTTTGTGTAGAGAATATAAAGGCCGGGATCGTTTTCTTTAGAGCAAAGCAGGTTAAACTGCGTTTTCATGGTGTTGTTTAAAATTATTGGGCTGAGGAAGGGATCGGCGGCGGGCGGTTTGATAGAGCAGTTAGCGAGAAGCTGTTTCCACTCTCGAGGGTCAGTCACCAGAGGACTGGGGTTTATGATAATTAAATAAAGACAGGCTTGCATTTATATAGCACCTTTCCCGACCAGCGGACGTCTCAAATCGCTTTCCAGTCAATGAAGGACATTGTGAAGTGTCGGCATTGTGATGTAGGAAACACGGTAGCCAATCACCGCTCAGCAAACTCCCACAAACAGCAGCGTCCTAATGAGCGGATAATGTGTATATGTGACGTTGATTGAGGGATAAATTTGACCAGGAAGCGGGGAGAACTCCCCTGCTCTTCTTTCAAATAGGCTCATGGCAGCTTTTATATTCTGGCGCCTAAATCCCGTTCGTGTCTCTTCTTTCCAGGCTGAATAAGAAAGGAGGGATTTCACCATGCCTGCACTGAGCCTCGGTTTCCTCGGACCTTTTATCGCACCCTGGCAGTTTTTCCTCTTCCTCTGCTGAAGACCGATACAAAGTGATGATGTAGCGTGTCTGCTATTTCCTCTGTTTCAATTACAGTATCGCTTTCGTCTGTCTTTCGGAGCACACATTATTACTGTTATTCATCTTTGAGACGACGAGTAAGTATGTTAACCTACAGCAATAAACAGATTCATTTATTTTGCTAACTGAATGAACTGTTAATATGTCTGTCGAGTGACAGTGGAAAGTGTTTTACAACCTTTACTGCATCGGGTGCGATAAAATGTCACTTCTGTTTTATTTGTGGGATGTTCTTTAGTATTTCGAGAAGACCAATTGTCACGTGACTGTAATACGCAAGTGCACTTAAACGAGCCGGGAGACTATTTGCGTGTTAGGGCCACGACGCTAGAGAAACCCTGCACTGCCGAATCCTCAATGGACTTGGCTGAAACGGTAACCTGTGCGGCCATGCAGCAGCACTTTGGATTTTTGTGTTGAAGAAATGGAATTCAGCTGCTATCATTAGGAATGCTGGAGACAAGACTGATTTAACAATGTCGCCATAAAATGGTACAGCACACGAGGAGACAATTCGGCCCATCGTGTCTATGGCAGCTTTTTGCAAAGAGCATTCCAATCAGTCCCAATGGCTCTTCTTCATACGGACTCGAAACGTTAACTCTGTTTCTTTCTCCACAGCTGCTGACAGATCGGCTGAGTTTTTCCAGCATTTTCTGTTTTTGTTTCAGATTTGCAACATCCGCAGTATTTTGATTTATTTTGATCCTGGAGTCTCTTCACTCCGGGATGTACAAAACCCGTCACTTCTCTTCTTTCATTCTCACGCTTCCATTTCCAGTTTGAGTTGGTTCCTCTTTCGGGCTCTTCAACAAATCCATTTGGACGGACAAGTGGCAGCTGAAATTTAATGTAAGGAAGTGTGAAGTGATTCATTTTGGTCGGAGAGGAGAGGCAACAGGAAATAAAGCGTACAAATTTATGTTACACAGCGAGTGGTTAGGATCCGGAATGTATCAATGCGGCTCAGTTCCACAAGCAGGTGAAAGAATTTTTACCATCGCATTCACTTCACGCTTTACAGCTACATTCACTTTAGTTTTGTAGCTTCATATTAAAATGGTTCAGAGAGAAAAAGCAGATTGGAAAGATTCCTTTTGTATCTTTTTGCACTGGAAATGTCTGAGATGGAGAATACGAGTTTAAAAATGTGACGTGAAAGTGAAGAATTTGATGTCTATCAGTTGCTTTTAGTGATGAATCTGCCGTGCGCTGCCTTGTCAGTTTCATAGGAGCCGCAGTGATTGGTGGGTTTTGGAAATTGAATTTTGCAATTCACAGCTTTGGTACTATTTCACCACGCTGTCGATTTCATGTTCCAGCCAATAGCAACGTTGGTTTTCATTGGCTGAAGAAATAATTTGTGTTCTATCTCAACATGACGTTTTGTCGGAGAAACTTCGCCCCCGTGAAAATGGTCCAGAATGAAGAAAATGGCAAAAGCCGCGTGGATATCCGGAGATGCAAGCGCAGCAAGCAGCTCCCTTGGTAGTCCAGTGGTTAGGATTCGGCGATCTCACCGCTGCGGCCTGGGTTTGCATCCCGGTCAGAAGCTAGCCGCTTAATTCTCTTGTTAAAACGACTTTATTAAGTTACTGATTGAAAACAGAAAATGCGTTACAGCTCTGCCCGAATCAGTGGAATTGGAACTGTAGCTCCGCATCAGAAATGAAAATGTCACATGTGCGTCAGGTCGAGAACAAATGTCGTGTCGGGATGGAAAGTAAAAGAATAAAAGAGAAAGGCTGTGATCGGTTGCAAAGCACTGGCTACAACGATGTTGGTACAAGGCAGAATATGGATGGGAATGGGGCTGCTTTTACTGGAGCACTGTGTGTAGTTCTGAGGATGGCACCTGATAAGGGTCAGTATTGATCTTGGAAACACGGCAGCGCTGATCCACCAGGATGTGAGTTCTGGAATGTGAGTGGACATTCTACCCTCTGTAAACTTGAGGTCATTCAAAACTCTGCTGCCCGTGTCTGAACTCGCAGCAAATCCCATTCCACTATCACCCCTGTGCTTTCTGACCTACACTGGCTCCTGGACAAGTATTATCTTTCGTTTAAAATTCTCCTGCTTGTTTTCAAATCCCTCCATGTCCTTGCCCCTCTCTTTTTCTTTAGTCTCCCAGAACCCCAAAACCTTCCGAGATATCCACACTCCTTGAGATGTGGCAGATGAACGGAAATAGGAAAACGCGGGAGAGTTTATTTTCTACAATTTACCAATAATTTTTTTTGGTTGAAATCGGGAATAATGAGGAAACGTAGTCGGCAGGATTCGAACCTACGTGGGAAGATCCCAATGGATTTCGAATCCATCGCCTTAACCACTCGGCCAAGACTACGGGTATGTTTACAACGTTCATATAAAATGATAGGTGGCTACAGCAGAACAGTAAGACATTCGCCCGGGCATGTTCGTGCCAGCTCTCTGGAAGAGCCAATCAGCTGGTTCCACACAAGCTCCTTTCCCCCCACAGGAATTCATATTTGTATTGTCTCTCCTTGTTCTTCCCATCAAAATAAAGCACAGCACACTTCAACTGAAGCTTCCCCGTCTGAAGGTTTTGTGACACGGCGCGAATACCAGCCCATTGTAACTCTGGGATTCGAACCCACGCCTCCAACGAAATGGTGCGTTTAATACAGCATTTTAGACCACTCGGCCACGACAACATAATGGACGCCTTTTACCTTACCTGGTATTTCCATTGAAATATAGACAGTAAGGAAAAGAGCAGGAAGCGGCCTTCAGATGCCTCGAACCTGCTCTGCCACTTGTTTGTATCATGGCGGATCCCCAGCTGTGACATCAATTTTCTAACCCATCGCGCGAACCGTTTATTTCCTTAGAATCGAAAAATCTATCCATCTTAACCTTCAATGTACTCGCCGACTGAGGATCTGCAGATGTCTGGGCTACAGTACTCCAAAGATTCACAACCCTTTGCGTGAAGAAATGTCTCCTCATTTCAGTCCTAAATGGCTGACACATTATCTGCAGAATGTGAGCCCAGTTCTAGGCGCTCCAGCCAGAGGGAAAACATCCTCTCACCATGAACACTGTCAAATTGTCTCAGAATTTCACACTTTGCAAAGAGGTAAAGGAGACCGAGACAAAGACAGAGAGACTGTGAGGGCGAAAGCAGATATACGGAGACAGATAGAGACAGAGAGTTGGCTCGACACTGAAAGGAACAGATTCACGTCACCATTGATAACTTAGATTGAAAGACGGAAAAGAAGAAGAGAATAAAAGACTTACGTTTAAACAGAGCCTTTCACGAATTCAGGGCAACAGAAAGTGTTGTAGAACCGATGGAGTGCTTTTGAAGTGTAGTCAGTGTTGTAATTTAATGACAGAGAGACAGTTCGACAAAAATGCTGATCCAGCAAATGACAAAATGTGATCTTAAGAACTACACCTCAATGTAAACATTTCATTCTACGTTTCTAAACTTTTCATTATTTGTTTGATCAGATTCTGCAGGTGGAATCCTTGACAAAACAGGGACAAAGCATTCCATTTCTATAAGGCCAGCGTTCAGCCTTCCCTTTTCTAGCGTAAAGAGCTTCAGGCTGTTCAGCCTTTCCAGGTGATTATAACATTTGGGATTGAACTTTAATTTTCCTGTTCCTTCTGAGGTATGACCACAGTAGAAACAGTTCCTAAGGTCTGAGGGATTTCAGTTTGGACTATTTGTATTTACAAATTCATTCTCTCGGTGTGTCCATTGCCTTAACTCCTCCACCACAAGGACTCGGTTTGTGTCTGTTTTAATGTTGCTCAGTGTAAATGTCAATCATCCCCCCACTTTGTAACATACGGGCACTTAGGCGCTGAGCAGTCTCCATTCAAAAACAAATAGAGCCGGAATTCCCCTCTTGCATGTTTTAAAGCTGCTCTTTTTTGTTTGTCCGATTTTAATATGAAGCTACCCAACTAATATAAATCGTTCGAATCCCACCACTGCCATAAATAAAGTTTTGATTGGTAAAAGTGGGGAACTGAAGCGCATTGACACACACACAGGAACACACACATACATATAAGTCCGAGAGTGACAGAGACCCAAGGACAGGCAAACACTCAGAAAACAAAGATTTCACAAATTGGCTAAGTTTTGTTTTCACAAATCCGACAGCAAATTCCGTAAATGCTTGTAGATGAACGCCAATAGGAAAAAACCAAAGTATTTGGCTGTGTTTTTTATTCCATTGAACAGATAATTAGTCCTGTATCTGTAGACGCCAGGTTAAAATCAGGAATGAGGAGAAGTGTAGTCGGCTGGATGGGACACTGGATGGGGACAATCCATCACCTTAACCACTCCGCTTTCGCCTGCAGACCCTGTGCGCTCACCAATAGCGGTCATATAAAATCACAGAATGATTACAGAAGAGGAGGTCATTCGGCCCGTCATGTTCTTGTTGGCTCTTTGGAAGAGCAACTCAACTCTTCTCACAATGCCGGCCTTTTCCCAGTCGCCCTGTAATTAATATTCACATTTTCTCTCCTCGGGATTCCGACCAATCGGAAACACCGCTCACTTTCCTGCTATAAATTTTAGCAGCCTCCCCTCCGCCGGAGGCGATTTGCACGAAGTCCCCAAAATGATCGGCTGGTAGTGGTGGGATTCGAACCCACGTCTCGTTAGAGACTGGAACTTAAGTCCAGCGCCTTAGACCGCTCGGCCACACTACCAAAATGCTTACAGCCAGTCATCGTCATGACTGGTATCGGCATTGAATGAGAACATAAGAAATCAGACCAGGAGTCTGCCAAAAGGCCCCTGGAGCTTGCTCAGCTACTTCATAAGATCACGGAGGATCCTGGGTCTCAACACCAATTTCCCAGCCCTTGATTCCTTTGCTGTACCTCGTCTTTGTGGCATAAGTAGTGAGTGTGTTCCGATATTAACTGAAAACTTGGTGGTTTGACACCATCCGGCAATGATAAAAGTCTCTTCCTCACCCTCCTCCCTTCCTACTTCCATTGCCGTCACAGTTCCGGATTGTGCGCTTTGATCTGATGAAAATATTCCCCAAACTTTGTCAGCCATCTGTTGTCCAGTATGTTCTCACACAAACAGGCGTTTAAATATTAATTTCAAACACAATGAGAATAAAAATAGTTCAACAGCGTACATACATCCAATTCATGAGAAATATAGGATTCAAAGCTGCGAATAGAAATTCATTCGCTGAATATATTAACAGAACTGGAGCACACCATTGCACCGTGTGAAGTTCCATTTAATTTGTGGATGTTATACAACTGGTATCAAGATAACTGGTATTAAAATAATCTCAGAATCAATATAAAGAAACGGTACAAAAAGGGAAACAGTTACAATAATAATGCAATCAACACAATAAAAACATATTAATTTGCCATAACGACAATCCAGAGATATTCGCGAATATTTTCATTTAGAGTCGATATTTCACAGACAGAATTCCACCTGGAGTCGCTCAATGGCTCCACCTTTGACCAAACCTACAGAGCAGACAGTTCAGCAGTGTCACAGGTCAGAGCTGTGCCATGAAACTAACAGATCTTTTCATTATGTTATTGTGGTTTATTGTAAAGTAGGTTTATGGTGGTGAGTGTATGGTTCTGTCTGTGCGATTTAATTGCATTAGGGCCAGATAGGCTGCAAGCTTCAAATTATCAAAATAAATTAGGGGCAAAAGGTATTTTAAATGCTATTGAGTAAACATGGATGAGGCCTTAGCACGTATATTGTGAAGGAAATTCGCATTTTTAGATAAGTGAAGGAAGGTAAGAAAGGTCAAGTAGTGTATTTATTTTCCCAAAGGTACTGACCATGTTAGCAACATGAAAATTTTTTGTATCATGGGAAAAGTAAATTTCCAAAGACACAAAGAACAACGGAATTTACAGATTAAAGAGAGAGAAACATATATGAAGAGGAATGGAAGGCTATGTTGGGGGGCCATGTAAGATCTAATAGGACCGTGCAAAACAACCTTGGGGAAGCCTCCAGCCTGCTGTGTCCAGTAACCAAAGGTGGAGGATAGCCTTTGGAATTCCACTGTCAAGTAGGCGCTGTGGTAAATTTGCTTGCTTGCTACTTAAATTTTAAAGCTATTTTGGACTGCTGCCCTAAAGAGGGTGTATAGTTGGGAGTGAGGTTAATTAGGGATTTTGGGATTTGTTATAGTATTAAGTAACTGTAATCTTATGCATGTGCTTGAAATTATTCCTTTTGTCAATAAATGTTTTAACTTAGTTTTAAAATCTCTAAAGGTGTTAGTGGACTCATTACTTCTGAATTCGGTGCACAAATCTTCTCGTAATGAATACAAATTGTAAAACCGTTGTGATAGCGTGACCACGTTTCCTTTGTGGATTTGGTCCGCCTGGCCGACATCATCTGCTAGGACAGCTCAGCTGGGGATGAAAGGAAACTTTACTCTGTCATGACAGTGCATCGCACATGATGCTACATTTATAACCAGCGTCATAAACTGACGCTGTCATGGAACAGAAGATTAAATAGTGGACTCTCGGAATCATTGCATTTCATGGTCCAATGAGCGATCAGGTTGAGCGATTGTTCTGAAAAGAACTGACGTCATTTTTCTTTTCAATTAACCGCAGATCTGAGCAAGGTGCGACGTCACACAAACATGGCTGACGCCAATTGGCCCGGCAGTGGATGACGCCACAATGCTTTTCGCACGCCATTGGACCGTGATTGGTTATTACCCGCATTGATTCAGGTGCGGGAGATCACAGGCTGTCTCCAGTCTCTGCTGAGCGGTGAAGTTTGAGCCGCCTGTGATCCTGACTCAGGACTGTGACCCCTTGGCACCTTAATGGTGCCGTGCGCCCACTGAGAATATCCGAGACTGGAGAAAGATCGAGAAACTGGGAAGCGCAGCGGTGGAGGTTAATTATAAATGCAGCATAGAGGGGAGAAATGGGTTTGGTAGGAGAATAAATGCTTTAATATGGGTTTAAAGATTGTATCCATAAATGTGCGTAGCATTAAATCTACTACGCGATGTGTTGCGACCTTGGACTACCTAGCCAAGGTCAAAGCTGACCTGTTGTTTCTGCAGGAGTGTGCGATACCGCACCTCAGCTCCTACAGGCAATGGTCACGATGGTGGTCCCACGGGCCATCGATCTGGTCGGGCGGAAACGACTCTCGTTCCTCCGGCCTGGGTATTCTGCTGCGGGGAGGCAACTTCACCGTCTCCGAGGTCAAGGAGGTGGTGGGCGGGCGACTCCTGGTAGCAGACGTAATGTACAAGAACGCTCCACTCCGGTTAATTAACGTGTACGGCCCGGCACAAGGGGCTGAGCGGCTGGAGGTTTTTCAGCAGCTCCCACTGCTGCTGGCGACCTCCAGGCCGGTCATTCTGGGCGGGGACTTCAACTGCATCATCGATGCGGCTGGACGATCCGGCAGGGCCGGAAGCAGATTGGACGCTACGTCCAGATCCCTGATGGAAACAGTTAAGGATGCCAAGCTGCACGACGTCTTCAGCAACCCTGCAGACGGAGCGCAGCGTAGATACACCTGGTCGCGGCCAGACGGGTCCATTCGTTCCAGGATAGACTTCCTGTTTGTGTCCCGTGCATTCACAGTCAGATCCACCGACGTCAAGCCGGTGTTCTTCTCTGACCACTGCCTCCTACTGGCGGACTGCCACTTGGAGGAAGACCTGAGGGTGGGCAGGGGGGCATGGAAGCTAAATGTGCAACTGCTGACCCCAGAGAACATTGAGGAGCTCAAGAGGGATTACAAAGGTTGGAGAACCGTGAAACCCCTCTTTGAGTCCCTGACACACTGGTGGGAAGTGATCAAGGGAAGCATCAAGAGGTTTTTCATCCGCAAAGGCACCCAGAAAGCTAGAAAGGAACAGAGGGAAATGTCCCGACTCCAGAAAAAGATGCAGAATCTGCTCCGGCTGCAGTCGATGGGGGTCGATGTCAAGGAGGAGCTCCAAGAGGTGAAGGGCCAGCAAGCCTCGCACTTTGCCTCGGAGGCCTCCAAGATCATCTTCCGTTCCAGAGTCCGCTCCGTGGAGCAGGACGAGACGTGCTCACGTTTCTTCTTCCAAAAGGTACACAGAGAGCGCTCTGTGATCAGCAGCCTGAAGGAAGAAGACGGCTCAGTAAAGTCATCACGGTCCGACATTCTGAGGATCAGCAAATCCTTTTATGCCGGACTGTATGACGTGAAGCCCACGGACAGCACGGCCTCCCAGTCCTTCCTGTCCTCTATCACGGAGGTCTTAGACCACAGTACGCGGGAGAGCCTAGACAAACCGCTAACTCCTGACGAACTGACTAAGGCCCTCGAGTCCTTCGAGAAGAGTAAAACCCCCGGAAGCGACGGCCTGCCGGCGGAGTTGTATTCGGCTCTGTGGGACTTGATCGGCCCAGACCTGCTAGAAGTGTACGAGAGTATGCTCCTGGCCGGCAGCATGTCAGAATCCATGAGGAAAGGCATCATCACCCTCATCTACAAGCACAAGGGGGAAAGGGAGGAAATTAGAAATTGGCGACCCATTTCACTGTTGAATGTGGACTATAAGATTCTGTCCAAGGTCATCGCCAACCGGGTCAAATCCGCTCTGGAATTGGTGATTCACCCTGACCAGACCTGCTCTGTGCCAGGCAGGAAGATCTCTGACAGCCTGGCGCTGCTCGGGGATACGATTGCCTATGTACAGGACAGGGGTGTGGATACCTGCCTCATCAGCTTGGATCAGGAGAAGGCCTTTGACAGAATATCGCACACCTACATGGGGGATGTGCTCTCCAAAATGGGCTTTGGGGAGGGAATTCGAAATTGGATCCAACTGCTCTACACTAACATCAGTAGCGCAGTCTCAATCAATGGGTGGGAAACAGATAGCTTTCCGATTAAATCTGGAGTCAGGCAGGGCTGTCCTCTCTCGCCTGTCCTTTTCGTGTGCTGCATAGAACCCTTTGCCGAGTCCATCAGGAAGGATCCGGGCATAAGAGGAGTGATGATCCCAGGCAGTGGAGGCACTCAGGTAAAAGCCTCCCTGTACATGGACGACGTCGCCGTTTTCTGCTCGGATCCGCTGTCGGTGCGCAGACTGATGCACGTCTGCGACCAGTTCGAACTGGCCTCGGGAGCCAAGGTAAATCGTGGGAAGAGCGAGGCCATGTTCTTTGGGAACTGGGCTGACCGATCCTTTGTCCCCTTCACTGTCAGGGCTGACGGCCTGAAGGTGCTGGGGATATGGTTCGGAGGGACCGGGGCATGCGTTAGAAACTGGAAGGAGCGAGTGGCTATGGTGAAAAGGAAACTGGGCATGTGGGAGCGACGCTCCCTCTCCATTGCGGGTAAGAACCTGGTCATCAGGTGTGAGGTACTCTCGCTGTTGCTGTACGTGGCGCAGGTCTGGCCCATTCCACACTCCTGCGCGATGGCGATCACTCGAGCCATCTTCCGCTTTATCTGGAGGTCGAAAATGGATCGTGTCTGCAGGGACGCGATGTACAAGCCTCTAGATAAAGGGGGAAAAAACGTGCCCAACATCGCCCTCATACTGATGGCCACCTTTGTGTGTGGCTGCATCAAGCGGTGCGTAGACCCTCAGTACGCAAACACCAAGTGTCACTACGTGCTGAGGTTCTACCTGTCCCCGGTGTTGCGAAGGATGGGTCTGGCCACGCTGCCGCGGAACGCTCCAAGTAGTTGGACCGTGCCGTACCACCTGTCCCTGGTGGAAAAATTTATGCAGAAAAACACCTTTGACCACAAGTCCATCAGGCAGTGGTCAGCACGTAACGTCCTAGAGGCCCTGAGGGATAAGGAGAGGGTGGACCCTGTGGGATGGTTCCCCGAGCAGACTGTCAAAGTCATTTGGCAGAATGCCTCATCGCCAGAACTTTCCAACAAGCACCAAGACGTAGCTTGGCTGGTGGTGAGAAAGGCCCTCCCCGTCAGATCCTTCCTACACGCCAGGAGTCTCACCCCCTCTGCACGTTGCCCTCGAGGTGGCTGTGGTGGGGAAGAGACCGTTGTTCACCTCCTTGTGGATTGTGCCTTTGCAAAGAAAGTCTGGAGAGAGATGCAGTGGTTGCTGTCGAGGTTCATCCCGAGCAGTTCTGTGACACAGGACTCTGTGCTCTACGGGCTGTTCCCAGGGACACACACCGAGACAAACATCGACTGCAGCTGGAGGATCATCAACTCGGTGAAAGACGCGCTTTGGTCTGCCCGAAACTTGTTGGTCTTCCAGCACAAAGAGTTGTCCCCGACCGATTGTTGCGGACTGGCACAATCCAAAGTCCAGGACTACGTGCTGAGGGACGCACTAAAGCTTGGGGCAGCTGCCGCAAAGGCGCAATGGGGAAGGGTCGCTGTGTAAGACCTTTCTACCACAGCGCACCGAGAGACTGGGAACTGTTTAGAGCCCCTCGGGCTGTACAGATCAAAATGAAAGGCTGTAAATGATTGTAATATTGTTTGTACTGATGCACCTGGTGATACATTTTGTAAAAGTTTAACCTGGATTGTACCCTTGTAATGTTGTTTTTGAAATGGTTTTGAATGTGATTGAAGATTTTTTATGAATAAAGTATATTTTTACAATAAAAAAAAAAATAGAGGGGAGAAATGTGGTAGAGATTGGGATAGAGACTGAGACAGAGCAACAGATTAAACACTAACACTACCCTTTCTTAAATATCATTCCGAACCCTTCAGGTGGGCCAGCAATTTTTCCCTCCCTTAATCTTATAATGTTCAACAACGAGCGCCTGAACTCCAGGATTTTAAAGGAACAACGGCTCTGCATCAGAAGGAAAATGTTGGAAGATATTGGGGTCTGACCAGAAATCTCTGTTGATATTCCCGTGACAGGGGGTGGGGGGTGCGGGGGGTGGGGGTGGGGTGGGGGGGGGGGGTGGGGGGGTGGTGGTGGGGGGATGGTATGAAGGGCTCTCTGAGGAGATGCAGCGAAATCCCTGGGATGAAGTTCAGTGAGTTCAGGAGGATGGTCACAGAGGGAATGGAGTAGGGAGAGATGATCCCTGGGGTGATGTTCAGTGAGTTCAGGAGGATGGTATCAGAGGGAATGGAGCAGTGAGAGAGGATCCCTGGGGTGATACTCAGTGAGTTCAGGAGGATGGTATCAGAGGGAATGGAGCAGGGAGAGAGGATCCCTAGGGTGATGGTCAGTGAGTTCAGGAAGATGGTATCAGAAGGAATGGAGCAGGGAGAGAGGATCCCTGGGGTGATGGTCAGTGAGTTCAGGAGGATGGTATCAGAGGGAATGGAGCAAGGAGAGAGGATCCCTGGGGTGATGTTCTGTGAGTTCAGTTGTTTGTTGCATCAGGCAGGCCGCAACGCTGGGAATTTCCACGATTGTGCTACCTGGTGTTCTTATTAAACCCCAAACTGTGGTAATAACTTGCAGGATTACTGCTTGAAAACGTGTCTGTGTCAGATCGGCCCCGGTCTCTCGGAATCATCCCTGGGTTTGTACCAAATGTTCTGTGTGCGGTATATGTGTATTCCTTGTTATTTATTTATGCGATATGGGAGTGGCTGTCTGGGTCAGCATTTATTGCCCATCCCTAATTGGCTTGAGAAGATGGACTGTGACGTCTCTGCCTTGTGAGTGTTTAAGTGGACAAGATACAGAGAGTCCAGGTGAATGCTCTGGGGGCTTCGGTTCAAATCCCAACATGGCAGCTGCTGGTATGTGAATTCAATTAATAAAATCTGGAATTGAAAACTGGACTCAGTAATGGTGACCATGGCAACTAACACCGATTGTCGTAAAAACCCAGCTGATTCACTACTGTCCTTTAGAGAGGGAAATCTGCCACTTTTACCCAGCCTGGCCGACATGTGATTCCAGGTCCACAGCAATGTGACTGACACTTAACTGCCCTCTGAAATGGCCTCGGAAGCCGGGCTGTTCGGGGCGGCCTTGCCAGTGACACCCACATTTCATTAAAGGATAAAGAGAAAAAAACTTTTATTCTCTATCTAACCCCTGCTGCACAGACCCTGGGAGTGCTTGATGGGACAGTGTAAAGGAAGCTTTCTTTCTCCACGCACTGCCCTACATCGGCCTCTGATGAAGCAGAGTCCTGCTGTTTACAATTAGCTGACAGACCAGAATATGACTGAGGCTCCCCTCGCTCAGAGGGAAAGATGTATTAACACGAATGAGTGACTCTTTCACTGACGGGTCTTCGATTCAAGCACATCCCCACATCCCAGACAGGACTGGTGAAAAATACCTGTCTGGAAATGGTGGTGGTGGTGGTGGTGGTGGTGGGGTGGGGTGGGGTGGGGGAGAGGGGGAAACCGTGTAATAGAGAAGGTGGAGTGGTGTCAATGGGCCTTGGAGAAAGGATTTCGTCAGAACCATAGTTCGTTTCACATTAATGATTTATTAACAATTTCAGAGAACATTTTACAGAACAGTTTATTTTAAAGTTAACCAAAGTGAATAGGAGCGTCACATTCAGAACAGAACACATTCCCTCTGAACTGCCAACTGTATGTATAATAGTAACAGACACCAGAAAGAGAAAACAGGAGCTCAACATAAAGGGAAGGGGATAATTGTGAATGAGGAATGAGAAAAGTTATTTATTTACACGGAGAATTCAAACTACAGGGGAATTATAAGCTACAATTAGAATACAGCCATAGTTATCTCGAAAATTTCAAACAGGAAACCAGAAATACCATCCATGTTTGTCTCAGTTACAAATTCGGAAACAAACTGAAGGTATTTCATTTTTAGAGTCACCAAGAGGGCACATTTTAAATCCGGAATACAGAGATTTCAATAAAGAGCTGATGAAAATCTACGGTGCCCAAAATTCAACCGATCACTTGGTCTGTAAAATAGGATAAAATAATGAAACAGATGTTTAAGAGCTGGGACATTTATATTCGAGTTTTAATCAATGAAACATTGAGAGGTTTTTCATACCACTTCTGTCAGTTTGAAGTGTGACTGCTTAAACTGTGCTGTCACTCAGCAGTTCTCTGGATCTTTGGGAGAATTGGAACTCCGCTGCTTTAATTTGGAATGCTGCAAATTCATATAACAAATTCATATAAACTCATATAACAAGGTCATCATAAAATGGCATAACACCATGCATCCATACCATGGCCCTTCCATCATCCTGTCTCTGTCAGCTTTTTAAAAGTGCAAACGAATTAATCTCAGTTTCCTTCTCTCTTTTAGTAAACCTGTTATTCTTCTGAATATCAATTAATTGCACAATTCTCTTTGGAAGGAGTTTCTGCAGATTCCATGCCCAGTTTGCCTTAATTAACACTGTTCCCCTCACCCAATTTAGACTAAAAGATTTAGACTTGTGTTCCTTACCTAGCTATGCATATGAACATTATTTACTTATCTCTTGATTTCATGTTGAATTGACAAAAGTGCTCATTTTGGTTTGAAATAATTTTGTCCTGGGAATGAAATCTTTACAGAATACATATTTGTTTAGGAAAAAGGGCAGTGTTGATCTACCAGAATGCTTGGAAGACTCCAATGGTTAGGCTGAGAGGTCATGACTCTTGTTACAGGAAGACAACTGTTGGTTTCCACCCGGTGCCTCAGTTTGTTTTGAGTGTCATAATGCAGAAGGCTCAGTCCAGCAAATGTCTCAGGCAGCAATCCTTTCTGCTCAATCATTAGGAACACCTTTCTCCTCCTCAGAAGACGAAATTCAACAAACTTTACTCAGCAGCATTTTTTACGTTATTCAAGATTCAGTATTAATATTTTTGTTGATATTTATTCCCTCGCTTGACTTGAGACTCTCTGGAGTATACAACAACATCGAATTGCAAACGTGACTAGCAAACAAAAGAATGCCAGACACCAGGTAATGCACTTGATATTTGTCTGATTTGAGATTTAGCACAACAGTCAGTATTTCAACAAAATCAAAGAATTTTACAGGAAACAGATTTGAGAGTTATATCTGATCCCTCTTTGTCTGTCGTTCTGAACACACATTACTATGAGACATCTTTGACATGGTGAGTTACTGTGTTAATCTGTATTGAAAGACGCATTCATTTCTGTTGTTGACTGAACAAACTGCTAATATGTGAGCGCAGTGAAATACGATCATTTATTTCTACTCAACTGTGTCATGAAATCGCACCACGTCTGATTTTGCTGTATTCATTTTATGATCTCGGGGTGAGAGCAACTGCAACATAGGAGATTCAAGTAAGCTTACAAATCACCCTCACTATTGACTGAACCAGGGTCCTTTCGTGTGTTGGGCGAACGTGATAACCACTTTACTACAGAAACTGTCATGTTTCCATTGAGCCTGTCTGGAATGTTAAACTGCGCTGCAACACAGCAGCACTCTGGGTGTCTGTTGCAGAGAAATGGAATTCAGCTGCAATCAGCAGGAATGCTGCAGCAAGACTGACATAACCGTCTAATCATAAAGTGGCCGAGCACCGTGTATTCATACAATCACACAAGAGGCCCTTCCACTATGCGACCGCTGTCCCCTTTTTAAACGAGCAAACTAATTAATCACAATTTGCTTCTCTCTTTTAATAAACCTGTTTTTTCCTCCCTTTCATTAAATTGCTCAATACCCTTTTGAAAAAGTAGTTTCTGCAGAATCCATGCCTAGTTTGCCTTAATCACAAGGTTCACATGACGATTTGGACTTGGGTTCCTAATATACTTTACCATATGAACATGATGTATTTATGCAATTGATTCTCATATCGAATTTACGAAAGTGTCATTTTTTCAATTTTACTATTTTTACAACCTTATTACTTTTACTCCATACCCCTTCAATCGAGGGTGCGATATTAGAGAGGAAAATGCTTGTTCCGGAGTTTAACAGAGCCCTGCCAAGAGCACGTGCTTCACTAGTTCGTTTACTTCATTTGGTTTGAAATAATTTTTGTTCATGGACCGGAATCTTACAGAGGATAAATATTTGTGCAGCAAATAGGGCAGTGCTGAGCTACCAGAATGTTTGAAGGTTTCTAATGGTTGGACTGAGAGGCCATGTCATTTGTTGCAGGGAGACAACTGTTGGTTTCACCCTGGTGTCTCAGCTTGTTTTGAATTTCTCAATGTAGACGTGTGCGTCCAACAAATGTCTCCAGGTGCAATGCTTTTTGCTCAATCATTAGGAACATCCATCTAATCCTTGGAAGACGAAATTGAACAAACTTTACTTAGTATTTGTTCCGCTATTCTATATTTAATATTAATATTTTATCTGTTATTGGTGCCTTCATTTGAATTGAGACTCTCTGAAATATACAGCAAACTCGAATTTCAAATATGACTGAGAGATTGCCAGTTAGCAGGGAATGCAATTCATATGGTGCTCATTTGAAATTGAGCACAGTTAGCTTTGAAACAAAATCCAATAATTTTACTGGGAACAGTTTTGAGAATGATTCGTTCATGATATTTGATCCCTCTTTGTTCCAGCTGAGAAGCTTTCTGGCGTATAAATCGCGTCCATGTAGAAGACAGGAGGGAAGCCAGCAGATCTGCACTGCACCTCGGTTTCCACATCTCGCCGGGTCGTTTTTCCTGATACTCTATTCTGAAGACCAATTGTTTAAAGGAGTGATTATGTCATTTCCTCTGGTTCAATTACAGCATCGCTTGTGCCAGTCCTTATGAGCGCACTTTAGTATGAAACACTCCTTTCAAGTGAAACAGCATTTCACTTGCACTTCCCTCAATTTAGTCTACTGCATTCGCTGCTCCCAATGTGGTTTCCTCTACATTGGAGAGACCAAACGCAGACTGGGTGGCCGCTTTGCAGAACACCTTTGGTCGATCCGCAATCATAACCCAGAGCTCCCTGTCGCTTGCCATTTTGATACACCACGCTGCTCTCATGCCCACGTGTCCGTCCTTGGCCTGCTGCAATGTTCCAGTGAAACTCAACGCAAACTGGAGGAACAGCGCCTCATCTTCCGACTAGGCACTTTACAGCCTTCTGGACTGAATATTGAGTTCAACAATTTTAGATCATGAACTCGCTCCTCCATCCCACCCCCTTTCCGATACGCCTTTTTCCATTAATTTATATAGATTTTTCTTTTCCCACCTATCTCCATTGTTTTTAAATGTATTTCCATCCATTGTTCTATCTCTACCTTTTAGTCTTTTTCGATCACCCCCACCACCCCCACCCCCACTAGGGCTATATGTACCTTGCTCGTCCTGCTTTCTACCCTTAATGTCCCCATCATCACATTTCTTTGCTAATATCACCACCGTCAACACCTCTTTGTACTTTTCTCTATGACATCTTTTGGCTATCTCCACCTATCACTGGCCCTCTATCCAGCTCAACCTTTCCCACCCCCCACCCCCTTAAACCAGCTTATATTTCACCTCTTTTTATTTTTCCTTAGTTCTGTTGAAGAGTCATACGGAATCGAAACGTTAACTGTATCCCTCTCCGCAGGTGCTGTCAGACCTGCTGAGTTTTTCCAGGTATTTTTGTCCAATGGTTAGGCTGAGACGTCATGACTCTTGTTACAGGAAGAGAACTGTTGGTTTCCACCTGGTGCCTCAGTTTGTTTTGAATTTCAAAATGCAGGAGGCTCGGTCCAGCAAATGTCTCAGGCAGCAATCCTTTCTGCTCAATTATTAGGAACGCCCTTCTCCTCCTCAGAAGACGAAATTCAACAAACTTTTCTCAGCAATTTTTTACGTTATTCAACATTCAGTATTAATATATTTCTATTTGATATTAATGCCCTTGGTTGACTTGAGACTCTCTGAAATATACAACATTGAATTGCAAACGTGGCTGGCAAACAAAAGATTGCCAGACACCAGGTAATGCACTTGATATGGGACTGATTTGAAATTTAGCACAACAGTCAGCATTTCAACAAAATCATCGAAGAATTTTACAGGGAACCAATTTGAGAATGATGCGGTAATATCTGATCCTTCTTTGTTGTTCTGAGCACACATTACTATGAGACATCTTTGACATGGTGAGTAACTGTGTTAATCTGTATCGAAAGACGCATTCATTTCTGTTGTTGACTGAACGAACTGCTAATATGTGAGCGCAGTGAAATAAGAACATCTATTTCCACTCAAGTGCGTCATGAAATCTCAGAATGTCTGATTTTGCTGCATTCATTTTATGACCTCGGTGAGAACAAATGCAAGATGCCTGCAAATGGGAGACTCAAGTAAGTGTCAATGGTGCAAATCACCCTCACGATTGAATGAGTAAGTTTTAATAAAGTTTTTAATGCATTAAAGGTGTTGTATAAATGCAAGCTATTGTTGTCTACTTTGAGGAGCGATTTCATTACCAGTCTCAGTTGAAAAACCATGGGCGCTGTGGCACCAGGGAGAGGATTTGTACTGGTTGAGAGTGAAATGGGATTCACTCAGTCATCCCATTTACTGACACAGCAGCACAGTCACTCTAGAGAGAGACCATCCAGGTAATTCACGAGTACGGGAGGGTTTACTCAGTTTTCCCGCCAACTTTGAAAGTTCAAAGCATTTGATGCATGTTCAGCACATTCACACAGTAGTGAGGCTGTTTAAATGTTGTGTGCGTGGGCAGTGATTCACCTGTTCTTCCCACCCGCTGTGATGCTAGTGAGTTCACATGTGACTGTAGGGGTTGGAATTCTGTTTTTCTGCTGTTTTGGGGATTCTCGATTCGCCATTAATTCCCATTCTCCTTTCTTCTGGTGGGTAATGGAGGGTCCATGCAGTTGGCTTTCGGTATAATTTGTTTCTTAACTTTAGTATTGGACCCTCCGACCCAGCTTCCACTCCGCAACAGGAAAACAAATCAGGATATCCTAATTTGGACTTTCAATGGGGGAAGGGGTTACCCAGCATTCCCCGCGGTAGAGAATATCCCCTATCCACACAACAGGAAGTCAGCGCGCAGGCGCAGTGTCGAACAGTGTTTGAGCTTGCGCGGAGTGAGCAATGTCGATGGAGAGAAGCTTCTTTCTCTGATCCGCAATCGGTGAGGGAGGGATGAAGGGTCTGAGGGAGCGAACGATCCGGTGGGTGGACGGGAGGGCTTCGTAAACATGTTGTGTAAGATGCAGTCTCCCGAATGAGAAGCTACCGGTCCCCGTTTACAAGAGCAGGGGGACAGCTGAGGGGCTCCTGCTGCTGCAGAGCGGGGTGAACGGAGGAGGAATTTCCAAAGCTTGTGGTCTTGGTAACGGAAAGATCGGCACCAATGGTGGGGTGATTAATATGGGGAATGTTCAAGAGGCCGGTGGGAGATGAACACATGTTTCAGAGGGTTGTGTGGGTGGAGGAGATAACAGAGATAGGGATGATCGCAGCCAGAGGGGAAATCCATTGATTGGAGGGTTGTGTGGGGGAGGAGATTACAGAGATAGTGATGATCGCAGGCAGAGAGGAAATCCATTGAGTGGAGGGTTGTGTGGGTGGAGGAGATTACAGAGATAAGGATGATCGCAGCCAGAGAGGAAAACAAGGATGAAAATTTTTAAATTTTGCTGCTTCTTAACTGGGAACCTTTGTAGGTCAGTGAACACAGGGGTGAAGGATGAACAAGACTTGGTGCGAGTAAACACACGGGCAGCAGAGTTTTGGATGACCTCAACATTACAGAGAGGCTGAAGGTGGGAGATTGGCTGGGATTGTGTTAGGATAGTTAAGTCTAGAGGTAACAAAGGAATGGATGATGGTTACAGCAGGGGCTGAGCTGAGATGAGGGTGGAGTCGGCGACGTTACTGGGGTGGGAATTGATGGTCTTGGTGATGATGCGGATATGTGTTTGGAAGCTCATCTTCAGGTGAAATATTTTTTCATGGTTGTGAACAGCCTGGTTCAGCCTCAGACAGTTACCAGGGAGAGGGATGGAGTCGGTGGCTGGCAGTGGAGTTTGTAGTGGGGACTGAAGAGAACAGCTTCTGTTTTCCCAATATTTAAATAGAGGAAATTTCTGCTCATCCAGGACTGGATGTCAAACAAGTCAGGACGTTGTGTGACTTGGAGGGGAATTTGGAGGTGATGCTACCCTGGTCCTAGGTGGTGGAAGTTGAGGGTTTTGGGGATTCCTTCACAGTTCTGGTCAAGCTGTAGATATATAAAACATATAAAATCTCTCTCTACCCCCGTTTTTTTTCTCTCTCTCTCTCTTCATTCAGTTCAATTTCACAACCTGCCTTTGTCTTTTTCTGTGTTCTCTCCACCCCCTTTTTCTGTTTTAAATCAGCTTCACAGGATATTAGAAGGGGAGGATCTGCAGTCAGAAAACAGCATCTGAAGGAGTTGCCCAATACATCGTAACCTGAATAGCATAGCATCTTGAACATGGAAAGAAAAAACACTGTTCAAAGTGTAGAGAAACCGTGGAAATGTGGGGACTGAGGAGAGATTCCGTTACCCATGTGAGCTGGAAACTCATCGGCGTAGTCATACTGGGGAGCGACCGTTCGCCTGCTCCGTGTGTGGGAAGGGATTCTCTCGATCATCCCAGCTGATTACACACCAACGAGTTCACACCGGGGAGAAACCATTCACCTGCTCCGAGTGTGAGAAGGGATTCACTCAGTCATCCAACCTGCTCAGACACTGATGAGTTCACACTGGGGAGAGACCTTTTAAGTGCCCAGATTGTGGGAAGTGCTATAAAAGTTCATGGGAACTGCTGCTCCATCAACGTGTTCACACTGACGAGAGACCGTTCAGGTGCTCTCACTGTGGGACTGGGTTCAAGCGATCATCTCAACTCACGGTACACCAGCGAATTCACACTGGGGAGATGCCGTTCACCTGCCCCATGTGTAGGAAGGGATTCTCTCGATCATCCCAGCTGATTGCACACCAACGAGTTCACAATGGGGTGAAAACATTCACCTGCTCCGAGTGTGGGAAGGGATTCACTCAGTCATCCCACCTGCTGAGACACCAGCGAATTCACACTGCTGAGAGACCTTTTAAATGTTCAGACTGCGGGAAGTGCTATAGAAGTTCTGGGGAACTGATGTCCCCTCAACGTGTTCACACTGAGGAGAGACCATTCAGGTGGTCTCACTGTGGAACTGGGTTCAAGGCATCATTTCAACTCACTGCACACCAACGAGTTCACACTGGGGAGAAACTGTTCACCTGCTCTGAGTGTGGGAAGGGATTTACTTGGTTATCCAACCTGCTGAGACACCAGCGAGTTCACACTGGGGAGAAACCTTTCAAATGCTCAGACTGTGGGAAGTGATATAAAAGCTCCGGGGGACTGATATCCCATAAACGTTTTCACATTGATGAAATCCAGTTCAGGTGCTCTCACTGTGGCACGGGGTTCAAGCGATCATCTCAACTCACTGTACACCAGCGAGTTCACACCAGGAGAGGCCATTCACCTGCTACTTGTGTGGGTAGGGATTCGCTCAGTTATCCCACATGTTGAGGTCCGAGAGAGTTCACACTGGGGCGAGGCCGTTCACCTGCTCTGAGTGTGGGAAGAAATTCACTCAGTCATTCACTCTGCTGAGTCACCAGCGAGTTTACAAGTCACAACAGTGATTGTATTTTTCTGCCAATCACATCCAGGACTGAACCATGTTCATTGGGGTCTGTTTCTGCTGATGTTAATAAACTCCAGCCCAGTTGTAGGTGCTAATATTCTGGATATAATTAAAATAAATCAGCTTTGTGTTAAATGCACAGTGTGCCGAGTCTTTTTAATATCTATAACACAAGATAATTCCTTTGAAGTGCTCTCCCTCACCTGTTTCCATACTCACTGAGGCTCCTTAGACAGCACCTTCCAAACCCACGACCACTACCATCTAGAAGGACAAGGGCAGCAGACACCATTGACCAATCCATCCTCCGCCAATGCCCCTCCACTGGTGTCCAGCTGGGTGAGACTGCATGCTCCTGATTCCTTTCTTACCAGCTTATAGCCAGAGAATCACCTGCAGTAGTTGTGATCATTTGAGTTACATTGTTACAAACTCACTCACTCGATAGGTGATCAGGTATCATTGCCCTTTGATATACAAATGTTCCATTATCACGTTCATAGTGACTGTAATTTACAGACCAAGCCTTCTTACCACACCAGCCCTCCTGGATAGATCAACAGAGAAATGCGAGGACATTATAGTCCACCAGCCAAGATCATAGTGGTAAAAACATTTGATAATTCCCATTAAAATATAAAGCACAGCAGAACAACTGTGCATTGGCCTGTTACAAACTTATTGAAACAGATTCATTGCCACCTCCTCCCTTTCCACGTTCCAGGTCCCCAAACACACTTTCTCAGTGACACATTGTTCTATTTGTACTTCTTTCAATTTACAATGTGGTCTCCTCTACGCTGTGGATATTAAATCCAGATTGGGTGACTGCTTCATGTAAAATCACCATTCTCTTTGCAAGTGTGATCCTGAGCTTCTTCTCATTTACTATTTTAATTCTCAGCCTCACTTCAAGTCTGGCCTCTTAGCCCTCGGCCTCCTGTACTGCCGCATGAAGTCCAACAGAAGCTCAAGGAACAGCAGCTCGTCTCGTCAGACTCATCGGTAATTTTAATAATTTCATATCATAATCATCACTCCCATTTTTAGGACAGTAGATGCTGGTAATGATTCTGCTGTTACCATTTATCCCTCCTCTGAACCTGTCTTATATGTTTACTTGTCCCATTAGTTTCTTTAATTGTCTCATTGTCACCCAATGTTGCCTTGCACCATTGTCCCTTTTATCATTTACTCTCACCAGCCTTCCATTCTGTCACAAGACCGTTTGTTGTTTCCTTCTGTCTGTCCATTTTCTCTGACTCTGGACTTGTTTATAAACTGTTAAATCTGGGAAATTTTTCCAATTTGGATAAAAGTTCAACGACCTGAAACATTCACTGTGAATGATGCTGTTTGACCTGCTGAGTGTTTCCAACATTTTCTGTTTTGAGGTCGGATTTGCAGCATCTGCAGTATCTTGTTTTTGGGGTCAGAGTGGATCAGTTTTCTCTCACTTATTGTTACCTGTTTAAAGGTGAAGAAGGAGCTTTTAAAGAATGAGACAACAGTAACTGTCACCCTGTTGAACATGAAACTAAACTCACTGCTAATTCCTCATCAGTAGCAATTTTAAACACAAAGTTTCCAGCCGGGATTGAACCGGGGACTTTCTCATGTAAAGTAAACATGATAATTACTGCACTGGGGAAATGAGTGCGAATTCCACCCCCCGGACAGAGGGGAACTGACCATCCATCTCTAGCTCTAATTCCCAAACAGAAAATGCTGCCAAGAATCAGCAAGTCAGGCTGAGTCTGTGGCTGCTCTCAGCGTCTGCAATCGTCACAATGCCCGGGTGATTGACGGCAGCTCCGGACCAATAGGAAGAGGGGGCACGACTGGAGGACCGAGCGGATGCGGCTGGTCCTCCAACCAATCGGAGTGAATGAAGGGGCGGGGCCTGGCAATGACTGGAGCATGCGCAGTGCAGGTAATGGCGATGGGGTGACGGGTCCACAATGGGTAAAGGGGGGGATGGCGGGGCGGAGGGAGCGATGGATCCGGCGGGTGGACGGAGAGGCTCCGGAAACATGTTGTGTAAACCGCAAACCCCGGAAATAAACTGACCGGTCCCCCTCCCCCGTTTACACCGAGCGGGGCCGCAGCTCCCAGATCAATGAAGAGCCGGTTTGTATCAGGCTGGGCATTGGTTCCAGAGGCTGGTCCCTGGTCTCCAGAGTCGGTTTTTCGTCATTGAATGGTTACAATGCAGACGGAGGCCATTCAGCCCGTCCTGTCTGTGCTGGCTCTCTGCAAGCGCAAATCAGCTAGTCCCACTCCTCTGCCCTTTCACTAACAAGACCAGCAGCAGATATTACTCATCCCCAGTTACCTGTGGAGAAGATGATGTTTGACCTTTCTGAACCACTGCAGTCCGTGTGGTGAAGGTGCTCCCACAATGATGTGAGGTAAGGAGTTACAGGTTATTCACCCAACAATGATGAAGGAACGGTGATATATGTCCAAATCAACAACAACAATGTGTATTTATATCATGTCTTTCATGTAATAGACCTTTCCAGGGTATTTCACAGGAATGTTATAGAGCAACACTAGACACAGTCATGTAAGGAGATATGAGAGCAGATGGCCAAAGGTTTGGTCAAAGAGGTAGGTTTTAAGGATAATCTTAAAGGTAGAAAGAACAATAGAGAGGGGCAGAGGTTTATGGAGGAAATTCAACAGTTTATGGCCTTGGCAGCTCAGGGCGTGGACACCAAGGATGGAGGAATTAAAATTGGGAATGCTCAGGAAGACGGAATGAGAGGAGTGCAGAGAGCTTGGAGGGTTATGAGGCTGGAGGAGATTACAGAGATAGTGGGGGTGAGACCATGGAGAGATTTAAAAACAAGGATGAGAAATTTAAAATTTTGGTGGTGCTTACCTGGAGCCTTTGTTGGTCAGTGAGCACAGGGGTGATGGGTAAACAAGATTCAGTGTGAGTCAGCACACGGGCAGCAGAGTTTTGGATCACCTCAAGATTAGAGGGAAGTTGAATGTGGGAGGCTGGCCGGGAGTGCATTAGGAGAGAATATAAGAAATAGGAGTGGAATAGGCCATTCAGCCCTTAAAGCCTGCTCCGTCATTCAATGAGATCTTCTATTTCAACAACATTTTCCTGCACTATCCCCATGTACTTTGATGTTTTTAATATGAGAAATCCAGCAAACATACAAATTAGGAGCAGAAGTAGGCCACTCGGCCCCTTGAGCCTGCTCTGCTATTCAATATGATCATGGCTGATCATCAGCACCACATTCCTGCATACTCCCAATTACTTTCCACCCTCTTGCTTATCAAGAATCTATCTACCTCTGCCTTAAAGATATTCAAAGACTCTGCTGCCACTACTTTTTGAATCAATCTCAAAAATATCGATTTCAGTCTTGAATTTGTTCAATGACTGAGCCTCCGCAGCTCTCTGAGGCAGAGAATTCCAAAGGTTTGCCACCCTCTGAGAGAAGAACCTCCTCCTCATCTCAGTCCCAAATGGCCGGCCCCCTATTCTGAGACTGTGGCCCTTAGTTCTAGAACCTCCAGCCAGAGTTAAGTCCAGAGATAACAAAGGAATGGATGACAGTTTCAGCAGCAGATGAGCTGAGCCTTGGGTGGATTCGGGCAATGAGGTCTTGGTGATGATGTGGATATGTGTTTGGAAGTTCATCTTGGGGTGAAATATTTCACCATGGTTGTGAACAGTCTGGTTCAGCGTTAGATAGTTGTTGGGGAGAGGGATGGAGTTGGTGGCCAGGGAATGGAGTTTGTATTAGGGACTGATGACAATGGCTTTCATCTTTCCAATATTTAAGTGAAGGAAATTTCTGCTCATCCAGTACTGGATGTCAGACGTCAGAATATGTATGGCTTGGAGGGGAACCTGGAGGTGATGGTGTTCACATACACCTGCTACCCTGGTCCTTCAAGGTTGAGGACTTGGGAGATTTTGTCAAATTGTGGTTCAAGTTGTAGGTCTATAAAATGCCTTCCCATTGCCTCCTGTCTCTCGCACATCCCTCTCTCTCTCTCCCACTTGTCTCATGCCCTCTCTCTGTCTCTCCCACTTCTCTCTCTTTTTCTCTCTCTCCATCTCTCTTGTCAAAATAGAATTCTCTACCCCAGAGGGTTGTGGATGCTCCATCATTGAATATATTTAACGCTGAGATGCGGAGATTTTTGGTCTCTCAGGGAGTCGAGAGATATGGGGTGCAGGCAGGAAAGTGGAGCGAATACCAAGATCAGCCACGATCATGTTGAATCGTGGAGCAGGCTCAACAGGCCATATTTCTTGTGTTCTTATAGAAGCCAGAGTCTTGTGTAGCCCAGATTGGGTGTCAGGTTCCCTTCCCTGAAGGACATTAGTGAACCAGTTGGGTTTTTTTGACAATCCAGCAGTTTTCATGGTCACTTTTTCCTAGTGTCAGCCCCACAAAATGCCAGGAAAAACTCAGCATGTCTGACAGCATCTGCGGAGAGGAACACAGTTAACGTTTCAAGTCCGAATAACTCTTCATCAGAACTAAGGAACAATAGAAAAGAGGTGAAATATAAGCTGGTTTAAGGCGGGGGGGGGGTGGGACAGGTAGAGCTGGATAGAGGGCCATTGATAGGTGGAGATTGCCAAAAGATGTCATAGACAAAAGGACAAAGAGGTGTTGACGGTGGTGATGTTAGTTAAGAAATGTGCTAATGGTGACATTAAGGGTAGAAAGCAGGACGAGCAAGGTACAGATGGCCCTAGTGGGGGTGGGGTGGGGTGGGGGAAAGGATCGAAATAGGCTAAAAGGTAGAGATAAAACAATGGATGGAAATACGTTTAAAAATAATGGAAATAGGTGGGAAAAGAAAAATATATATAAATTATTGGAAAAAGGGGGATTGGAAAGGGGGTGGGGATGGAGGAGAGAGTTCATGATCTAAAGTTGTTGAACTCAATATTCAGTCCGGAAGGCTGTAAAGTGCCTAGTCGGAAGATGAGGCGCTGTTCCTCCAGTTTGTGTTGAGCTTCACTGGAACATTACAGCAGGCCAAGGACGGACATGTGGGCTTGACAGCAATGTGGTGTGTTGAAATGGCAAGCGACAGGGAGGTCTGGGTCATGCTTGCGGACAGACCGAAGGTGTTCCGCAAAGCGGTCACCCAGTCTGCATTTGGTCTCTCCAATGTAGAGGAAACCGCATTGGGAGCAGCGAATGCAGTAGACTAAATGGAGGGAAGTGCAAGTGAAATGCTGCTTCACTTGAAAGGAGTGTTTAGGCCCTTGGACGGTGAGGAGGAGTGAAGTAAAGGGGCAGGTGTTGCACCTTCTGCGGTTGCATGGGAAGGTACCTTGGGAGGGGGTTGAGGTGTAGTGGGTGATGGAGGAGTGGACCAGGGTGTCCCGGGGGGACCGATCCCTGCGGAATGCTGCCGGGGGGGTGAAGGGAAGATGTGTTTGGTGGTGGCATCATGCTGGAGTTGGCGGAAATGGCGGAGGATGATCCTTTGAATGTGGAGGCTGTTGGGGTGATAAGTGAGGAGAAGAGGGACCCTATCATGGTTCTGGGAGGGAGAGGAAGGTGTGAGGGCGGATGCGCAGGAGATGGGCCGGACACGGTTGAGGACCCTGTCAACCACCGTGGGTGGAAAACCTCGGTTAAGGAAGAAGGAGGACATGTCAGAGGAGCTGTTTTTGAAAGTGGCATCATCAGAACAGGTGCAATGGAGGTGAAGGAACTGAGAGAATGGGATGGAGTCCTTAAAGGAAGTGGGGTGTGAGGAGCTGTCATCAAGGTAGCTGTGGGAGTCGGTAGGCTTGTAATGAATATTAGTGGACAGTCTATCACCAGAAATTGAGACAGAGAAGTCAAGGAAGGGAAGGGGAATGTCAGAGATGAACCATGTGAAAATGATGGAGGGGTGAAAATTGGAAGCAAAATTAATAAATTTTTCCAGGTCCAGACGAGAGCATGAAGCAACACTGAAGCAGTCATCGTTGTACCAGAGAAAGAGTTGTGGGAGGGGGCAGGAGTAGGACTGGAACAAGGAATGTTCCACATACCCCATAAAGAGACAGGCATAACTGGGGCCCATGCGGGTACCCATAGCCACACCTTTTATTTAGAGGAAATGAGAGGAGTTTAAGGAGAAATTGTTCAGTGAGAGAACAAGTTCAGCCAGACGGAGGAGAGTAGTGGTGGATGGGGATTGTTCGGGCCTCTGTTCGAGGAAGAAGCAAAGCTCCGACCATCCTGGTGGGGGATGGAGGTGTAGAGGGATTGGATGTCCATGGTGAAGAGGAGGCAGTTGGGGCCAGGGAACTGGAAATGGTTGATATGATGTAGGGTGTCAGAGGAATTGCATAGGTGGGAAGAGACTGGACAGGGGGAGAGAGAATGGGGTCAAGATAGCAAGAAATGAGTTCAGTGGGCTAGGAACAGGCTGACACGATTGGTCTGCCGGGACAGTCCTGTTTGTGGATTTTGGGTAGGAGGTAGAAGCGGTCCATCCAAGGTTGGGAGACTATGAGGTTGTAAGCTGTGGAAGGAAGATCTCCAGAGGAGATGAGGTCATTGACGGTCCTAGAAACAATGGCTTGATGTTCAATGGTGGGGTCATGGTCCAGGGGGAGGAAGGAGGACGTGTCTACGAGTTGATGCTCAGCCTCTGCGAGGTAGAGCTCAGTGCGCCAGGCAACAACAGCACTACCCTGATGACAATGTCAGGGTTGGACCTGAGAGAACGGAGTGCAGCAAGTTCAGAGAGAGACAGGTTAGAGTGGGTGAGAGGAGCAGAGAAATTGAGACGACTGATGTCACGCCAACAGTTCTCAATGAAAAGATCAAGAGAAGGTAAGAATCCAGAGGGAGGGGTCCAGGTGGAGGGAGAATATTGGAGGCGGGTAAAAGGATCTGTTGAATGTGGAGAGGACTCCTGGCCAAAGAAGTGAGCACGGAGACGAAGGCGGCGGAAGAAGAGTTCAGCATCGTGCCGAGCCCGAAATTCATTGAGATGAGGGCGTAAGGGTATGAACCTAGGCCTTTGCTGAGCACTGAACGTTCAGCATCAGAGAGGGGAAGGTCAGGGGGTATGGTGAATACACGGCCGGGGCTGGGATTGGAAGACAGGATGGGGACAGAGGGACGGGCAGGGGTGGAGGGTCCTGGATGGGCGTTGGTGTCGTTGAGTTGTTGGAGCTTGCATTCCTTTGCACCTGAAAGAAAGAGACAAAGTTTCTTGTTGAGGCGTCGGATGAAACGAAGAATAAAATGAAACTGGGGGCAAGGGCAGCTTAGAAATAGGGTGCGTCGGTGCTGCTGGAGGGGGAGGTCGAGTGTGTACATATGGCGGTGCATGGCACTGAGTGTGGATCTCGGAATGCGACAAGAACAGCAGTCCAAGGAGCGTTGTATGTCCCAGAGATACCTGCAATCCTGGGTGGGATCGAAACATGAGGGATGGAATTTCAGTTGAAATCCACGTGGGGTAAGTCGGAGATGGAGACAGTCACTGAGGAAGGAAATATGGCTGTGAAAGCGAGTTTTAGTAAACACCTTGTCAAACACCGGGAGAGAAATGGAAAGCAATGAAGGTGAACAAGGCAAAAGAGAGAAGCGGAAATCCTATCGGAGAGAAGAGCAATACTTCTTCAAGGTAGGCATTCCTTGAAGAGAAGAGGCAGTCAAATAAACACTAAGATTATAGCAAAAAACTACGGATGCTGGAAATCCAGAACAAAAACAAAAATACCTGGAAAAACTCAGCAGGTCTGACAGCATCTGTGGACAGGAACACAGTTAACGTTTCGAGTCCAAACGACTCTTCATCAGAATTAAGGAAAAATACAAAAGAGGTGAAATATAAGTTGGTTTAAGGGGGGTGGGACTGGTAGAGCTGGATAGAGGGCCATTGATAGGTGGAGATTGCCAAAAGATGTCAAAGACAAAAGGACAAAGAGGTGTTGACGGTGGTGATATTAGCTAAGAAATGTGCTAATGGTGACATTAAGGGTAGAAAGCAGGACGAGCAAGGTACAGATAGCCCTAGTGGGGGTGGGGTGGGAGGAAGGGATACAGCCTTCGGGACTCAATATTGAGTTCAACAACTTTAGATCATGAACTCTCTCCTCCATCCCCAACCCCTTTCCAATCCCCCTTTTTCCAATAATTTATATATATTTTTCTTTTCCCACCTATTTCCATTATTTTTAAATGTATTTCCATCCATTGTTTTATCTATACCTTTTAACCTATTTCGATCCTTTCCCCCCACCCCACCCCCACTAGGGCCATCTGTACCTTGCTTGTCCTGCTTTCTACCCTTAACGTCACCATTAGCACATTTCTTAGCTAACATCACCACCGTCAATACCTCTTTATCCTTTTGTTTATGACATCTTTTGGCAATCTCCACCTATCGCTGGCCCTCCATCCAGCTCTACCTGTCCCACCCCACCTTAAACCAGCTTATATTTCACCTCTTTTCTATTTTTCCTTAGTTCTGATGAAGAGTCATTCGGACTCAAAAGGTTAACTGTGTTCCTCTCCGCAGATGCTGTCAGACCTGCTGAGTTTTTCCAGGTATTTTTGTTTTTGTTTTGGATTTCCAGCATCCACAGTTTTTTGCTTGTACCACAAAATAACAGATTCATTCAGCTCAATTTCACAAACTGCCTTTGTGTTTTTGTGGGTTCTCTCTCACTCCCTTTTCTCTGTTTTAAATCAATTTCACAGGGTATTAGAAGGGGAGGATTTACAGTCGGAAAACTGAAACATAACATTAAATCAGGATCTGATGGAGTTGTCCGATTTATTGTAACCTGAATATCATCAGATTTTGAACATGGAAGGAAAAAGCACCGTTCACAGAGGGGAGAAACTATGGAAATGTGGAGACTGTGAGGAGGGATTCAAATCCTCATCTGAATTGGAAACTCATCGGCCCAGTCACACTGGGGAGAAGCTATTCATCTGCTCCGAGTGTGGGAAGGGATTCATTCGGTCATCCAACCTGCTGCAACACCAGCGAGTTCACAGAGGAGAGAGGGCATTTACCTGCTCCAAATGTGGGAAAGGATTCACTCAGTCATCAACCCTGCTGGCACACCAACGAGTTCACACTGGGGAGAGACCATTCACTTGCTGTGTGTGTTGGAAGGGATTCACCACCTCATCCACGCTAATGACACACCAGCGTTTTCACACTGGGGAGAGGCCGTTCACTTGCTCAGAGTGTGGGAAGGGATTCGCTCAGTCATCTGACTTGCTGGCACACCAGCGAGTTCACACTGATGAGAGACCTTTTAAATGCCTAGACTGTGGGAAGTGCTATAAAAGTTCCCGGGACCTGATGCTCCATCAACGTGTTCACACTGATGACAGACCATTCAGGTGCTCTCACTGTGGCACTGGGTTCAAGCAATCATCTCAACTCACTGAACATCAGCGAGTTCACACTAGGGAGAGGCCGTTCATCTGCTCTGTGTGTGGGAGTGGATTCACTCGGTCATCTAACCTGCTGACACACCAGCGAATTCACACTGGGGAGAGACCTTTCACCTGCTCTGAGTGTGGGAAGGGTTTCACTCAGTTGTCCACCCTGCTGAATCACCAGCAAGTTCACACCGACAAGAGACCTTTTAAATGCCCAGACTGCAGTAAATGCTATAAAAGTTCCAGGGAACTGATGTCCCATCAACGTATTCACACTGATGAGAGACCATTTAAATGTCCAGACTGCGGTAACTGCTTTAAAAGTTCCGGGGTTCTGATGCGCCATCAACGTGTTCACACTGACGAGAGACCGTTCAAGTGCTCTCACTGTGGGACTGGGTTCAAGACATCATCTGACCTCGGTGTACACCATCGTATTCACAGCAGGGAGCGGCCATTCACCTGTCCGGACTGTGGGAAGGGATTCACTCAGTCATCCACCTTGCTGACACATCAGCGAGTTCACACTGGGGAGAGGCCATTTACCTGCCCGAAGTGTGGGAAGAGATTTACACAGTCATCCAACCTGATGAGACACCAGCGAATTCACAGGTAAATAGAGTGATTGGATTTTGTCATTAATCATATCCAGGACAGAACCATGTTCATTGGGGTCTGTTTCTGCTGATGTTAATTAACCCCAGGCCAGTTAAAAGGGCTAACATTCTGAATAGAAGTCAAATAAATCAGCTTTGTGTTAAATACAGTGTTTAATCCTTTTAATATCTCTAACACAAGTCAATTCCTTTTGAAGTGCTCTCCCTCTCCCCGTCTCCTCCATCCTCACCTCCAACAAGTGTGAGGAGCTCATGGAGCTTCTTTGTCACTAAGATTGAGACAATCCGATCAGTTGCCTCTGCTGCATCCCTCCCTTCCACTAGCCCACCGGGCCAAACCATCTCCAAAGTTCCCCCTTGTCTCAGCCCTGAACTCACATCTTTCTCCAGTTTCTCTCCTATCTCCCGTCATGCCCTGTCAGAGTCCCTCAATCCTATTCCCACTAAACTGCTGACCATCTAACTTTCCCATGTTAGCTGATATTGCTCATGGTTCTCTCTCTCTTCTGGTTTTGCCCTTCTCACCTTTAAATAAACCAATCTTACCCTTCCTGAAAAAAAAACCCTTGACACCACGGTTTTGGCAAATTACCACCCCATCTCCAACCCTCCTTTCCTCTCCAAAGTCCTTGAACTTGGTGTCACCCAAGGATCTATCCTTGGCCTCTCCTATTTCTCATCCACATGCTGCCATTAGGTGACATCATCCAAAAGCAACATATTAGTTTTCACATGTACACTGACTACTCCCAGCTCTACCTCACCACCATCCCTCTCCATTCCTCCACTGTTACTAACTTATCAAACTTCTTATCCGACATCCAGTACTGGATGAGCAGAAATTTCCTCCAATTAAAAATTGGAAAGACCAAAGCCATTGTCTTCAATCACGACTACAAATTCTGTTCCCTAACTACCGAGTCTATCCCTCTCCCTGGGAACTGTCTGAGGTTGAACCACACTGTTCATAATCTTGGTGTCAGATCTGACCCCAAGATGAGCTTCTAATCACATATCCACACCATCACTATACCAGATATTTCAATCTCCATAACGTCGCCTGTCTCCATTCCACCCCAGCTCATCTGCTGCTGAAACCCTCATCCACGCCCGTATTACCTTTAGACTTGACAATTCCAATACATTCCTGACCAGCCTCTCACATTCACCCCACCCCACATGTGGAAATGTGAGATCACCTTAAACTCTGCTGCCCGTGTGCTTTCTCACACCAAGTTCCATTCAACCATCACCCCTGAGCTCGCTGACCTATGTCGGCTCCAGGTCAAGTAATGCCTGAATTTGAAAATTCAGCTCCTTGTTTTCGAATTCCTCCATGGCCTCATCTCTCCCTATCTCTCTAACCTGTAGTTTCACAACCTTCTGAAATATCTGTGCTTCTCATTCTGGTCTCTTTAGCATCCCTGATTTTAATTACTCCACCATTGGTGGCAGGGCTGAGGCATGAAACTCTGAAATTCCCTCCCTAAACTCTCCATCTCTCTCCTGATTAAAAATCTTGTTAAAATCTGCCTCTCCAGTCAAGGTTTTTTCTATTTACCCTAATATCACTGTCAGGAAGATATAATAATGTCCAAAATGTTATTGGAATTTATTGTAAAATAGAGTCCGTGTCTGTGTGTGAGAGAGACTTATATGAATTAGAGGTGGCAGCTAGTCTGGGTGCTTTGATGTAAGAGAAGTTAGGTTTGAAATGTGAATTAGGTAAACATGGGGAAGTTTTAGAATGTGAAGTGTAAAGGGGGAAATTTGCATTTTTAAATAAATCAGACTAGATTGCTTTCAAAGGAGGAGAGAAATGTGTCACCTAGCCAGGTGAAGTTAAGGAACAGTGTGTTTATTTTTCCCAAAGATTACTGGTAAAACTTTATGCTATGAGAGACTTTTATTATCAGAAAAATAAAGTGCAAAGACATAGTGAAACAATGGGAATTTGCATTCAAAGGGGAAAATATGTACAAAGGAGCGAAGGCTGTGTCTAAGGGTAGACATTTTTAAGATCTAACAAGGGTGAAACGCCTTCAGCCTGTATGTACCAAACTGCTGCCTCTAGGGACTGAAGTTAAGATAACTCACTTTGAATTCAACTGTTCAGGGTATTGTTTGCTTTGCCTGAGCCTTTTAAAACCTGTGTGTCTTACTGTTGCCTTATGGAGGTGTAACTGGGAGTTAAATTAATTAGGGGGTTTAGAAGTTATTATAGTGATAATTTGTAGACATATGTGTGTGCTTAAAAATCATTTTTCTTGTTAATAAATGTTTAATTTAGTTTTATAAAAACCTCTTAAGACTCGGTGGTCCTGTTATTACTGAATTCAAAGCCTGCATCTCGAAACATACAAATTGTAAATTAGTTGTGACAGTTGTTTCAAGTTTCCCTCTGGGATTTGAACAGCTCAGCATTTACCACATGCTATGTCATAACATCACTCTATGTGACTCAGTGTCCAATTTTTACTTTATGAAACTCCTCTGAAGTGCCTTGGGACGTTTTATTATAATAATCCTGTTATATAACTACAAGTTATTACTGTTTCATAACAGCCAGTTTGTACACAGCAAGGTTCCACAAACAGCAATCAGAAGAGTGACCGATTAATCCAGTTTTTTTTGGTGGTGTTAGTTAAAACACGAATGTTGGTCCCACTGCACCAGGAGAACTCCCCTGTGGACAGGATGTGGAGGATAAAGATCTTGTGTTCATTTCAAATCTTTCACACCCTCAGAACATCCCAAAGTGACTCACAGTCAATGATACATTTTGGAAGGAAGAATGAGAGGCAGTATAAACTAAATGGTACAATTTTAAACAGAGTGCAGGAACGGAGTGACCTGGGAGTGTATGGACACAAATCTTTGAAGGTAACAGGAAAAGTTGATCAAATTGTTTAAGAAAAGCTAATGGGGGCCCTCCATGTATTAATGGAGACATGAAGTACAAAAGCAAGGAAGTCACACTGAAACTTTATAAATCACTTTTTAATCCTCAGCTCAAATATTGTGTTCAGTTCTGAGCACCACACTTCAGGAAATATGTCAAGGCCTTGGACAGAGTACATGGAAAATTGACCAAAATAGTATCAGGGATGAGGGGTTTCCGTTATGTGGAGAGACTGGAGAAGCTGGGATTGTTCTCTTTAGAGCAGAGAAGATTAAGGAGTGATTTAACAGAGGTGTGGACATTTTTGAGGAGTTTTTATCTACATAGAGAGAAATTGTTTCCATTGATAGGATGGTTGGTAACCACAGAAAACAGATTTAAAATAATTGGCAAAAAATCCAGGGTGAAGATGAGGAGAGATTATTTTACTCAGTGAGTTCTGATGATTTGGAACACATTAATATAAAAGCAAAATACTGTGGGTGCTGGAAATCTGAAACAAAAACAAAAATTGCTGGAAAAACTGATGAAGATTCATACAGACTCAAAACGCTAACTCTGTCTTTCTCTCCACAGATGCTCTCAGACCTGCTGAGTTTTTCCAGCAATTTTTGTTTTTGATCTGGAACATATTGTCTGAATGACTGGTGGAAGCAGATCCAATAGTAACTTTCAAAAGTGATTTGGATTTTTACTTCATAAGGAAAGATTTTCAAGGCTTGGAAGAAAGATCAGGAGAGTGGGACAGAATGGCAACATTTTCAGAGAGACAGTACAGACACAATGGGCTGAATGGCCACCTTCTGAGCTCTATGGTTCAATCGTATGGTATTTATTATGAATCATTATCCTGTTATAGAATCATAGGATCTCATCAGAGTACAGCACAGAAGCTCATTGAATCTGCACTGGCTCTTTCAAAGAGTGATCCAGTTTATCCCACTACCCCCCCCCACCTCCCCCCAATCTTTCCCCACATCACTGAAGGAGGTTTCAGCCGAACATCTGGCCTGTTAAGACACAAGCACGGTCAACTAGGGAGAAACTGTGTTAATGTGGGGACAGTGGGAAGGGATTCAATTTGAGTTGGAAAGTCATCAGGGCATGCACACCAGGGAGAGGTCGTTCACCTGCTCCATGTGTGGGAAGGGATTCACTCGGTCATCCAGCCTCCAAACACATCAATGAGTTCGTACTGGAGGGAGAGAGGGTTTAAATGCTTAGGACTGTAACAAGTGCTTTCAAAGCCAGTTCCCATTTTATAGTCCCAGTGAAAGTCAGGGCTTCCCAAACTGAAGGTCGTGACCCCAGTGGGGTGTGAGACAAGATTTTGGGCTCGCTAGCTCCGAGGCAGCAATGGCTGCCGTGGAGCTCCAACTGTTTCCTGACAGCTGTGAGGCCCCTTTAAATCCTCACGGTTTTTTTGTTGGTGGGCGTGGCCTAATGGCCTCCTCTCTCAGGCGCAATTGCTGCTGCAAATAAAATTTGTGGAAAAGGTTGTGCACATTGTACAGGTGTTCGTTTTTTCTGGAAAGCCGACTTCTTCAATAACAGGGATCATAATGTATTAATAATCAGGATAATAGTATATTAATAATCAGGATTGTAATGCATTAATGTTCAGGATCATATTGCATCAATAACCAGGACACTGTTACAATAATGATCAGAATCCTATTGCATTAATAATAAGGATCCTATTACATCAATGTTCAGGTTCCTATTACATTAATGATCAGAGTCCAATTACTTTAAGATTCAGGATCCCAACTCATTAATAATCAAGATATTATTACATTAATAGTCTGGTGCCGATTGCATCAACAATCAGGATCTTATTGTATAAATAATCAGCGTCCTATTACATTAATCACAGTCTAATTACATTAATAATCAGGATCAAATTACATAATTCCAGTTGTATTAATGTGACAGATAAAGTTCAATGCAAAGAAATGTGAGGTGATTGGTTTTGGCAGGAAAGATATGGAGAGGCAGTATAAAATAAAGGGAGAGCCTCTAACAGTGGTGCAGGACAGAGGGACCTCACTGTATATGTACATAGGTCATTGAAGATGGCAGGGCATGTTGAGAGAGCAGTTAATAAAGCATATAGTATATTAGGCTTTATTAATAGAGGCATTGAGTACAAGAGTAAAGAGGTCATGTTGAACTTGTCTAAGACACTAGTTAGGCCTCATCTGGCGGACTACGTCCAGTTCTGGGCACCATACTTAAGGAGGGATAGGAAGGCATTGGAGAGAGCACAGAGGAGATTCACAAGAGTGATTCCTGGGATGAAGAACTGTAGCTGTGAGGATAGAGTGGAGAGATTGGGACTGTTTTCCTTGGAGAAAAGAAGGCTGAGAGGAGACTTGATAGAGGTATTCAAGATCCTGAGGGGTATGGACAGGATAAATAATGAAACTGTTCCCACTCAGGAGAACATCAAGAACTAGAGGGCACAGATTCAAAATAATTGGCAAGAGATGATATGAGGAAATTATTTTTCACCCAGAAGGTGGTTGGAGTGTGGAACAAACTTCCTGAAAGGGTGGAGGATGCAGGTTTGATCGAGGTATTCAAAAGGAAATTGGATTGCTGCCTGAAAAGAGAGAATGTGCAAGGTTAGGGGGATGAGTGCGACTGTGTGGAATGCTGTTTCAGAGAGCCAGTGCACACTCAATGGGCCGAATAGCCTCCTTCTGCACTGTAAAGATACTGTGAAACCGTGTTTAATCATCAGCTGCCTATTGCTTCAATAATCAGGAAATTATTGCAATTATCAGGATACTAATACATTAATAATCAGAGTTATTTCAATTCATAATCAGAGTCCAATGGCATCAACTATCAGAATCCTGTCACATTTAAGTTATTTGCCATTGTGTCAATAATCAGCATCCTATAAATAAATGAATAATCAGGACGCTATTACATTAATAATGAGTTCAAATACATTAATAATCCCCCCCAAACCCGCTCAACAGCTGAAGCACCCCCACCCCCCACCCCCTCCCCTGTCACAATTCTCATCCCTTCAAATTTTCACTCTGGGGTCACACGAAGTCTGAGGCATTAAACTGTGGTCACACTGGGAAAAAGTTTGGGATGCACTGATTTAAACAACACCTTTCTGGACTTTAAATGTACTTATCTCATGACTCATTTCACCATTCAACGTCACATCTCCCTGTTCTATCTCCCTGATAGAAGTTATTATTAGTCATGGTGATCAGCTGTCATTGTGGGTTGTTGTTTTCAGTGTAGGCGTCTGTTTCATTCCATTCTTCACCCTGAAACTGTCGGAAGTGGTGCCGTCAAACTGTACAGTCACTGCACGTTGTCATGAAAGGAGCAGATCAGACTGAGCAGCTTTGGGGGACAGTCAATTTTCTCCAAAATCTTGGAGAGTCCTGCCCTGCTGATGGTGTTGAATGCTTTACTGAGATCTATAATAGTCAGGTAAAGAGGTATATCCTGTTCACTACACTTCTCTTATAGCAGGTGTATGGAGAAGATCATGTTCACTGTAGATCTGCCAGCACAGGAACCGCACTGTGCTTCTGGATACACTCAGTCTGCAAGCAGATGGAGTCTTTAAGCATGACTCCAGCGAAGGCCTTCCCAGTGACTCTAAGGAATGAGATGTCCCTGTAGTTGTTGCAATCTCCTCTGTCACCTTTGTTTTTCTATAATGTGATGATTTTTATATCACACGTATCCTGTGGATCCTGATTAATCCTTGCCAACAATCAGCACTTTCTAATTGGAGATGTTAATCAGTGGACCCTTTCAGACACTGAATTTTAGATTTTGCAAAGGCCGATTTAGGATTGAAGTAAAAGTTCATAATTTTATTGTAAATGAGTTCTTGTTGAGAATTCTTGAATTAAGGGGAAAGATCAGAGATGGTGTTATTAAAAAAGGATACTGCAGTCCCAAAAATCAGTACCATCTCCAGAATATTAAACTCCAGCTAGTTATAGGGCTGTTAAATCAGCGGAAACAAACCTAATATTGTCAGACTATCAGTCCTGGATGTGATTAACAGCAGCAAAAACAGGAGAATCCAACTTCTGGAATCACTTATGAACTCACTGGTGTGGCAGCAGATACCATGACTGAATGAATCCCTTCCCAAATACAGAGCAGGTGAATGGCTTCTCCCCAGTGTCAGTGCGTTCATGTGAATGCAGGCTGCCAGACTGAGCGAATCCCTTCCTACACACGGAGCAGGTGAATGGCTTCTTCCCAGTGTGCGTGCGTTGCTGAGCAGTGAGGGTGGATGATTGCCTGAAACCCTTTCCACATGAAGTGCAGCTGAATAGCTTCTTCTCAGTATGAGTCTGATGGTGTGTCAGCAGGGTGGATGACTGAGTGAATCCCTTCCCACACTCAGAGCAGGTTAACGGCCTCTCCCCAGTGTTAATTCACTGGTGTGCCTTGAGGTCAGGTGACTGGCTGAACCTTTTTCTACAGGAAATACAGCTGAAAGGCTTCTCCGCAGTGTGAATTCACTGGTGTGACCACAGAATGGATGAATGAGTGAATTCTTTTTCACATGCAGAGGTGATCGGCCTCTCCCCATTGTGAACTCGCTGGTGTGAGGTGAGGGTGGATGACTGCCTGTGTCTCTCCAGGTTGGATAATCTGTTGAAGCCTCGTCCACACAGGGAACACGTGTATGTTTTCTCCCTATTGTGAACAATGCAATGTATTTTCAGGCTGTGTAACCGGTTAAAGCTCTTTCCGCAGTCAGTTCACTGGAACACTCTCACTCAGGTGTGTGTGTCTTGGTGCTTTTCCAGTCACCCTGATGCTTGAAATCTTTTCCCACAGACAGAACAGACAAACATTTCTCTTTCCACATTCAAAGTCCAATGGTATTCAGGTCCTGATGCATCAAGTGAGTCAACCAGAAAGTGATGTGACATTTGGCTTGAGTTTCACATCTGCAAATCCTTCCTTTTAATATTCTGCAAAAGGAGTTTACAAAATTCATCACTGTCAGTCCAGGATAGAAATTCAGAACAGATTATTCTAGTTTCTATGGAACCTTTTTTCCTCTCTTTTCCACTCCCAAAGCTGTAAATCCCCGTAAATCCAGAATTCACTTGTGAACTTGTTGGTGTGTCAGCAGGTGGGATGTACGAGTGAATTTCTTCCCACACTCAGTGCAGGTGAACGGCCTCTCCCTGGTGTGAATTCGCTGGTGTTTCATGAGGTGAGATGTCTGAGTGAATCCCTTACCACACACAGTGCAGGTGAACGGCCTCTCCCCAGTGTGAATTCGCTGGTGTACAATGAGTTGAGACGATTGCCTGAACCCAGTCCCACAGTGAGAGCACCTGAACGGTCTCTCCTGAGTGTGAACACGTTGATGTCGCATCAATTCCCCAGAGCTTTTATAGCACTTCCTGCAGTCTGGGCATTTAAAAGGTCTCTCCTTCGTGTGAACACGTTGATGGGACATCAGTTCCCTGGAACTTTTAAAGCACTTTCCACAGTCTGGACATTTAAAAGGTCTCTCCTCAGTGTGAACACTTTGATGGGAAATCAGTTCCCAGGAACTTTTAAAGCACTTCCCGCAGTCTGGGCATTTAAAAGGTCTTTCCTCACTGTGAACCCTCTGGTGTGTTACCAGGATGGATAACTGAGTGAATCCCTTTCCACATTCAGAGCAGGCGAATGGCCTCTCCCCAGTGTGAGCTCGATGGTGTCTCAGCAGAATTGATGACTGAGTGAATCCCTTCCCACACACCAAGCAGGTGAACGGACTCTCCCCAGTGTGACTGTGTTGATGAGTTTTCAGCTTTGACAGGTTATAGAATTCCTTCCCACAGTCCCCACATTTCCAAGGTGTCTGTCCAGTGTGACTGCATTTATGGTTTGTGAGCCCAGATGATCTGCTGAAGCCTCGTCCACACACAGAGCACGTGTACGGTTTGTCCCCACTGTGAACGGTGCTTTTTCTTTCCATGTTCAGAATCTGATGATATTCAGGTTACAATAAATTGGGCGACTCTGTCAGATCCTGATGTGATGTTTGGGCTGAGTTTCCCAAATTCAGATCCTCCACTTCTAATACCCTGTGAAATTGATTTCAAACAGAAAAAAAGGATTCTGAAAGTAAGGCAGGATGTGAAACTGAACTGAATGAATCGGATAATTCGTGGGTCCTGAGACTAGGAAAAAGTGAAAGCTGCCAGATGGTCACTAATGTGCTTCATTGAAGGGACCCTGCTACCCAGCCTGGACCTACACAAGACATTGCCTCTATGGGATGATAGAAATACATGGAAGAGGCAGGAGCGAAGGAGAGGGATGTTATACATCTACAACTCGGCCAAAACTTTGACAGAATTTCCCAAACCCTGTACCTCCATCAGCTAAAGGACCAGGGTAGCAGGTGTAAGCGAACACCATTGCCTCCAAGTTCCTCTCCAAGTCTCACACCATCCTGACTTGTTTGACATCTAGTTCTGGGTGAACAGAAATTTCCTCCAATTAAATGTTGGGAAGATGAAAACCATTGTCTTCAGTCCCCGCTACGAACTCCACTCTCTGACCACTGACTCCATCCCTCTCCTCGGCAACTATCTGAGGCTGAACCACACTGTTCACAATCTCAGATTCACTCCAAACAGAGCTTCTGACCACATACCTGCATAAACACCAAGACCACTTTCATCTCAGTAACATCACCTGACTCTGTCCTTGTCTCTGCTCATCTGCTTCTGAAACACTCATCCATTCCTTTATTGCTTCTGGGCTTAACTATTCTAAGGCACTCTTAGCCAGCCTCCCACATTTCGCTTCCTTGTAACTTTGAGGTCATGTAAATCAATGCTGCCTGTATCCTTACTCGCACCAAATATTGTTCACCCATCATGCCTGGGCTCACTGACCTACAAAGGTTCCTGTTTAAGCACAAAAATTTGAAAATTCACATCCTTGTTTTCAAATCCCTACACCAGAAGGACTGTAGTGGTTCAAGAAGGTAGCTCGCCCCCACCTTCTAAGGGCAATTAGGGATGGGAAATAAATGCTGGCCTAGCCAGCGATGCCCACATCCCGTGAATGAATAAAAAAAACCTGGGGGGTGGTGGGCAACACTGGGAACCTGATTTGGCAGAAATAACAGTAAATTACCAAACATGGTTAAAATAAACCCACTATTTGAGACAGAGGAAGTTAGACAATGACAGAGAGGTGATCAGGGAAGGCAGAGGTGAAGCAGAGCAATAGATAGACATGGATTCAGATCCACAGTAAAGGACCCACACCAGTCCGAGAGTCTTGGAACCACAGCACAGCACTAAAAGCTCTAAAGTGTACATGAATGTTCAATAATACTCACTTCTGAACCTGTTGAAGCCTGAAGCTGAAAAGATATCAGAAGCACTGGAGTAAGAGAAAAATCTCACAATCTTCATATCTTCTAACTCCTCATAAAAGGAGATTACAAAAGTCATAAGTGTCAGTTGAGATTACAAATTCAGAAAGACAAACATTTCACTTGGTTTGAGTTTGCTGTGTGTAAACTCTCCCCTTTTAACCCCCTGTAAAAGGAGTTTCCAAAATCCATCCCTCTCAGTCCAGGATAAAAATTCACAATGTCTCTCCTTCTGCTCTTGGCCCAGGATTACTTAAGCAGGGACATATTTGCAATGAAAGCAGTTCAGAGAAGGTTCACTTGGCTGATTCCTGGGGAAAGGTTGAACAGGTTGGGTCTATACTTATAAGAGTTTAAAAGAATGAGAGGTGATCTCATTGAAACATGTAAGATTCTGAGGGTGCTTGTCATGGTAGAGGCTGAGAGGATGTTTCCCCTCATGGAGGAATCTAGAACTAGGGAACACAGTTTAAAAACAAGGCATCTCCCATGTAAAACTGAGATGAAGAGAAATTTATTCTCTTCACAAGGATGTGAATTTTCAAATTTTGGTGCTTAAACAGTAATCTTAAGAATTTTATGTCTTTGGAATTCTCTTCCCCAGTGAGCAGTGCAGACTGGGTCATTGGATATATTCAAGGCTGTGTCAAAGAGAGTTTTGAGCTACAAGGAAATCAAGTGTTATGGAGGTAGGGGGACGGCGGCAGGAATGTGGAGTTAAGGCCACAATCAGATCAGCCATGATCTTATTGAATGGAGAAGGCTTGATGGGCCAAATGCTTACTGCTTATTCTGCTGCTTTTGTTCTCATGTTCTTCAGACGACCGTGCAGGCTCCCTGCAACACCTTGCCGCTCTAAAGTTGACTGCCATTAACCCAAGCCTGTCACCAGCTCCTGTGTGCAGAATGAGAATGAAATCAATGAGTGAATGTTTTCTCTCCTGGTCACCGGGACCCTGAAGACGGCTCTGTTGCGTCACTAAGTTATTCGCGCATGCGCAATCCTACCCGCAGAACCAAGATGTCGACGGTTAACCTGGGCCTGTTCCCGGTAATAAGCCCCGGTGCTGCATACACGAGACTTGCAGCGTCTTTTTCGGGATTTGGAGCCGACATCAGCTATTTATGAAGCCTCCTCTCCCTCCCCATTGCCCCATCCAATTCCCGGCTCCCTTTGTCCCTCCGTCCCGCTGACTTTCACCCGTTGCAAGAAGCGTCTCCAGCACTCGCAGGGTTCTTATCAAACTGACACTGCGCATGCTTTAGATACTGTCCAGTGCTGCGGCTGCGCAATGGACTCCTATAGAGGGAATAGGGCACGTTCGCTTCCGCAGGGAATGTTGGGTAAGAGAAGCGCCATTGCTGCTCCAAATAGGAACTGGAAAAAAATGCGACCAAATTGAGATAGATTAAAAGAAAGCACACCCACAAATCTTAGTGAATTGATGCTCTGCCATGCTCAATTTTTCGAATTGATTTAAGCTGCTGCTCTCCCCTGGAAATACACAGAAATTTTAAGGATTTTCCCACTGTTTTCTCTCTCCCCTTTCCTGAAGGTGCTGCTGATTCTGCTGAGTTCAATCCCACAGTCACTGGTTCCCCCCTCTCTCTATCCCCGATGCTGAAAATTCACAATCATTGGCACCGGTACGACAAACTCCAGTTAAAACTGATTTTAAAAATTGTCAGGACCCTAACCCTGATGTGACTAAGGCCAAAGAGGCCGTACACTACAGGGAAGAATTCCCCTCATCCCTCACAGCAAATAAGGACTCACTCGTCCTACATGATGAGATTTTTTATCACAAGGATAGCTTTAATTTGACTTGGGTGACACCTTGATGCCTGCAAAAAGAATTATTTTTGTTTCGGGATCCAATTGGGGAGTGTTTCTCGTTCGAGCCCTCCATCTGTTCATAATTGCTATTGATGGCTGAGAATGCACCAGGATGTTCGTCACTAGCCTTTTGAAATGAAAGATCCCAATGTACATGTCCCATCTGAATGATGCCCCTGTGAAATATTGAAGATTGATTCTGTACTTTCCTGACTTTCACCAGAGTGGACATGGACACTGTAAGGAACATAGCTTTTTATTTTCTGTTGGACTGTTGTAAATAACATATCATTTATTTTCTTGGATTGTGGCTTTAAAACTACCGGTGCTGCAGGATGTAAAATATACAATGTTGCGATTCCCAGGAACAGAGTGCCAGATTGGACAGAATGTAGCTGGAAAGGGGAACTGCCTGGCAACAATGTTTTAATTGGCTCCTGATCAGGTGATCAAGGTTTTGTATGAAAGCACAGTGAGCAGAGAGAACAGCTCCTAGCCTGCTAAGAGGAGACGCCTGAAACCTCTCTCCTGTATTTGAAAGATTTCAGTAATTCTGCCATAACAGATAGCTGGCTTTTCTTAATATCCCTGTGACCTGATTGCTTTGAAAACCCCAAGCCAGATGGAAAGGAGGAAAATCACCAGTAGAGACATTGAAAAGCAAGTTTTCAACCAGTGAACGACAGTCAGAAAGTGATGGAAGATCATCTCGTGTCATTAACAATGAGCTGCAAGGAATTTCGGAAGACATCAATCAAAATCAACCCATCTAATCCCATAGTCTGGATTGGTGCCATTGAACTGTTTTTACCTCAACCTTAAAACCCATGTTTTGTATGCGTGCATGTGTGTGTGTGTATAAGGGTTAAGAAGGGGTCGAGTTTAAGTTATAGAGTTAAAAGTTAGCAGTTCATTTTTCTTCCGATTGCCACTGGTCACAGATAATTTGTTTAATAAACAGTTATTTACTTGTTAACTTTACAAACTTGGTGCTCGTATTGTTAGTCTAATTTAAATTACAGTTAGGTAAAATTTGGGCAATTTGGTGGTCTAATCAAACTTCTCACATTTGTCTCAGCTCAGGGACCAGTGGGGCTTGCTATTACAGTGCACTATCCCCAGTGAGTCGTGACAATACCAGGCTGATCTTTTCTACTGAACTGTACTCAGAGTGAGTCATTCCAATTCCCATTTGGTGTTGTGATTTTTCTCTTTTATTCTAAGTGCAGCATCCCATTAATTACCATTCTATCTCATTCAAGAGTAGTGGAGGAATGTTACTGTCCAATGTGACATTCACATAATATGATGTTTTTATATCAGACACAGAAGCATTTGCAATCAGGTTGGAGATAACTCTCATATCTCCCGTTCTGAAGCACTTTGTCTCGAAAGATACAAATGGGAATTAGCCAAATCTTTAAAAGGCAAAATCTTTAGCTCAAATCGTCATGATGCTGTCAGTGGAAAGGGGTAACTTCTCTGATTGTTTGCAAATGGGTGGAGAAAACAGTCACAAATGCACACAATTGTGTCAAATTTACATAACTTCATATTCAGATTGAAGATAAATCAAACACATTTTGAATTTTGCTTTTCCAATTAATTTACTTTTTCATTCAGCTACTGTTTTGTTTATTTTGTTACAGCCTTTACCACTCTTTTTGCCTTTAATTCAATTATATCTTTGTTATTTAATTTCTCCCACCCTCTAACCTATCCCCGACCTTCACCATCGTTCTACCTGACCGTTCCCCCCTTTTTCAACAGCATAAAACCCATCCTATTTCTACCTCTCTTCACTTCTGAAGAAGAGTCATACTGTACTTGAAACATTAACTCTGTTTCTCTCTTCACAGCTGCTGCCAGACCTGCTGAGTTTTTCCAGAATCTTCTGTTTTTATTTCAGATCTCCAGCATCCTTAAGTACATTGCTTAAGCGTTAAGGACATAGAGTACCTGGTGGAGTTTAATTGAATAATTCTACACACCCCAGATACCACAGTGGTATTATTAAGAAAGGGCCAAACTAAGGGAGTATCCCCAGTGTGATAGAGTAGATTAATTATGGAGTTACAAAGCATGGTATTAATATCCTGTAACCTCACAAATATCAATTGGCTGGGATGTTGCAGTATGAAAGAATACTATATGCTTGTCAGATGAAAGAGGCCGTGTCCAATGGGCCTATCAAGGCCACACAACTGTTAAACTCCACTCGGGTTTATGTGGATGAGTCTCGGTTTTATAAAGAAGGACTGTATCAGACTCGTGCTGTGATTTTGCTTCATGATAGCTGTAGTACCTTTATTCAATACCCACTACAATATTTAGCCCAGAAGTCTGCTGTTATTGTGATCACAGCCCTTCAAACTGTTACTGATGGAATCTCCAACTATCCTGAAACTATCCTTTGGTTGTAACTCCCTCAGGGAAAACTTACCTCTCTGGAAAAAAAAAACATAGCTTCTCCACAGCAGAAAGGAAACCACTCACCCACCAATCCAAACTCTGAATGATTTGGGATATTGCTGATAAGTGTCCAGTACAAATTGTGATTTGTAATGTGAAGGTACATCAGCAGCAGGAGTTAGTGCAGAGGGTGATGGTAATAACCAGGCAGACTGACTCACCAGGAAAGCTGCTCCAGAGGGGATTCCATGGAATCCACTCAAAACACAATGAGTTGCACCAGTACGACAGACTGCAGTTAAACCTGATTTGAAAACTTGTCAGGACCCTGACCCTGATGTGACTATGGTCAAAGAGGCAGTACAGCATTGGAAAGATTTTCCCTCATCCCTCACAGCAAGTAAGGATTCACTCATCCTACATGATGAGGTTTTCTATTACGAGGATGGCTCTAATTTTGATTTGGTTCATATCTTCATGGCTTAGAAAAGAATGAATTTTGTTTATGAAGCAAATTAGGGGAGTGTTTCTCTGTTTCCAGTCCTCGATATGTTACATAATTACTCTTGGTGGCTGAGGATGCACCAGGCTGCCCATTATCACCTGAACCTGTGTCTCATCTGTGTCCAGATGAATCTGGCCCTGCAAAATGTAAGATGCCAATGGGATGTCCCATCTGAATTCTGTCCCTGGGAAACTTACACAGGCCCACAACCCACAGTAAAGGAGGGGACCACTCTATCCTGGTAGTTATAGATATGTTTACCTGGTGGACTGAAGCTTTCCCTGTCTGTAAAAATGCAGTCACTACAGCTAAAATCTTGTGGGAACAGATCTTTACCAGATGGGACTTTCTGAAAAGGATAGAAGTGACAATGGTTCTAATTTCACAGCAGTAGTAATACAGCAGCTCTGTCATCTTGTGGTTGTGGAATAACATTTCCAAACCCACAACCACCCAGAGTCCAGTGGGATGATCGAGAGCTTTATTCACTCCGGAGAAACAACACTGAAAAAAGCTGTCACGAAGGGAGCTGATGATCTGGTCAAGGCCAATGACTGGGTCACTGCCTTGTCTGGTGTCTTAATGACCATTCACTCCCCTCCTGTTCACTCCCCGGTCGCAGCCCATTTCAGCTCACGACAGGTCACCCACTCCAGATTGTGAATCCCCCCCCGGGTCACACTCCCCATGGCTACTTGACAGACTCATGACCAGTTTCTCCAGAACCTTCAACAAACCTCAGCATTCTCCCTGCTACAGGCAGTGAAGAAGATGGTGCTGCCCATCTCAACACCTCCCGGGAAAAGCACCCCACCCGTTAAATTAACTGTCCGATGGGAGATGAAGTAATGTTAAAAACATTGTTAAAGGGGGTCAGTCTGGGGGGCTACTTGGGAAGGTTCATATGATGATCTGGATAAATTGGGAGAAACAAATCTTAGATTGAGTATTCAGTAACAAGAGAAGGAAACACAATATCTGTGTTACCATGGAAATCAGTGTAAACTCGACAAACTGAAAAGGTCAGATAACTAGATGGAAAATAAACTGTGTTTGATTTTATCCAACAGGGACACGATGGTCATCGTGCTCCTGGACAGTGTCCAGGCTGAAGTTCTGTTCCTGCCGAATGATCCTCCCCCAGATTGTCCTTTCTGAGCTCCAGCCAGGTGATGTTAAACACTCAGGTGGGAAAGACAAAACCGTACAACAATATGTTTAAAACAAAGGGAGTTTATTTGATGTATAATCAGAATACTAAACTTCAGTTCAATTATTAACATCAGCAGAAAGAAACACTGACTTTCAGAATAAACATGGTTCAATCCTGAGCATGATTAACAGCAGCAAGAACAGCAGAATCCAACCCCTGCAGTCACTTGTGAACTCGCTGGTGTCTCACCAGGTGGGATGACTGAGTGAATCCTTTCCCACACTCGGAGCAGGTAAACAGCCTCTCCCCAGTGTGAACTCGCTGGTGTCTCAGCAGGTTGGATGCATGGACGAATCCCTTCCCACACTTGGAGCAGGTGAACGGCCTCTCCCCAGTGTGTGTACGTTGGTGTACTAGCAATTCACGTCTGCTTTTAAAGCTCTTCTCACAGTCAGAACATTTAAAAGGTCTCTGATCAGTGTGAACAAGTTGGTGTGCAGTGAGGCGGGATAATCGGGAGAATTTCTTCCCACACATAGAGCAGGTGAATGGCCTCTCCCCAGTGTGAATTCGCTGGTGTATCAGAAAGTCAGATGAATGAATGAATCCCTTCCCACACTCGGAGCAGGTGAACAGCCTCTCCCCAGTGTGAATGTGTTGGTGTGTCAGCAACTGGTACTTGCGTTTAAAGCTCTTCTCACAGTCAGAACATTTAAAAGGTCTCTCATCTGTGTGAACCTGTTGGTGTGCAGTGAGGTGGGATGACCGAGAGAATCCCTTCCCACACTCAGAGCAGGTGAATGGCCTCTCCCCAGTGTGAACTCTCTGGTGGGCCAGCAGGTGGGCTGACTGGGTGTATCCCTTCCCACAGGCAGAGCAGGTGAATGGCCTCTCTCCAGTATGAACTCGCTGGTGTGTCCGAAGATCTGATGAATTAATGAATCCCTTCCCACACATGGAGCAGGTGAACGGCCTCTCCTCAGTGTGAGTGAGTTGGTGTCTCAGAAGGTCAGATGACCGAGTGAATCCCTTCCCACACAAGGAGCAGGTGAACGGTCTCTCCCCAGTGTGAGTGCGTCGATGAGTTTCCAGCTGCGACTGGTATTTGAATCCCTTCCCACAGTCCCCACATTTCCATGGTTTCTCCATGGTGCTGGTGCCCTTCTGTCTCTCCAACTTGGAAGATCAGTTGAAGCTTCGTCCACATACAGAACACATGTACATTTTCTCCTCGCTGTGAATGGTGTGATTTCTTTTCAGGCTGTGGAACACTCACACACAGGTGTGTGTGTCTCGGTGCTTTCCCAGTCACACTGATGTTTGAAATCTCTTCCCACGGACAAACATATTTCCTTCCGTGTTCAGAGGCCGATGATATTCAGGCCCTGATGAATCGAGTGACTCTGTCAGATCTTGATAATTGGTTTTAGTTTCCCATCTGTAAATCTTCCCCTCCTAATGCCCTGTAAAAAAAGTTTACAGAGAATTACACAGAATATACGGAATAGACACAGGCCATTCAGCCCAACTAGTCTCTGCAGGTCTTTATATTTCACATGCTTCTCATTCCATCCCATCTACCTCAGCTCAGTCTTTCACTTTATCTTTCTATTCCTTTTTCTCTCACGCACTTGCCTAGTTTCCTTTTGAAATTATCTCAGCTTTTTGCCACAACCACTTCCTGTGGTCGTGAGTTCCACTTTCTAACCGCTCTGAGTAAACACATTTCTCCTTATTTCCCTACTGGATTTATCAGTAACTATCTTATATTTCTGGCCCCTAGTTTTGGATTCTCCCACATCTCCACATCTACAAGGTCTCACATGGCAGACTGGGCAGAAAAATAAAACCTCATGAGATCCCAGAACAAGTTACAAGTTGGATCAAAAATAGGCTCAATGGCAGGAAGTGATGAATGTCAGTCGATAGGTGTTTTTTTGTGATTGGAAGGCTGTTTCCAATGGGTTTTCACAGAGCTCAGTACTGGCTCCTTTATTCATGGTTTATATTATCGATTCAGACTTAAATGTCAGAACATGGATAACAATACAAAAATTGCTCTACGTTTTGTCATGAGATAGAAAGCTGGAGACTGCAGGGAGATAACAATGTACTGCTCAGGTAGGCAAGATCATAAGAGATAGGAGCCAGAGTAGGCCATTCACCCTTTGAGGCTGCACCTCCCGTTAATAAGACCATGGCTGATCTGATTGTGGTCTTAACTCCATTTTCCTGTCTGTCCCCAATCCCATTAGCCTTTGATTCTTTTGTAGGTCAAACATCTGTCTAACTCAGCCTTGAAATATTCAATGACACAGCCTCCACACTTTCTGTGGAAGAGAATTCCAAAGACTAATGCCCCTCTGAGAGAAAAATATTCCTCCTCATCACCATCTTAAATGGGAGACTCCTCACTTTTAAACAGTATCCCTTAATTTTCAATCCCCCCACGAGAAGAAACATAGTCTCAGCATCTACCCTGTCAAGACTCCTCAGAATCCTGTATGTTTCAATAAGATCACCTCTCATTCTTCTGAACTCCAATAGATACAGGCCCATCCTTTCCTCATAAGACAACACCTTCATCCCTGGAATCAGCCAAGTAAACCTTCTCTGAACTGCTTCCAGTGCAAGTATATCCCTCCTTAAGTAAGGAGGCCAAAACTGTACACAGTATTCCAGGTATGGTCTTACCAATGCCCTGTACAGTTGTACTTTTATACTTCATCCTCTTTGCAATAAAGGCCAACACTCCATTTGCCTTCCTAATCACTTGCAGTACCTGAATGCTAACTTTTCACAATTCACGTACAAGGACACCCAGATCCCTCTATGCTGCAGCATTCTGCAGTCTCTCTCTCTCTCCCTATTTCAATAATATTCTGCTTTTCTATTCTTCCTGCCAAAGTGGACATCCTCACATTTACCACATTATACTCCATCTGCTATTTTTTTACCTACTCACTTAACCGATCTATATCCCTTTGCAGACTTTTTGTATCCTCCTCACAATTTGATTTTGTACCTATCTTTGTATCATTAGCAAATTTTGCTACAATGCTATGGTCCCTTCAGCCAAGACATCAGTATAGATCGTCAATAGTTGAGGCCCCAACACTGATCCCTGTGGCAGTCCACTAGTTCAGTTTGCCAGCCTGAAAATGACCCATTTATCCCAACTCACTCTTTCCTGTTAGTTAGCCAGTTCTCTATCCATACTAATATATCACCCCCAACACCATGAGCTCTTATCTTGTGCAGTAACCTTTAATGTGACTGTTCATTGAATGCCTTTTGTGAATCCAAACACACTCCATCTACTGGTTCCCCTTTATCCATTCTGCTTATTACATCTGCAAAGAACTCAAGGCTCCTCGATCATTTTGAAGGAGAGCCCTTCAAAAGAAAAAAGGGAGTGAGAAGGAACCCACAAAGGCAGGTTATGAAATTGAGCTGAATGAATCTGGTATTTTTGGGGCTGGCTCTTGGAAAAAGTGACCATGAAAACTGCTGGATTGTCATAAAAATCCAAAAGGTTCACTAATGTCCTTCAGGGAATGGAGCCTGCCACCGAGTCACTCTACACAAGACTCTGGCCTCTAGGGGAAGATTGAGAGAAAAAGAGGGAAAGGAAGTTGCGAAGGAGAGGGATTTCATATTTCTACAACTAAGCCAGATGTTTCCCACAGTCACCACACTGAGACAGTTTCTCCCCGGTATTAATGTGCTTGTGTCTCGACAGGCTAGGTGATTGGCTGAATTCTCATCCACACACAGCACACATGTACGGTTTCTCCCTGTTGTAAACACTGCTTTTTCCTTCCACGTTCACAATTCTATGATATTCAGGTTAGGATAACCTGCCAGTCAGTCTGGACCTACAAGACCCTGGCCTCTATGGGAGGAAGGAGACAGAGAGAGGGGGGGCAGAAGGGGCGAAGGACAGAGGTTTTATGTATCTTCAACCTGATCACAACTTTGACGAAATCTTAAAAACCCTCACCCACCACCACCTAAAAGTAAATGCTCCCCTTCTCCCCCCTGTAAAAGGAGTTTCCAAAATCCATCCCTGTCAGTCCAGGATAGAAATGCACAATATTCTCTTCTCCTGCTGACAGGGATATCGGCGCATGCGCCCTGCTGCACATTGACACCGAAAAGATTGCGGCCGTTAACCCGGGCCTGTCATCAGGATCAGTCCTGCGGCTGCTGCCCCGCTTGGACTAAATGCGAGACTGGTACATTCTTACTTTTGTTCCCAGGCCTCCACTGGGTGTACATTCTTACTTTTGTTCCCAGGCCTCCACTGGGTGTTTATGAGGCCTCCCCGCCCATTCCGCCGCCTCCATTACCGTCCAAAAATCAGCCGTTGTTCACCGGTTGCGAAGTCGAGACGACCGCCTCACTGTCGCTACAGCAACCAAGTTGCGCATGCGCCAGTTGGAACAATGCGCACGCGCCATTCACAACCCGCCACTACGCCTGTGCCAGGGTTTCCTTTAATGCGTATAGGGCACATTCTGTATCGTCGCGGATGCTGGGTAAGAGCCGCGCCATTGAAACATGACATTGTTGAATAGAAAACTATGATTTGTGATCGGATTACGATGGAGCCATGGGGCCAAGCTAGAAAACTATTAAATTAATTTATACAGCAAATAATGTGGCCCTCCACCATAATTCTGTCATCGGTGTAATTAACAACAGAACAAACCACTACAGTTAAGTGTGAACTCACTGGGGCCTCAGCAGCTTGGAAGGTGAACAAGTGATTTTTCTTCCCCATGCATGGAACATTTAAACCATGTCTTGCCTGGAAGAGTGCACCCATTGTGGATAAAGTCCTTTGAACTTTTAAAGCTGCAGTGTGAACAGGTGGAAAAACTGAATAAATCCCATTGAACGCTTGTAGCATCTGAGTGGTCTCTCTCTGGAGTGACTGTGCTGCTGTGTCAGTAAATGGAATAACTGAGTGAATCCATTTCCACGTTCAGCTGGTGAATGATCTATTCATGGGTGTGAATTGACCCATCAGTTTCCAGCTCAGATGGGGATCTCAAACCCTTCTGATGATGAATTCCAGATTCTCAACATGTTCCCAGTAAAAAAAAAATACTGCAGATGCTGTAAATCTGAAATTTAAACAGACAATTCTGGAATTTTCTGCAGATCTGATAGCATCTGCAGAGGGGAGATATAATTTACATTTCAGATCTGCAACCTTTCATCAGAACTGCACTGTGTCAGTGCACAGAGCTGAAATGTTAATTATCTTTCCCAATCCACAGATGCTGTCAGACATGGTGAGGATTTGAAGCATTTTCTGTTTTTATATCCTGATGAAGACATTTCTCCGGAATTGCACATTAGTTTTAGTGATGATGAACTCACATTTATTCTCAGCCATCTGCAACTGGAAACATCTTCCACTTGTCTTCCCTGTCAACCTCTTTTATAATCTGAAAAGCTCGATCAGGTCATCTCTCACTCTCTCTTTACCAGAGAAAACATCTCCAGCTTGTTCAGTCTTTCTTGATAGGTATAACCTTGCTGTTTTGGCATTATTCCAGTGCAGTTGCAGCAACTACCCTTTCACCTCCTCGGTTCCCACGTTCTGAGGCCCCAAATACACTTTCCAAGTGATACAGCAAATTACTTGTACTTCTTTCAATTTAGGATCGTGTATTCACTGCTTATGATGTGATCCCCTCCACACTAAGGTGACTAAATCAAGATTGGGCAACTGCTTTGTGGAACATCACCATTCAATCTTCAAATATATTCCTGAGCATCTGGTCATTTGCTATATTAATTCTCTGCCCCACACCCAGTCTGAATTCTCTGTCCTCAGCCTCCTACACTGATCATAATCACCACTCCCATTATTTCAGACAGTATGTGCTGGTAATGGTTCTGTTATTATTATTTATGCCTACTCTGGACCTGTCTTTTACTTGTTCACTTGTCCCATTAGTTTATTGTCTCATCACAAAAGTTTGTCTTGCATTATCCTCCTCTTTATCATTTAATAACTCCTGCCTTCCATCAACAATGTTCATTCCTCCTCTTCACCTCTTATCCTTGACTCTGTACTTGTTTTTGAACTGTTATATCTCTAAATTCTTCAACTTTTGATGAAGGTTCACTCACCTTAAGCATTGATGCTATTGCCCTCTCCATAGAGGCTGTTTGACCTGCTGAGTGTTTCCAACAATATCTGTTTTGAGTACAAATTTGCAGCTTCTGCAGTATTTTGTTTTTGGGTCACTGTGGATCAGTTTTCTCTCACTTAACGTGACCTGTTTAAAGAAGTTAAAGAAGGAGCCATTAAAGAATGAGACAACAGTTATTGTCACCCTGTTCGAAAACAAATGGAACAAAATGTTAATTGATCATTTTTTTAATATACCTTGATGGGATGTGGAGTCGCTGTCAAGACTAGCAGTTATGACCAAAACCTAATTTCCATTGACCTTAGTGGCTTGATCGGCCATTTTCGAAGGCAGTTAAAAGTCAACCACATCACCGTGGGCCGGGAGTCACATGTAGGTCAGACCAGGTAAGGACAGCAGATTTCATCCCCAAAAGGAAATTAGAGAACCAGGTGCGTTTTTATGACAATCAACGATAGCTTCATGGTCACAGTTACTGAGACCAGTTTTCAATTTCAGACTTATTGATTAATTGAATTTAAACTCCACCCACTGCCACGGTGGGATTTGAACCTATGTCCACACTTCTGGATTCTTTGTCCAGTGACCCGATCGTCTGCCCTTAGCAATTGAAACGCTAAGTTTCCACATTGGCTCAAAGCAGGAATAACCAGAGGTCTTCAATAGAAGATAGTGTAAAATTATTAACACTGAACTCTGTTAAAACCTCTTTTGTGGTATAGTGAGGTCGGAAAATGGAGAAATAGGGCTTAATATAAATTAATGCCAAGGGAGAAAGATTCTGGGAAATAATGACAAACTCTAAAACACTTACTGCAGCTAAAAGCTAAAATTCTTGAAGATTGTTTGTGTGAGCTAAAGGCCAGAATGTAGGGGCCTCTCTGAGATAAATGGCAACAGGGTGTAGCAGCCTGCAGACATGGGGAAATAGAACCAGGGTGAATACACGGAACATTACATGATTAAATAAGGCTAACATTGCTGTCACGAACTGTGAATATGATAAACTTAGGTGATTAAGTAAGGCTAACAATGCTGCCATGAGCTATACCTGATTGGTTAAGAGAAACATTCTCAGGGCATGATCACCACAGGGATTAGCATTGATTGGGGACAGGCAGAGGTTAATTGGATAAGAGGCAACATGAAAGAGATCCTCCTGAGCAAGGCTGTGTGGAGGAGAAGGAGCAGCCAAGAGAAGGAGAAACAGAGAATAGATTTGATACGAGTGGAATAACCCACATTAAACTGTAAATCACTGCCAGAGTTTTTCACTGTCGTTTACATGAACTTGATAAACATTGTCCTGACTTTGTCTCAATAAAGTTGTTTCACAACTGATCTTTGTTACCATGCCTGTTTCTGCTGATAAAAGAGAAATTAAAACTTCAGACTGTGTCCCTGTTTATATTAAAACAGACTGTATCAGTGTTTCTATTAAAGTAGAATGTATCTCTGCTTATATTACAGAAGGCACCATCTCAGATTACTGCACTAGACAATGTCACTGTTTCAATTATACCAGGCCCTATCTCAGTTATTACTGCGCTAGTCTCTGACTCTGTGTATATTAAATTAGACACTTATTAGACAGTTATTATTACAATTGAGCCTGAATATATTTAAATTAACGAGGTCATCTCTCTGTTTGTATTACAATAGCCCTTTCCTCAGTTATTAATGCATTAGACCATGTTTCTAATTAGAACAAACCAGGATCTGTCTCAGTTATTACCGCATTGTATCATATCTCTCATTATTTAACAATAGGCTATATTCAAGACATTACCGCAATGGATCCCCTCTGATTATCACCAGACTCGACCATGTCTCTATTTATATTACACATGACTGTCATTCATGCCCTTGGTGCTGTCTCAGTTGTTACAAACTAGACCATGTTTCTGTTTATATTTGATTAGGCCCCGTCTCAGTTATTTGACCATGTCTCTAATTATATCTACCTATATTACACGAGGCCCTGTGTTAGTAACAACATTATTAACAATTCAAAAGGACTTAATTGGTTGTAAAGTGCTTTGACACGTTTGGTGATCATGAAATAAGCTATATAAATGTAAATATTTCTTAATATTATTTTGAACTGTACTAGACCCTGTCCAGGTTTATAGTACACTAGACCCAGTGCACAGATTACTGCACTAGACCCTGTCCCTGTTTATAATGCACTCGGCCTTGTTTTGCTTTTTACTGATCTTGACCATGGCTCAGTTATTGCTATATGAGACGAGCTCACTATTTGCACTACACTAGTCAAAGTAGCTACTGCAGTCGACTGTACCACTGTAATTTGGGCCCTTTGCCTGTTACATTACAGTGGGCCATATCACAATATATATTAGTTATTAGAACAAAGAACAAAGAAAAGTACAGCACAGGAACAGGCCCTTCGGCCCTCCAAGCCTGCACCGATCATATTGCCCGTCAACTAAAACATTTTGCACTTCTGGGGCCCATATCCCTCTATTCCCAACCTATTCATGTATTTGTCAAGCTGCCTTTTAAACACCATTATCGTACCTGCTTCCACCACCTCCTCTGGCAGCGAATTCCAGACACTCACTAACCTCTGTGTAAAAAACTTGCCCCGCACATCACCTTTATAGTTTTCTTCTCTCACTTTAAATCTATGTCCCCTAGTAATTGACTCTTCCACCCTGAGAAAAAGCTTCTGACTATCTACTCTGTCCATGCCACTCATAATTTTGTAAACTTCTATCAAGGTGCCCCTCAATCTCCGTCACTCTAGTGAGAACAATCCGAGTTTCTCCAACCTTTCCTCATAGCTAAAAACCTCCAGACCAGCCAGCATTCCTGGTAAACCTCCTCTGCACCCTCTCCAACGCCTCCATATCCTTCTGGTAATGTGGTGACCAGAATTGCACGCAATATTCCAAGTGTGACCTAACCAAGGTTCTATACAGCTGCAGCATGACTTCCCAGCTTTTATACTCAATATCCCTGCCAATGAAGGCAAGCATGCCATATGTCTTCCTGACTACCTTATCCACCTTCATTGCCACTTTCAGTGACCTGTGGACCTGTACACCCAGATCCCTCTGCCCGTCGATGTACTTAAGGGTTCTGCCATTTACTGTGTAATTCCTGCCTGTATGAGACCTTCCAAAATGCATTACCTCGGATTTGTCCGGATTAAACTCCATCTGCCACTTCTCTATATCCCGTTGTATCCTTTGACAATCTTCTTCACTATCTGGAACTCCTCCAACCTTAGTGTCGTCTGCAGACTTACTAATTAGCCCAGTTACATTTTCCTCCAAATCATTTATGTATACCACAAACAGCAAAGGTCCCAGCACTGATCCCTGCAGAACTCCACTAGTCACAGCTCTCCATTCAGAAAAGCACCCTTCCACTGCTACCTTCTGTCTTCTATGATGAAGCCAATTCTGTATCCATCCTGCCAGCTCACGTCTGATCCCATGCAACTTTACCTTCTGTACCAGTCTGCCATGAGGGACCTTGTCAAAGGCCTTACTGAAATCCATGTATATAACATCTGCTGCCCTTCCATCGTCGATCATCTTTGTCACTTTCTCGAAAAATTCGATCAAGTTAGTGAGACACGACCTCCCCTTCACAAAGCCATGTTGCCTCTCACTAATATGCCCATTTTCTTCCAAATGGTAGTCAATCCTGTCACGAAGAATCTTCTCCAATAATTTCCCTACCACTGACGTAAGGTTCACCGGCCTGTAATTTCCTGGATTATCCCTGCTACCCTTCTTAAACAATGGAACAACATTGGCCATTCTCCAGTCCTCTGGGACCTCACCCGTAGCCAGTGAGGATACAAAGATTTCTGTCAAGGTCCCAGCAATCTCCTCCCTTGCCTCCCTCAGCACTCTGGGGTAGATCCCATCTGGCTCTGGGGACTTATCCACCTTAATATTCGTCAAGACGCCTAACACCTCCTCTTTTTTGATCTCAACATGATCCAGGCTATCTACACACTCTTCCCTAGACAAATCGACCGCTAAGTCCTTCTCTTTGGTGAATACTGATGAGAAGTATTCATTTAGTATCTCTCCCATTACTTCTGGCTCCACACACAGATTTCCACCTCTGTCCCTAAGTGGGCCTACCCTTTCCCTGGCTACCCTTATTGTACTAGAGTCAGACCATGTCTTGTTTAATATTCCATTAGGCACCATCCTTTTCATTACTGCACGAGATCAGGTCTTGGATTATTTTATTCCTCCTGCTGCATCAGTAATCACTGCACTCGACCCTGTCTCAGTTGAGATTAATCTGGGCCCTGTCGCAGTCATCCCAACACTAGACCCTGTTTCAGTTTATATTAATCTAAGCTCTGTATCGATAATCAATTGCAGGGTTATGGAGAAAAGGCGGGACAGTGTGATTAGCTGAGTGATTCTCGCAGATAAGACACGCCAGTTGTCCTCCTTCTCTGGTGGAACCATTGTTTGATTCTTACGCTAATGGCGGCCGAAATTCCCACAATCCCCATGCGCCCCAGAAACCGCTCTATCCAACTCGCTCCTTTCCCCAGGCGCTGAGAGTGCGCATGCTCCCCAGGGCCCGCCGCGGGGCATTCTGGGAGGCTCGTTTGTTGTGAGTCGGACTCGGTGGAAACGGGAGAAGAAACCTGGAAGCGGCGGCGAGGATGGGGGAGGCGCTGCAGCATTGCTTTAATGGGCAGCCTCGACCCCCAGCCCGGGGAGATCACCGCACGGCCGCCGGGCCCGGCCGCTCTCATTCGGCCTCTGAGAGCCGCACTCGCTGCTCCTGAGGCTGCGCTCGCCCCCCGCTCAGTTTCTCCATTGAATCCTGTTTCTCCCAACTCAGATTCACCGCCTCATTTTCTTTTCTTCCTCTGAGCCCCTGAACTCCATCTGACAGGGTCATGTTGGAGAGCGGGCATTGACTGTCCTGGGAAACAACAGCAAGAGGAGCTCAGAGGCCGGAGGGGCAAAGGAGCAGCGAGTTCAGTCACCAATCGGGGGGGATTGAGGACTGGACCCTGAGTCAGTCAGTCAGGGGAGTCAGAGTGAACCCCTGGGGAATCAGTCATTTCTGAAAAATTAAATGGGTATCTCTTTTATCAACAACACAATTTAACATTTGTCAGTTTAATTTTTTTATATTCTTTGTTATCTCAATCCTAGGACATCGCTGCAGGAATTCCTCAAGACAGTATCCTAGGCCCAACCATCTTCAGCTGCTTTATCAATAACCTTTTTTCCATCATAAGTCAGACTTGGGAATATATTGCCGTTCCTTCATTGTCGCTGGGTCGAAATCCTGGAACTCCCTTCCTAACAGCGCCGACACCACATGGACTACAGCAGTTCAAGGAAGTGAACAGGAAGATTTGCTGACAGGAAACTCAAACCAAAAATCACGTCAAAATCTGACAGATTCACTCAATACATCAGGTGCTGGATATCATTGAACCTTTAATGTAGAAGGAGAAATGTTTTAACCAATTGCACAGCGTGAAAAAACATCTAATCATTCACAGCGGGGATAAACTGTGTAAGAGGTTTGGTCTGACCATCCAACATGGACAGCCACGAGGACACCGGCACCATGGAGAAACCGTGGAAATGTGGGGACTGTGGGAAGGGATTTGGCTCCCCGTCAAAGCTGGAAATTCATCAACGCAGTCACACTGGGGAGAGGCCGTTCACCTGCTCCGTGTGTGGGAAGGGATTCACTAGTTCATCCAACCTTCTGAGACACCAGCACATTCACACTGAGCAGAGTTCAGTCATCTGCTCCGTGTGTGGGAAGGCAATCGGTCATTCATCAAACTTTCTGAGGCACCAGCAAACTCACAGTGGAGAGAGGCCATTCACCTGCTCTGTGTGCGGGAAGGGATTCACTCAGTCATCCTACCTGCTGACACACCAGCGCATTCACACGAGGGAGAGACCGTTCATCTGCTCCTTGTGTGGAGAGGGATTTAACCAATTATCCAGGCTTCTGAATCACCAGAGAATTCACACTGGGGAGAGCCCATACACCTGCTTTATCTGTGGCAAGGGATTTAATCGGCCTTCCAAACTACTGACACACCAGCGAATTCACAGTGGGGAGAGGCCATTCACCTGCTCCATGTGTGGGAAGGGATACACCAATTCATCTGACCTGTTGACACATCAGCGAGTTCACACTGGCGAGAGGACATTCACATGCTCCGTGTGTGGAAAAGGATTCATTCGGTCATCCCACCTTCTGACACATCAACTTGTTCACACTGATCAGAGACCTTTTAAATGTTCTGAATGTGAGAAGACCTTCAAAAGTGAAAAGGATCTGCTGACACACCAACGAGTTCACACTGGGGAGAGGCCATTCACCTGCTTCGTGTGTGGGAAGGGATTCACTCAGTCATCCACCCTGCTGACACATCAGCGAGTTCACAAGTGACTATGGGGATTGAAATCTGTGGTTACTGTTGCTGTTAATCCTGTTCAGGATTTAATTCTTTCATTCTGACAGATGGAGTTTGTTTCTGCTGAAATATAATTGTGCAAAGATGAGTGGCAGCTCAGAAGACTGGACAGAATTTTAAAAAAGAAAAGGATGACTGAAAGATTAATAAAGAGGGAAAAATTCGAATATGAGAGAAAGCTAGTTAGAAATATAAAGACAGAAAGTAAGAGTAAATATTGATATTTAAAAATGAAAAGTGTTAACAAAGTGAAGGTTGCTCCTATAGAAAGTGAATCAGGGGAGTTATTAATGGAAAATAAGGAGATGGCAGATTAATTGAAGAGGTATTTTGCATCATCTTCACCATAGAGGGTAGAAGTAACTTGTGAGAAATGGCTGTAAATCAGGAATTGGAAGGGAGGGAGGAACTCAAGAAAATTACAATCACCAGGGAAGTGGTATTGAGCAAATTTTTGGAGCTGCGGGCTGACAAGTCCCCCTGTCCTGATGGATCCTGGGGTCTTAAAAGAAGTGGCTAGTGAGATAGTTGATGCATTGGTTTTAATTTTCCAAAATTCGTTAGATTTGGAGAAGGTTCCGTCAGATAGGAAAAGAGAAAATGTAACTCCTTTATTCAAAAAGGGAGGGAGACAGAGAGCAGAAAACTATAGGCCAGTTACTTAACTTCTGTCATAGGGAAAATGTTAGAAGCATTATAACAGGGCACTTAGATAAATTCAAGGTAATCAGGCAGAGTCAACAAGGTTTTGTGAGAGGGAAATCATGTTTAACTAATTTATTGGGGCTCTTTGAAGAAGTAATAGGCGCCGTGGATAAAGGAGAACTGGTGGATGTACTGTACCTATATTTCCAGAAGGCATTTGATAAGGTGCCTCATTAAAGGTTATTGCGGAAAATGAAATCTCATGGTGTAGGGGGTAACATATTGACATGAATAGAAGATTAGCTAGCTAACAGGAAGAAGAGAGTAGGCATAAATGGGTCTTTTTTCTGATTAGCAGGATGTGATGAGTGGTGTGCCACAAGGATCAGTGCTGGGACCTCAACTCTTTACAATTTATATAAATGATCTGGATGAAGGAACCGATGGTACGGTTGTTAAATTTGCTGATGACACACAGGTAGGAAAATAAATTGTGAAGAGGACATAAGGAGCCTACAAAAGGATCCAAACAAGTTAGGTGAGTGAGCAAAGATCTGGCAAATGGAGTATAATGTGGGAAAATGTGACAAGTCCATTTTGGCAGGAAGAATAAAAAAAGGAGCATACTATTCAAATGGTGAGAGATTGCAGAGCTCTGAGATTCAGAAGGATCTGGGTGCCCTGGTGCATGAATCGCAAAATATTAGCATGCAGGTGCAACAAGCAAAACTGAAAGAATGTTATCTTTCATTGCGAGGGGAATTGAATACAAGAGTAGGGAGGTTATGCTTCAGTTATACAGGGCACTGGTGAGCCCACATCTGGAGTACTGTGTGTAGTATTGGTCACCTTATTTAAGGAAGGATGTAAATGCATTGGAAGCAGTTCAGCGAAGGTTTAGTAGATCAATACCAGGAATAGGCAGGTTGTCTTATGAGGAAAGGTTGGACAGACTAGGCTTGTATCTGTTGGAGTTTAGACGGGTAAGAGGCAACTTGATTGAAACACATAAGCTTATGAGGGGCCTTGTCAAGGTAGATGTGGAAAGGATGTTTTCTCTTCTGAGAGAATCTTGAACTAGGGGCCACTGCTTAAGGGGTCGCCCATTTAAGAAAGAGATGAGGAATTATTTTTTTCTCTCATAGGGTTGTGAGACTTTGGAATTTTCTTCCTCAAAAGGCAGTTGAGGCAGAGTCTTTGAATATCTTTAAGGCGGAGGTAGATAGATTCTTGATAAGCAAGGGGTGAAAGGTTATTGGGTCGGCAGGAATGTGTAATTGAGATTACAATCAGATCAGCCATGATCTTATTGAATGGCAGAACAAGTCCGAGGGGCCGAGTGCCCTACTCCTGCTCTTAATTCGTATGTTCGTATATAAGTTAATAAACCATATCAATGGGCTGCTGCTTAATATTCCGGATAAATGTCACATAGCATGTCAAACTTTGTTTTTCACACATTGTTGTACAATTTTGTCTTTCCCACCGGAGTGTTTAACATCACCTGGCTGGAGCTCAGAAAGGACAATCTGAGGGAGGATCATATGGCAGGAACAGAACTTTAGCCTGGACACAGTCCTTCAGGGTCACACTGAGAGGGACAAATGACACTTTGGTCTTTCTCATCTCTCTTCACTGACAGCAAAACCCATATGTGGGTGAGTCCTGAGGTGTGTAAGAAATGTGTCACAGCCACTTCTATGCAGTACATACAGCCTAAAGATGACCAAGGTCAGGCTTTGTGGAGTCCAAGGCCACATAGAAAAATGGATGGAAAAATATAAACTCCCTGTAAATCTAACCCTCTGATTTCTGTTTGGAACCATCGTGGTTCAAAGCTCCTAGGCACAGAGCAGAAGGTTCCTTTACAACTGTGGTTGTTCAACCTGAGTCAGGCAGTCTGGGAATGTGCTTTTAAATCAGAGATTGATGTAAAACTGTGCTCTGTTCCTGACTGAAACTGAAATGGCAGGAATAAGTCTCCAGTTTAAAAATGACTGTGGTGATTATTCTGTGAAGTTTTTAAGGTTTATTAGTGACAGTCCTGAGTCCACTACTTTAAACCAATGTCAACAACAACTTGTGTTGACATAGCACCTTTAAAAAGTGAGACATAGTTAAAAATAAATAGTGTAAAGTCTGCATTGAAATAACACATGGAGGAATTCACATGATCCTTTTAACTACTGGGACAATTATACAACAGACATCTGATCTCCAGATAAAGAAGGACCTGCACCGTGTTTTCAAGAATTCCCTGTTATATTGATGTGTGTGTGTTAGATCCTAGGATTTTGTTGCAGTCTTCCTCAGTATTAACTGTACTTCCCAATTTGGTAATCAATTAATTCATGTTAGAGGGAAATAAAGGAATACAGTAATGGTCAAGGGACTTGACTTAACATATCCCAGCATGCAAAACCACAATTGCTAAGTAGTTAACATTTAAAGTTCAGGCTGGGACAGAGAGAATGCTGAACCTTGCACATTCTCAGGGCTTGCGAGCATCAGCAAGGCCATATTAAACGAAGAAGAATGTAAATATGATAGATTGGGAGTTTTGGGAGTTAGGCTGGAGTCAGAGGATGGCAATAACAGATTAAGTGTGCTCTTCAACAGATAGGGGAAGGACAGATGGTTCCAGCTTAGATAGGAAGGCAGGTCTCTGCCTGGGTGAAGGTGGGGTCAGATGATGCATGTACTTTTGTACCAAAGACTTGTCTGTTTAATGTAAACCTATATGTTGACGAGATCGAAATCTGGAAATTGTTCTTGTACGTGACCAATAATGTATAAATATGATGAACACTTGTAGTTTAGCAGAGTACTTTCTCAAGCTACATTGAGATGGTGCCCTCCTTGCAATTGCTCGAATAAACGATCGTAACCTGTACCCGAGTCTCCTGTGGTCCGTTCATCAAAGACACCACAACAATTCATAAATAAATCAGTTCATCACTTCCTCGTGTCGTTGTACACTCTGCTACTGAATTAAAGATTTAATGAATTGTGCAACAAAGTTTTGTTAACTGGGAATTCTTATCTGTGATTTACTGAAATTCTGCTCCCAAATTTTAAAATTGGGTTTCTGATTTCTGAGTCCAAATTGTTTATGTAAATTGTGAATAACAGTGGCCCCAGCATTTCTTCCTGTGGAGCATCAATCCCCATCTTTTACCAGTCTGAGTCACTTTGCTTAACCTCTTCTCTCTGTTTTCTGTTTTGTAACCAGCTTGTTATCCATAACAGTGTGTACAACCTACAGGGTAACCAAGATCAGGCTGTGTGGTGTGAAGGGCCAGGCAGCAGAATGGATGGAAAGATGGCTACAAAACAGAATTCAGAGGGTTAGATTTACAGGGAGTTTGGAGCCATCTTTTCATCCATTCTGCTCTGTGGCCTGACCTTCACCCAGACCATCAATATAAGGGGGTTTATCTGTAATACCGATAGGGAAGTAGGGGCTGCGATTATGCAAAGATGTCCTGTATTGTCTAAAATCTCCCACCAGGGCTGATCACCAGGGTGGCCATAGACCGCTCAATATCCGTTGATGGCTTAACTTTTTGTTATTGCTTCTGTTCAAGATGTTGTCCATTATAGATTAAGGTTCAGAGAAAGTGCTGGAATTAGATAGTCAAAACTGCTTTGAGTCCCTGGAGCGTAATGTTTACTTGAATTTCTATAACACTTTGGTCCTTACAGACACTGATACTTTATCCCCAGTCCTAGTCAGTAGTCGGGTTGGCGGTGTGAGGCAAAACTTGGTCCACCTGATCGATAGGAAGTGTATCCATGTGGGTGTGTGTGTGTCAAACCAAGTGGAAGGTCCAATGTCCTTTGTAACAACACAAAGAGTCTTTTTTTCCAGATCCCTTCCTTTCCCCTCACTATTATCCTCAGTTAGTTTAGAAAACCTTCTGTACAGCATCTTCCAACATGCTACTGTCTCCACTAAATACTTCCATCGGTCTTACGAGCAATGGGATCACTGATATCACAGGAATCAGTTCTGAAATACTGTCACTTTGATTTTAAGTCTTCCTGGAGTAAGACATTGATCCAGATCTTCCCACCTAACACCAATCCATATTCCCATCTGAGTTCCAGATTTTAATGTGATTGTCCCATATGTTTAGCATCCATTCATCTGTGAGAGATGATGGGAATACAGCCTCAGAACCTTGGTGAGATCAGATGAGATGATTTGCTGCACTCCATCTGATGGCTGAACAAGCCGATACTGTAAAGGCAAAAGTGCCCCGTATGAAGGTATTCCTTACTCCTGTTGTGGGATGATCTCTGCTGACACCTTGATTGTCTGTGTTGGAGTTTCTGAAACCACATGTCGCTGTGGTGGTGAACTCCTGCCCACAGCTGGTGTTTCCAATTGCATCAATCATCAGTTAGCTTCCCACTTGTCATGATTAATGTCGAGGGCTTTCATGTCTCATCTTTGAAGCTTTCATGTGATTGTGCAATATAGAAAACATATCTAACTCCTTTAAACCTGTTTCAGCACATTCCCTTGACACATATTACAACAGATTGTCTTTGAGATCAGTTTTTCCTTTACATTCTGTGTTTTTCTGAATGATGACAGTATTAATCTTCTCCCTAACCTGTCCTAAACCCTCCTGCCTGTTCATTTATTGAAACCAAGGACTCCCATTGTTGTGGTGACATTCCCTGTCTGCCCAGTTATTCCTTTAAGTTTATGCCTCGTTTCACCATGTTCCCAAATTTCAGTAATAAATGTTGAAATGTTTGCTCCACGTCCACAGGGTTTCATCTGTTTAAAGCCAAAAACAGAAAGGTCCAGCTTTCTCCTGGAGTTTGGGACAAATCAGTTTTCAAAATGATGCAGAGTTTCAGCCAATGAGGGAGACCCGCGCTCAACCCCGCCCCTCATTCACTCCGATTGGTTGGAGGGCCAATCGCACCCCCTTGATCCTGCAGTCCCGCCCCTATCCACCATTGGTCCGGAGCTGCCGTCAATCACCCGGACATTGTGACGTTGGCATTTGCAGTGTGGCTGCTGGAACTGGACATCAGAGCGCAGGTGCAGTCCCGCCTCGAGTTTGGAGCATGTGCAGTGTGAGTGAGGGCGAAGGAAAGCTGCTTGTTTGTCAGGTCCGCAGCCGGTAAGATAAAGGGCGGAATTGAGGGAGAGATGCAGCCGGCCGGTGGACGGGCAGGTTTCGTAAACACCTTGAGCCGTTCTGAAGCCAGAATAACAAGCTACCGGTTCCTCGCTGGTATCTGTGGGCGGGCAGTTCCCCCGATCCGCGTCCCTAGGTGAGAGACCCGGGTTAACGGCCGCCATCTTGTGCAGCAGGGCGCATGCGCGATCATCCCTGTCAGCAGGAGGAGATGATATTGTGTATTTCTATCCTGGACTGACAGGGATGGATTTTGGAAACTCCTTTTACAGGGGATTAGAAGGGGAAGATTTACACACAGCAAACTCAAATCAAGAGAAATGTTTGTCCCTTCTCAGTTTCTATCCTGGATTTATCGTGACGGTTATTGTAAACTTACAGGGCACTGGAAGTGGAGGATTGACAGACGGGAAACTCAAACCAAACATCACATCAACATCTGACAGAGTCACTCGATTAATCAGGACCTAAATATCATCAAAGTTTGAATGTGGAAGTGAAACAGTTTGTCTGTAGGCAAAGGTTTCAGGTAAGTATGTGAATAATGAACTGGGGGAAAGCCAATTTCCGTGGGGTAAGAATGGATCTGACCCAGTTAAGTTAGAATCAAAGGTTGGCAGGTGAAACTGGAACTGAAAAATTGGCTGCCTTTGAAAAAGAGGTAGTTTAGACACAGTCAAGGTTTATTCCCACAAGGCAAAAGATAGGGGCAAGAAGTCCAGAGCTCTCACGATGACTAAAACGACAGAGATTAAGATGAAGAAGAAAAAATGTGCTTCTTGCAGATGTCAGGTGTAAAATAGAACTAAGCTGAATAAAAAAAGTTCAAAGCAGAATTGGAAAAGCAATTAAGAGAAGCAAAGAGAGAGTATGAAAAGAGATTAGCAGGTAACTTAAAAATTAAAATGTCTTCTGTGGGCATACAACTAGGTAAAGGGTGATAAAGGTATGGGTGGGGCTGATTAGGGACCACAAAGGGGATTTACACATAGAGGCAAGGGGCATAGCTGAGGTATTAAACTAACAATTTGCACCTGCCTTTACCAAAGAAAAAGACGTTGCACAGGTCCTGATGAGAAAGGAGATAGCTGAGACCCTGGAAGGGTTTAAAATTGATGAGATATTGGATAAGCTGTCTGTACTGAAAGATAGACAAGGTACCAGGATGGTTTCCATCCACAGATACTGAGGGACCGGAATCTCAGGAGGCTTCACACCGCTGGCTGCTCGTGAGGAAGTGATCTCCGATCAGATTAATGTGCTTCTGCTGTGAGTATTTAATAAAGTGTCCGAACCTCTCATTGTGCTTCCTGTCCAATATCCCCCTTGCCATGGATCTTCCAATTTACCAACTGGGGGAAAAAAATGGCTGTTCACTGATTGGTCTCGATGGCGGCTGGTTTATCCAGAATGCCCTGTGGGTCAGAAAGTCCCCTATCAATGAGAACAGGAACCCAGAGCGCCAGCGTGGGGACCGGGCTGTGCTCTGAGGCAGGGGCACAGCTGGGCGATGTTACTGAGGTGGAAATGGGTGGTTTTAGTGATTTGTAGTGAGTAGCTCAGCTTGGGCTGAAATTTGACAACAAGATTGTGAATAGTCTGGTTCAGCCTCAGAGAGCTGCAAGAGGGATGGAGTCGGTGGTTAGGGAGTGGAGACAATGGCTTTCATCTTCCCAACATTTAAATGGAGGAAATTTCTGCTCATCCAGTACTGGATGTCAGACAAGTTAGGACAGTGTGTGAGTTGGAGGTGATGGTGTTCATTGACACCTGTTACCTTCGTACTTCTAGGTAGGGGATGTTGAGGGTTTGGGATATTCTGCCAAAGTTCTGGTTGAGCTGAAGATGTATTAAACACATCTTCACCCCCTGCACCTCCCACCTCTCTCTTTCATCCCATGGAGGCCAGAGTCTTGTGTAGACCCAGACCAGGTGGCAGGTTCCATTCCCTGAAGGACATTAGTGAACCAGTTGGGTTTTTATGACAATCCGGCAGTTTTCATGGTCACTTTTCCCTCATGCCGGCCCCACAAATTACCAGATTCATTCAGCTCAATTTCACAACCTGCATTTGTGTTTTTGTGGATTCTCTCTCACACCTTTTTTTCTGTTTTAAATCAATTTCACAGGGTATTAGAAGGGGAGGATTTGCAGTCAGGAAACAGAAACAAAACATCACAGCAGAATCTGACATTCGCCCTGAATATCATTTGATTTTGAACATGGAAGGAGAAAGTACCGTTCACAGTGGAGAGAAATCGTACATGTGTCCTGTGTGTGGACGAGGCTTCAACCGATCATCTGGCCTGTCAAGACACAAGCGCAGCCACATCGGGGAGAAACCATGGAAATGTGGGGACTGTGGGAAGGGATTCAGATTCCCGTCAGAGCTGGAAGAGCATCGGCGCAGTCACACTGGGGAGAGGCCGTTCACTTGCTCAACGTGTGGGAAGGGATTTACTCTTTCAAGCTACCTGTTGAGCCACCAGCGAGTTCACAGTGAAGAGAGACCTTTTAAATGCCCAGACTGTGGGAAGTGCTTTAAAAGTTCCTGTGAGCTGATGTCCCATCAACGTGTTCACACTGACAAGAGACCATTTAAATGCTCTCACTGCGGTACTGGGTTCAGGCGATCATCTCAACTCACTGTACACCAGCGAATTCACACTGGGGAGAGGCCGTTCACCTGCCCCGAGTGTGGGAAGGGATTCACTCAGTCATCCCACCTGCTGACACACCAGCAAGTTCACACAGGGGAGAGACCTTTCATCTGCTCTGAGTGTGGGAAGGGATTCACTGCCTCATCCTACCTGCTGAGACACCAGCGAGTTCACACTGGGGAGAAGCCATTCACCTGCCCCCAGTGTGAGAAGGGATTCACTCAGTTATCTAGCCAGCTGAGACACCAGCGAGTTCACACTGGGGAGAAGCCATTCACCTGCCCCCAGTGTGGGAAGGGATTCACTCAGTTATCTAGCCTGCTGACACACCAGCAAATTCACACTGGGGAGAGGCCATTCATCTGCCCTCAGTGTGGGAAGAGATTCACTACCTCATCCAACCTGCTGGCACACCAACGAATTCACACTGGGGAGAGGCCGTTCACTTGCCCCCAGTGTGGGAAGGCATTTATTCATCCATCCCACCTGCTGACACACCAACGAATTCACACTGGGGAGAGACCATTCACCTGCCCCCATTGTGGGAAGGGATTCACTACCTCATTCAAGCTGCTGGCACACCAACGAATTCACACTGGGGAGAGGCCATTCACCTGCCCTCAGTGTGGGAAGGGATTCACTACCTCATCCAACCTGCTGACACACCAGCGAGTTCACAAGTAACTAAAGTGGTGGGATTTTTCTGTTAATCACATCCAGGTCTGAACCATGTTCATTGGGATCTGTTCCTGCTGATGTTAATAAACTACAGACCACTTAGGAGGGCGAATATTCTGGATAAATATCAAATAAATTAGTTTTGTGTTAAAGACACGATGTGTTGAATCTTTTTAAATCTCTAACACAAGTTCATTCCTTTTGAAATGCTCTCCCTCCATCCTCACCCCCAACAACTGGTGTGAGGATCTCATGGAGCTTCTTTGTCACTAAGATTGAGACAATCGGATGAGCTGCCTCTGTTGCTTCCCTCCTTTCCACTCGCCCTCCCTAAAGTTCCCCAATACCTGAGCCCTGAACTCACATCTTTCTGTAGTTTCCCTTCCATCTCCCCTCATGCCCTCTCAGAGCTCATCTTGTCCATGAAATTCATCTCTTGCTCTATTGACCCTACACCCACTAAACTACTGATCACTCAACTTCCCCATTTTCACTGAATATGTCGACAGTTTTCTCTCTCAAGTCCTGTCCATCTTTCCTTCAAATCTGCCATCATTATACCCATAGAACTATAGAAAAGTTACAGCACAGAAGGAGGCCATTTGGCCCATCTTGTCCATGCCAGCCCGAGGACACCCAGGTGCCCTTTCTAATCCCACCTTCCTGCACCAGGCCCATAGCCCTGTAGCTTACATCACTTAAGGTGCAGATCCAGGTACTTTTTAAAGGAGTTTAAAGTTTCTGCCTCAACCACCAACTTGGGCAGCGAATTCCAGACACCCACTACACTCTGCGTAAAAAAGTTCTTCCTCATGTTCCCCCCTACACCTTCTGCCACTTATCTTGAATCTACGGTCCCCTGAATCTAGAATTCTCTACCATGGGAAACAATTTTATCCTGTCCACTCTATCTATTCCCTTCATAATTTTGTACACCTCAATCAAGTCACCTCTCAGCCTTCTTTGTTCTAAGGAAAATAACCCCAACCTATCCAATCTCTCCTCATAGTTACACTTTTCTAACCCTGGCAACATTCTTGTAAACCTCCTCTGTACTCTCTCCAGAGCTATTATGTCCTTCCCATAATGTGGTGACCAGAACTGCACACAACACTCCAGTTATGGCCTCTCCAGTGTTTTATACAATTCCAACATTGTATCCTTACTTTTATATTCTATACCTCTGCCAATGAAGGAGAGCATTCCATATGCCTTCTTTACAACCTTGTCTACTTGAACTGCTGCCTTCAGGACCTGTGTACTTGTACGCCAAGATCTCTCACTTCATCTACCCCTCTCAGTATATTCCCATTTATTGTGTAATCCTTGTAACTGTTTGATCTCCCTAAATGTATGACCTCACACTTATCTATGTTAAAATCCATCTGCCACTTTACCGCCCACTCCACCAACCCATCTATATTGTTTTAGAGATTATGGCTATCCTTTACACTATCCACTACTCCACCAATCTTTGTGTCAGCTGCAAATTTCCCAATTGTTCCCCCCACGTTCACGTCCAAATCGTTAATATATAACACAAACAGCAAAGGTCCCAACACTGAGCCCTGTGGAACACCACTTGAGACAACTTTCCATTCGCAAGGGCATCCATCGAACATTACTCTTTGTTTCCTGTTACAAAGCCAACCTTTTATCCAGTTTGCAACATTACCCTGAATCCCATGGGCTTTTACTTTCCTGACCAATCTGCCGTGTGGGACCTTGTCAAATGCCTTGCTAAAATCCATGTACACAACATCCACTGCACTACCTTCATCAACCCTTCTTGTCACTTCTTCAAAGAATTCAATCAAATTTGTGAGGCAAGACCTTTCTTTAACAAATCCATGCTGACCATCCCTGACTAGCCCATGCCTTTCCACATGACAGTTAATCCTATCTCTCAGGATTGATTCTGCTAATTTGCTCACCACCGATGTGAGACAAACTGGCCTATAATTGTTTGGCATTTCCTTTGATCCCTTTTTAAACAATGGAACTATGTTTGCATTTCTCCAGTCCTCCGGTACCTCCCCTGTATCTAGTGAAGATTGGAAAATCATCCTCAGAGCATCTGCTATCTCCTCCCTGACTTCCTTCAGCAGCCTTGGAAACAATCCATCTGGCCCTGGTGACTTATCAACTTTCAAGGGTTTCAACCCTTCGAGTACTTCCTCTCTCTTTATGACTATCCAGTCCAATATCTCGCAGTGTTCCTCCTGGACTACTATATTTCCATCCTCCCTTTCCTTTGTAAACATGGAGACAAAATATTCATTCAAAACCCTTCCCACAGCCTCTGCATCTACACACAAGTTTCCATCTTCATCTCTGATAGGTCCCTTTTTCCTTAACTAACCTTTTAGCCTTCTTGAACCGTTGCAGTCTATGTGGTGTCGGTACGCACACAGTGCTGTTAGGGAGGGAGTTCCACGATTTTGACCCAGCGACAGTGAAGGAACGACGATATATTTCCAAGTCAGGATGGTGTGTGGCTTGGGGGGGGATCTTCCAGGTGGTGGTGTTACTATCTATCTGCAGCCCTTGTCCTTCTAGATGGCAGAGGTCTCAGCTTTGGAAGGAGCCTTGGTGAGTTGCTGCAGTGCATCTTGTAGATGGTACACATACTGTGTGAAGTTAAAGCACGTTGCTTGCAATCTCGATGTCATATTTGATCAGAAGGTGAGCTTCTGACCACAAATCTGCACTATCACTAAGACTGCCCATTTCCACCTCAGTAACATCGCCTGACTTTGCCCCTGTTTCAGCTCATCTGCTTCTGAAACTTACATCCATCAAACTGTTAACTTTAAACTTGATTATTCTAACACAATCGTGACCGGCCTCCCATATTCTACCTCCAGTAAACGTGAGATCATCCAAAAGTCTGCTGTCTATATCCTCACTCACACCAAGTCCCATTCGCCTACCATCCCATGCTTGCTGACCCACATTGGCTCCCGGTTCAGCAGCACCTCAATTTTAAAATGCTGATCCTTGTTTTCAAATCTCTCCATGGCCTCCCCTCTCCAAATCTCTATAATCTCCTCCAGCCCTACAACCCTCCAGGATCTCTGGGCCCAAGAACTGTCCCACATTCCCACCAAAGCTACACATCGATCCGCAGGAGCCTCCAGCCTGGAACTCGGAGTGGGAGAAGGGGGAAGAATGAGGAGACACAATATAGTCTGACACTCACAGCAACCTACAGTCTATTTATATTAATGGGATAGTGAGGCGGTTCAGAAACAATTCATTGAACTACAGAAAAGGTATGGCACAGAAAGAGGCCATTCAGCCCATCGTATCTATGCAGGCCGAAAAATAAAAAACTAGCCACCCATTCTAATCCTACCTTCCTGCACATGCTCCGTAGCCTTGCAGGTTACAGCACTTTGGATGCAGACCCAGGTACCTTTTAAATGAGTTGAGGGTTTCTGCCTCCACCGTCAAACCAGGCAGTGAATTCCAAACACCCACCACACTCTGGGTGAAGAGATTTTTCCTTAAGTCCCCTCTAATCTTCCTACCAAATCACGTTAAATCTATGGACCCTGGTAACTGACCTCTCAGCTAGGGAAAACAAGCCTTTACTGTCTATGCTATCGGGGCCCCTCATAATTTTGTGTACCTCAATTACGTCACCCCTCAGCCTCCTCTGTTCTAAGGAAAACAACCCTAGCCGATCCAATCTTTCTTCATAGCTGCAATTTTCCGGCCCTGGCAACATTCTTGTAAATCTGTCCTGCCACCTTCAGGGACCAGTGGACTTGCAGTCCAAGGTCTCTCACTTCCTTCAGCCCTCTCAATATCCTCCTGTTTATTGAGTATTTCCTTGCTTTGTTTGCTTTCCCCAAATGCATTACCTCGCACTTTTCTGGATTTAATTTCATTTGCCCTTTTCTGACCACTCACCAACACAATTCCTGTAGAAGATCTCATCAGGAAAACATTTTAGTTTCCCTTCTGTAAATCCTCCCCTTCTAACCCCCTGTAAAAGGAGTTTCCAAAATCCATTCCTGTCAGTCAGTGAGGCAAGTCTGGCCACAGGAGAGGTGCCAGAGGACTGGAGGACAGCCAATGTGGTCCCGTCATTCAAGAATGCAGGAAGGGATAAACCAGGGAACTACAGGCTAGTCAGTCTAACCTTAGTGGTGGGGAAACTATTGGAAGCAATTCTGGGGGATGGAATTAATCTACACTTGGAGAGGCAGGGATTAAACAAGAACAGTCAGCATGGTTTTGTTTAGGGGAGGTCATGTCTGGCCAATTTGATTGAATTTTCTGAAGAGGTGACCAGGTGTGCAGATGAGGGCAATGCATTATGACGTAGTCTACTTGGACTTCGGCAAGGCTTTTGATAAGGGCCCACATGAGAGACTGATAATGAAGGTAAGAGCCCATGGGATCCAGGGCAATTTGGCAAATTGGATCCAGAATTGGCTGAGTGGCAGGAAGCAGAGGGTGATGGTCGAGGGGTGTTTTTGTGACTGAATGCCTGTGTCCAGCGGGGTTCCACAGGGATCAGTGTTGGGTCTCTTGCTGTTTGCAGTATATATAAACGATTTAGACTTGAATGTAGGAGAATTGATCAGTAAGTTCATGGATGACACGAAAATTGGTGGGGTGGTAAATAGTGAGGAGGATAGCCTTAGATTGCAGGAGGATATAGTCAGGCTGGTCAGTTGCAAATGGAATTTAATCCAGATAAGTTTGAGGTGATGCACTTGGTATAGGACAAACAAGGCACGGGAATACACGATGAATGGTAGCACCCTGGGAAGTACCGAGGATCAGGGGGACCTTGGTGTGCACGTCCAATGGTCCCATAAGGTAGCTGAACAGGTAGATAAGGCATATGGGATACTTTCCTTTATTAGCCGAGGCATAGAATATAAGAGCAGGGAGGTTATGTTGGAACGGTATAAAATGCTGGTTTGGCCAGTTAGAGTGCTGCCTTTAGTTCTGGAATCCGAATTATAGGAAGGATGTGATTGCACTAGACAGAGTGCAGAGGAGATTTACCAGGATGTTGCCTGGGCTGGAGAGTTTTAGTTATGAGGAGAGATTGGATAGACTGGGGTTATTTTCCCTGGAGCAGAGGAGATTGAGGGAGGACATGATTGAGGTGTATAAAGTTATGTGGGGCAGAGATAGGGTAGACGGGAAGGGACTTTTCCCCTTGATGGAGGGATCAATAACCAGGGGGCATAGATTAAAGGTAAGGGGAAGGAGGATTAGAGGGGATTTGGGGAAGGATTTTTTCACCCAGAGGGTAGTGGGAGTCTGGAATTCACTGCCTGAAAGGGTGGTAGAGGCAGATACCCTCATAACATTTAATTTGGATGTGCACTTGCGATGCCATGGCATACAAGGCCATGGGCCTCCTGCTGGAAAATGGGATTAGAATTAGGTACTTGTTTGACCCGCGCAGACTCGACGGGCCAAAGGACCTTTTTCTGTGCTGTCGACCTCTATGACCCCAGGATAGAAATTTACAACATTCTCTCCTGCTGACAGGGATGACCGCGCATGCGCCCAGCTGCACATTGCCCTCCCCCCATAAACCCGGGTCCAGCAGGAGCTCGGAGCTGCCGCCCGCTGGGTATAAAGGCGGGACTGGGAGTTTGTTATTCGAGGTCTGAAGCTTAAACAGGGTATTTAAGAAGCCTTCCCGCCGCCACCTCCCCCCACACGGGTTCCATTCCTCTCCGCCCGCCCGCCGGCTCCGCTCCTCCCTTGACGTTTCTCACCTGATCTTGATCGAATTGAAATGAGGCCGTCCAATTTCAACAATCAAACTGCGCATGCTCCAGTCACAGCCCCGCCCAGCGCGGTGTCTCCTGTCGTGAAGATAGGGCACAATCTGGGCCCCGGGGAATGCTGGGGAGTAGCATCGCCATTAAATATCAATCTTTCAATAAACTCGAAATATCATTTTCATTCGATTGGAATTGCAGCCAAAGAGTTCGGATAATCTCGAAGTTGGGGGATGATAGGAAACTTGGAAGAATTGTAAACTTTGAGAAGCACAATGTTGAACTTCAAAAGGACAGAGGCAAGTTTGTGGAGTGGAGAGATAGGTGGCAGATGATGTTCATTGCGGAGAAGTGTGAGGTGATTTTTGTTTTTATTCATTCAAGGGATGTGGGCTTCGCTGGCTGGGCCATCATTTATTGCCCATCCCTAGTTGCTCTTCAGAAGGTGGTGGTGAGCTGCCTTCTTAAACCGCTGCACTTCATGTGAAGTAGGTACACCCACTGTGCTGTTAGGAAAGGAGTTCCAGGATCTTGAACCAGCGAAACTGAAGGAACGGTGATATATTTCCAAGTCAGGATGGTGAGTGACTTGGAGGGGAACTTTCAACTGGTGGCGTTCCGATCTATCTGCTGCCCTTGTCCTTCTAGATGGTAGTGGTCGTGGGTTTGTAAGGTGCTGCCGAAGGACCCTTGGTGAATTCCTGCAGTGCATCTTGTAGATGGTACACACTGCTGCAACTGTGTGTTGGTGGTGGAGGGAGTGAATGTTTGTGGATGTGATGCCAATCAAGCAGGCTGCTTTGTCCTGGACAGTGTCAAGCTTCTTGAGTGTTGTGGGAGCTGCACTCATCTACGCAAGTGGGGAGTATTCCATCACACTCCTGACTTGTACCTTTTAGATGGTGGACAGGCTTTGGGGAGTTGGGAGGTGAGTTACTCCTCGCATGATTCCTAGCCTCTGTCCTGCTATTGTAGCCATAGCATTTATATGGCTAGTCCAGTTAAGTTTCTGGTCAATGGTAACTCACAGAATGTTGATAGTGGGGGATTCAATGATGGCAATGCCGTTGAACATCAAGGGGAAATGGTTGGATTGTCTCTTGTTGGAGATGGTCTCTACCTGGCACTTGTGTGACGTGAATGTTACTTGCCACTTGTCAGCCTAAGCCTGGATATTATCCAGGCCTTGTTGCATTTGGACATGGACTGCTTGAGTATCCGAAGAATCGCGGAACAATGTGCAAACATCAGCGAACATCCCTACTTCTGACCTTATGATGGAAGGAAGGTCCATTGATGAAGTAGCTGAAGATTGTTGGGCTGAGGACACTACCTTAAGGAACTCCTGCAGTGATGTCCTGGAGCTGAGACGACTGACCTCCAACAACCACAACCATCTTCCTTTGTGCTAGCTATGACTCCAACCAGCGGAGAGTTTTCCTTATGATTCCCATTGACTTCAGTTTTGCTAGGGCTCCTTGATGCTGCACTCGGTCAAATGCGGCCTTGATGTCAAGGGCAATCACTCTCACCTCACCATGGGAGTTCAGCTCTCTTGTCCATGTTTGAACTAAGGCTGTAATGAGGTCAGGAGCTGAGTGACCCTGGTGGAACCCAAACTGGACGTCAATGAGTAGGTTATTGCCAAGCAAGTACCGCTTGATAGCAATGTCGATGACCCCTCCCCATTACTTTACTGAAGATCGAGAGTAGGCTGATGGGGCAGTAATTGTCCGGGTTGGACTTGTCCTGCTTTTTGTGCACAGGACATACTGGAGCAATTTTCCACATAGCCGGGTAGATGCCAGTGGGTACTGGAGCAGCTTGGTAAGAGGCGTGGCAAGTTCTGGAGCATAAGTCTTCAGTACTATTGCCGGAATGTTGAGAGGGCCTATAGCCTTTGTAGTATCTCGTGCCTTGACATCATATGGAATGAATCGAATTGGCTGAAGGCTGGCATTTGTAATACTTGGGACCTCCGGAGGAAGCCGAGATGGATCATCCACTCAGCACTTCTGGCTGAAGATTGTAGCAAATGCTTCAGCCTAATCTATTGTACTGATGTTCTTGGCTCCTCCATCATTGAGGATGGAGATATTTGTGGAACCTCCTCCTCCAGTGAGTTGTTTAATTGTCCACCATCATTCACGACTGGATGTGGCATTTTGGTAGGAAGAACATGGAGAGACAATATGAAATAAAGATACAATTGTTCAGGGGGTGCTGGAGCAGAGGGACTTGGGTGTATATGTGCATAAATCATTAAAGGTGGCAGGACAGGTGGAGAGAGCAGTTAATAAAGCATACAGTATCCTGGGCTTTATCAATAGGGGCATAGACTACAAGAGCAAGTAGGTTATGCTGAGCTTATATATGACATTATTTAGATCTCAGCTGAAGTACTGTGTACAGTTCTGGGCACGACAGGAAGGATGTGAACGTGTTGGAGAGAGTGAAGAAGAGGTTTACGAGAATGGTTCCAGGGATGAGAAACTTCAGTTATGAAGATAGAGGTTGGGACTGCTCTCCTTGGAGAGGAGAAGGGTAAGAGGATATTTGATAGAGATGTTCAAAATCATGAGGGGGCTGGATAGAATTGGTAGGGAGAAACTTTTCCCACTTGTAAAAGGATCAAGAATGAGAGGGCACAGATTTAAAGTGATTTGCAAAAGAAGCAAATGTAACGTGAGAAAAAACTTTTTCACACAGTGAGTGGTTCAAGTCTGGAATGCACTGCCTAGAAGTGTAGTGGAGGCAGGTTCAATTGAGGCATTCAAGAGGGCAGTAGATGATTATTTTAATAGAAACAATGTGCAAGGGTGCAGGGAAAAGGCAGGAGAATGGTGCTCAGTCAATGCTTATTTAGAGAGCCCTGCAGACACGACGGCTGAATGGCTTCCTTCTGCACCGTAACATTCTGTGATTATGTTTCAGAAAGTTAGTGCATGGGTCCTCTGTCATAGTGCTCTCCTGGATGTGAATAACAGCATCGATAACTCCCTATGGTCAAATGTGAGCCTACTGATGTGTCACCAAGTAGCATACATGAATGAATCTTCTTCCACACACACATTTATACAACCTCTCACCAGCCGGAATGTACCCATTGTGCAACAAATCCTTTGAAAATTTAAATATGGAATGTTTACAGGTGGGAAAACTGAGTAAATCACTTCACACACATGAAGTATCTGAATGGTCTCCCTCTCACGTTACTGTGCTGGTGTGTCAGAAAGAAGGATGGCTCAGTGAATCCCTTTCCACATGCAGCTGGTGAACAGCCTTTCTGCATTGTGAATGTATCCACGAGTTAACAGGGAATTGAATGTCACCCCAGTCAACAGTAACTACAGCATGTTGTATATAGCGCCTTAGCCACAGTAAAAAGTTCCAAATCCCTTCACAGCTGTGTTAACAATCCCCACACTAGTGGGTAGATTCCCCACACCTCTGTGCTTGTGTCTCCAATTTGGTTCCCAGAACAGTGCCATCATTTCCATCCAAAAATTGAAATGCACCTATTTTGCCAAGGTAAGTGGTCAATTCCGTGATGTAACACCCCAGTGGTTGTAAGCAGCAGATCATCTGGCTCAGTATGAGATGTGCCTTGTTAGATGGGCTAGGAATGTAGTATAAACACAGCCTGACAGATGCTTCATCAACTCCAAGTCACAGTCCACAGTTAAATGATCTGAGGGCCAAATGGACTCCTTTATCTCTCTCATTGCATATTGTTCGATAAGAATGAGATCACACCTATCTGATCATCTTTTATCAACTGGAGTAGGTCATTCAGCCCTTCGAGCCTGCTCTGCTATTCAGTTAGACTCTGGCTGATCAATTCATCTCCTCAGAACTTGAGGGACAATTTCCTGAACAGTTAGCTCCAACCAGTTATAGGGGTTATGAACAGCAGCAGAAACAAATGCAAACTGTCCGAATGAACATGGTTCAGACCTGGATGTGATTAACAACTGCAATAACAAGAGAATCCACCTCCAGAAGTTATTTGTGAACTCATTGGTGTCTCATTAGGTTTTGTGACTGAGTGAATCTCTTCCCACACATGGAGCAGGTGAATGGCCTCTCCCCGGTGTGAACTCGCTGGTGTGTCAGAAGGTCAGATGAATTAGTGAACCCCTTCCCACACATGGAGCAGGTGAACGGCCTTTCCCCAGTGTGACCACGCTTGTGTTTCAGGAGGTGAGATGAACTGCTGATTCCCTTCATACACACAGAGCAGATGAATGGTCGCTTCCCAGTGTGAATTCGCTGGTGTGTGAGTAGGTTGAATGATCGATTAAATCCCTTCCCACACATGGAGCAGGTGAACGGTCTCTCCCCAGTGTGACTGCTTTGATGACTTTCCAGCTGGGATGGAGATCTGAATGCCTTCTCACAGTCCACACACTTCCATGGTTTCTTGACCTTGTGATTCTCCAGGTTGGCCGATTCCATGTCAGTAGATCCTTCTTTTCAAATATCCTGTCAAAGGAGTTTACAAACATCAGCACTGTCAAGACAGGATAGAAATTCAGAACAGAAAATTCTATTTTCTATGGAGCATGTTTTCCTCACGTGTTCCTGCAAAGCAGTAAATCCTCATGCCACACACTTTCCCTGTCCCTTTACTGGAATCCAAACCCAGGGTTACCAACTGTTCAGTATTTTATGGGATTGTCCCTTATTTGAGTTAACTGTCCCAGGCTGCATAGTGCAAGGATGATGTTTGTCCCATAAATTGGACCTACATTGAACCTTATTCAAACTGTTCTGGCAGCCAAACCTCATCCCCACCCACCCTCACAGCTCTGGCAGCACCCCACTCAACAGCCTCCCTCAACACACACACATATGGACCCCATGGCAGGCTGTCCCTTAATTATCTCTGTGAGAGTTGCTCACCCTGCCAAACCCATCACATCATTTCCACCATCCTTTGCTCTGCTCCCAGTTATCTCCCTCTACTCTGGCTGAGTTCAGTTCTCAAGCCCCTCCGTGCAGAGTGAGAACAGAATCAATGAATCAATCATTTTCTCTCCTGGTCACAGGAACCCTGAAGCCCCGCCCACTCTTTGTTGTTTCACCAAGATGGCCGCACAAAGTTTTTAACTGCAAACGCGGGACCTGCAGGTTCTTATTGGGAGTTTGTTCTCCCAAAGCTGTAAATCCCCGTCCCACACACTCTCCCTCCTCCCTGGGCTGAAATCCAAACCCATCTCACCGTCTCCACCATTTCTTTCTTCCACTCCTAGTTTTCTCCCTCCCTCTCCTCTGCCTGGGTTCAGTTCTCCAGCTCCTGTCGGCAGACTGACAATAAAATCAATGAGTTTTATTGGAGGTTTGGGGCGGGTGTTTTTTTTTGCAAAAATATACTTTATTCACAAAATATCTTCAACAACATTTCAAACCATTTCAAAATCACCAACACAAAAATACAATCAGGTTCAACTTTTACAACGTATCACGAAATGCATTGATACAAAAAATGAATATTACATTCATTTGCAGACATTCATTTTGAGCTGTACAGCCCGAGGGGATTTAAACAGTTCCCAGTCCCTCGGTGCACTGTGGCAGAAAGGTCTTAGACAGCGACCCTTCCCCATTGCGCCTTTGCGGCGGCTGCCCCAAGCTTTAGTGCATCCCTCAGCACATAGTGCTGGACTTTGGAATGTGCCAGTCTGACACACTCGGTCGGGGACAACTCTTTGCGCTGGGAGTCCAACAAGTTTCGGGCAGACCAAAGAGCGTCTTTCATCGAGTTGATGATCCTCCAGCAGCAGTTGATGTTTGTCTCGGTGTGTGTCCCTGGGAACAGCCCGTAGAGCACAGAGTCCTGTGCCACAGAACTGCTCCGGACAAACCTCGACAGAAGCCACTGCATCTCTCTCCAGACCTTCTTTGCAAAGGCACAATCCACAAGGAGGTGAACAACGGTCTCTTCCCCACCACAGCCACCTCGAGGGCAACGTGCAGCGGGGGTGAGACTCCTGGCGTGTAGGAAGGATCTGACAGGGAGGGCCTTTCTCACCACCAGCCAAGCTATGTCTTGGTGCTTGTTGGAAAGCTCTGGTGATGAGGCATTCTGCCAAATGACTTTGACAGTCTGCTCGGGGAACCATCCCACAGGATCCACCCTCTCCTTTTCCCTCAGGGCCTCTAAGACGTTACGTGCCGACCACTGCCTGATGGACTTATGGTCAAAAGTGTTTCTCTGCATAAATTTTTCCACGAGGGACAGGTGGTACGGCACGGTCCAACTACTTGGAGCGTTCCGCGGCAGCGTGGCCAGACCCATCCTTCGCAACACCGGGGACAGGTAGAACCTCAGCACGTAGTGACACTTGGTGTTTGCGTACTGAGGGTCTACGCACCACTTGATGCAGCCACACACAAAGGTGGCCATCGGTATGAGGGCGATGTTGGGCACGTTTTTCCCCCCTTTATCTAGAGGCTTGTACATCGTGTCCCTGCGGACACGATCCATTTTCGACCTCAGATAAAGCGGAAGATGGCTCGGGTGATCGCCACCACGCAGGAGTGTGGAATGGGCCAGACCGGCGCCACGTACAGCAACAGCGAGAGTGCCTCACATCTGATGACCAGGTTCTTACCCACAATGGAGAGGGAGTGTCGCTCCCACATGCCCAGTTTCCTCTTCAGCATAGACACTCGCTCCTTCTAGTTTCTAATGTATGCTCTGTTCCCTCCGAACCATATCCCCAGCACCTTCAGGCCGTCAGCCCAGTTCTCAAAGAACATGGCCTCGCTCTTCCCACGATTTATCTTGGCTCCCGAGGCCAGTTCGAACTGGTCGCAGAAGTGGATCAGTCTGCGCACTGATAGCGGATCCGAGCAGAAGACGGCGACGTCGTCCATGTACAGGGAGGCTTTGACCTGAGTGCCTCCACTGCCTGGGATTGTCACTCTTCTTATGCCCGGATTCTTCCTGATGGACTCGGCAAAGGGTTCTATGCAACACACGAAAAGAACAGCCGAGAAAGGACAGCCCTGCCTGACTCGATTTAATCGGAAAGCTATCTGATTCCCACCCATTGACTGAGACTGCGCTACTGATGTTAGTGTAGAGCAGTTGGATCCAGGCCGTCGTTGGGGCCTCCAGCGGGTGTTTCTGAATCCTCCCCGCCCACCTCCCAGGGTTTCCTTCCTTCCCACAGATCAGATCCTGATTGACTGGAGCCCAAAGTGTAACCTCTTATTTATTGTCCCCCCTCCCCCATCCTCTGATGTGAACCATCCTCCACTCGCTGACCCAGGATGGCGGCCGTTAACCTGGGCCTGTTCCCGGGAGGGAGAAGCCCCGCAGCTGCAAACCAGGACCTGATAATTATTCATAACGGTTACTCCAGCTCACTGTGCCCGGGGAGTGATTGACGGGAGGGAATGACCAATGGGACGAGGGGATGGAGCTGGAGGACAGAACGAGAACGGCTGGTCCTCCAATCGGAGTGAACGAGGGGCGGGGCTGAGCCCATAAATCCCTCATTGTCTCCGCAGGCTGCATATTGTCCCCGATAAAGGTGGCGGCCGTTAACCCGGCCCAGTGTCGGCTAATGGTCCGAGCAGCTGCAGCCGGTTCAAATATTGTACCCGAGCTTCGTATTCGAGGCTTGGGGCCCTCACAGGGTGTTTGTGAAGCCTCCCACCCAACTCGTCGGCTCCATCCCTCCCCCATAACCCACCCGGCAGTATTTTACCGGCCGAGAATTTCGACACAAATCACCTCAGCTCTCTGTCCTCACCCGCACTGCGCATGCTCCAGCTCACAGAGCCCGCCTGATGGACGGCCGCTCTGGACCAATAGCAAGAGGAGGCGGGGCTGGATAACTAACTGTGCCTGGCCCGCCAACCAATCGGAATGAATGAGGGACGGGGCTGAGCCCGGATCTCCCTCATTGGCTGAAACTCTGCATCATTCTAAGCTGATTTGTCTCAAACTCCAGGAGAAAACTGGACCTTTCTGTTTGTGGCTTTAAACAGATGAAACCCTGTGGGTGTGAAGCAAACATTTCAACATTTGTTTCTGAAACAATAAAGGGAACATGATGAAACAATTCAAGGGCTGACTTGAAGGAATAACTGGGCGGACAGGGAATGTCAGCATTAGGACAAGGAGAGTCCCTGGTTTCAATAAATGAACCGGCAGAAGAGTTAGGACAGGCTAGGGAGCAGGTTAATACTGTCATCATTCAGAACGACAAAGACTATAAAGACTATACTTACCTGGCAGGGCAGAAACCTCGATCACAAATGGAGAAGGAGGAGGCAGCAGTGGGAAAGCAGCAGGGGGAGTTGCAGCTGGTGAAAAGAGCCAAACGGAAGAAGGGGCTAAGAAGGAACCAAGCCATTTCCCAGACAAGTGGCAAGAGGTGTCTCCCATCCGACACGGATGACAAAGGAAGCAGCTCTTCGGACGAAGAAGGGCCAGGGTGGCACCCACAGAAGAAGCGGCAAAGCTCTAGTGTGTTGGAGGACGAGACCCCCGAGCTCCAGAACATTGGAGACAAAGAAGAGACCAGCGCTCCCCAATTTTGTCCACAACCCGAAGAGGCCAGCGCACCCCAGCCCCAGGAATCTGGGAGCGGTGAGGTTCTCAGCACACCCCAGCTCTGGGAAGCCGGGAGCGATGAGGCGCTCAGCGCACCCCAGCCTCAGGAATCTGGGAGCGGTGAGGCGCTCAGCGCACCCCAGCTCCGGGAAGCCGGGAGCAGCAACGCCCCAGAGGGGGAGAGGATTGGAGAAGCTTCTCCAACAGAGGACAGTTCATATCCCGTTCTCTACACGAACCCCCAGATGCCACCTGAGCGGAACATCTCCAATGGGGAGTTTCAGGACCGTTTCCTCAGCCCATCCAAAGTGAAGCAATTTGAGCTCACCACGGGTATGAAGGAGCAGACTGAAGGTCTGGGGCCCTCAGAGACAATTGGTTTGGTAAGAAAATAAACACTTTAAAATGGGTGTAAAGATTGTATCCATAAATGTGCGAAGCATTAAATCTACTACGCGATGTGTTGCGACCTTGGACTACCTTGCCAAGGTTAAAGCTGACCTGTTGTTTCTGCAGGAGTGTGCGATACCACACCTCAGCTCCTACAGGCAATGGTCACGATGGTGGTCCCATGGGCCATTGATCTGGTCGGGCGGAAACGACTCTCGTTCCTCCGGCCTGGGTATTCTGCTGCGGGGAGGCAACTTCACCGTCTCCGAGGTTAAGGAGGTGGTGGGCGGACGCCTCCTCGTAGCAGACGTAATGTACAAGAGTGCTCCACTCCGGTTAATTAATGTGTACGCCCCGTCACAAGGGGCCGAGCGGCTGGAGGTTTTTCAGCAGCTCCCACTGCTGCTGGTGACCTCCAGGCCGGTCATTCTGGGCGGTGACTTCAACTGCATCATCGATGCAGCTGGACGATCCAGCAGTGTCGACAGCAGATTGGACACTACATCCAGATCCCTGATGGAAACAGTTAAGGATGCCAAGCTGCACGACATCTTCAGCAACCCTACAGACGGAGCGCAGCGTAGATACACCTGGTCGCGGCCAGACGGGTCCATTTGTTCCCGGATAGACTTCCTGTTTGTGTCCCGTGCATTCACAGTCAGATCCACCGACGTCAAGCCGGTGTTTTTCTCTGACCACTGCCTCCTACTGGCGGACTGCCACTTAGAGAAGGACCTGAGGGTGGGCAGGGGGGCATGGAAGCTAAATGTGCAACTGCTGACCCTAGAGAACATTGAGGAGCTCAAGAGGGATTACAAAGGTTGGAGAACCGTGAAACCCCTCTTTGAGTCCCTGACACACTGGTGGGAAGCGATCAAGGGAAACAACTAGAGGTTTTTCATCCTCAAAGGCACCCAGAAAGCTAGAAAGGAACAGAGGGAAATGTCTCGACTCCAGAAAAACATGCAGAATCTGCTCCGACTGCAGTCGATGGGGGTCGATGTCAAGGAGGAACTCCAAGAGGTGAAGAGCCAGCAAGCCTTGCACTTTGCCTCGGAGGCCTCCAAGATCATCTTCCGTTCCAGAGTCCGCTCCTTGGAGCAGGATGAGACGTGCTCACGTTTCTTCTTCCAAAAGGTACACAGAGAGCGCTCTGTGATCAGCAGCCTGAAGGAAGAAGACGGCTCAGTAAAGTCATCACAGTCCGGCATTTTGAGGATCAGCAAATCCTTTTATGCCGGACTGGATGACGTGAAGCCCACAGACAGCACGGCCTCCCAGTCCTTCCTGTCCTCTATCACGGAGGTCTTAGATGACAGTACACAGGAGAGCCTGGACAAAACGCTAACTCCTGACGAACTGACTAAGGCCCTTGAGTCCTTCGAGAAGAGTAAAACTCCCGGAAGCGATGGCTTGCCGGTGGAATTGTATTCGGCTCTGTGGGACTGGATCGGTCCAGACCTGCTAGAAGTGTACCAGAGTATGCTCCTGGCCGGCAGTATGTGAGAATCCATGAGGCAAGGCATTATCACCCTCATCTACAAACACAAGGGGGGAAGGGAGGAAATTAGAAATTGGCGACCTATTTCACTGTTGAATGTGGACTATAAGATTCTGTCCAAGGTCATCGCCAATCGGGTCAAATCCGCTCTGGAATTGGTGATCCACCCTGACCAGACCTGCACTGTGACGAGCAGGAAGATCTCTGACAGCCTCGCGCTGCTCAGGGATACGATTGCCTATGTACAGGACAGGGGTGTGGATATCTGCCTCATCAGCTTGGATCAGGAGAAGGCCTTTGACAGAATATCGCACACCTACATGGTGGATGTGCTCTCCAAAATGAGGTTTGGGGAGGGAATTCGAAATTGGATCCAACTGCTCTACACTAACATCAGTAGCGCAGTCTCAGTGGGAAACAGATAGCTTTCCGATTAAATCTGGAGTCAGGCAGGGCTGTCCTCTCTTGCCTGTTCCTTTCGTGTGTTGCGTAGAACCCTTTGCTGAGTCCATCAGGAAGGATCCGGGCATAAGAGGAGTGACGATCCCAGGCAGTGGAGGCACTCAGGTCAAAGCCTCCCTGTACGTGGATGATGTCGTCGTCTTCTGCTCGGATCCGCTGTCGGTGCACAGACTGATCCACATCTGCGACCAGTTCGAACTGGCCTCGGGAGCCAAGGTAAACCGTGGGAAGAACGAGGCCATGTTCTTTGGGAACTGGGCTGACCGATCCTTTGTCCCCTTCACTGTCAGGGCTGACGGCCTGAAGGTGCTGGGGATATGGTTCGGAGGGACCAGGGCATGCGTTAGAAACTGGAGGGAGTGAGTGTCTATGGTGAAAAGGAAACTGGGCATGTGAGAGCGACGCTCCCTCTCCATTGCGGGTAAGAACCTGGTCATCAGGTGTGAGGCACTCTCGCTGTTGCTGTACGTGGCGCAGGTCTGGCCCATTCCACACTCCTGCGTGGTGGCGATCACCCGAGCTATCTTCCGCTTTATCTGGAGGTCGAAAATGGATCGGGTCCGCAGGGACACGATGTACAAGCCTCTAGATAAAAGGGGAAAAGACGTGCCCAACATCGCCCTCATACTGATGGCACCTTTGTGTGCGGGTGCATCAAGCGGTGTGTAGACCCTCAGTATGCAAACACCAAGTGTCACTACGTGCTGAGGTTCTACCTGTCCCCGGTGTTGCGAAGGATGGGTCTGGCCACGCTGCCACGGAACGCTCCAAGTAGTTGGACCGTGCCGTACCACCTGTCCCTCGTGGAAAAATTTATGCATAAAAACACCTTTGACCACAAGTCCATCAGGCAGTGGTCAGCACGTAACGTCTTAGAGGCCCTGTGGGAAAAGGAGAGGGTGGATCCTGTGGGATGGTTCCCCGAGCAGACTGTCAAAGTCATTTGGCAGAATGCCTCATCGCCAGAACTTTCCAACAAGCACCAAGACATAGCTTGGCTGGTGGTGAGAAAGGCCCTCCCTGTCAGATCCTTCCTACATACCAGGAGTCTCACCCCCTCTGAACGTTGCCCTCGAGGTGGCTGTGGTGGGGAAGAGACCGTTGTTCACCTCCTTGTGGATTGTGCCTTTGCAAAGAAGGTCTGGAGAGAGATGCAGTGGTTTCTGTCAAGGTTTGTCCCGAGCAGGTCGGTGACACAGGACTCTGTGCTCTATGGGCTGTTCCCAGGGACACACACCGAGACAAACATCAACTGCAGCTGGAGGATCATCAACTCGGTGAAAGACGCTCTTTGGTCTGCCCGAAACTTGTTGGTCTTCCAGCGCGAAGAGTTGTCCCCGACCGAGTGTTGCAGACTGGCACATTCCAAAGTCCAGGACTACGTGCTGAGGGACGCACTAAAGCTGGGGGCAGCCGCCACAAAGGCGCAATGGGGAAGGGTCGCTGCCTAAGACCTTTCTGCCGTAGTGCACCGAGGGACTGGGAACTGTTTAAATCCCCTCGGGCTGTACAGCTCAAAATGAATGTAATATTTATTGTATGTATCAATGGATTTCGTGATACGTGTTGTCAAAGTTTGAACCTGTTTGTATTTTTGCGTTGGTGATTTTGAAATGTTTTGGAATGTTGTTTGAAGATATTTTGTGAATAAAGTATATTTTTGCAAAAAAAAAAGACTATAAAGCAGCGGACTGGATGCTACGTCCAGATCTCTGATGGAAACACTTAAGGATGCCAAGCTGCACGACGTCTTCAGCAACTCTGCAGACGGAGCGCAGCGTAGATACACCTGGTCGCGGCCAGACAGGTCCATCCGTTCCCGGATAGACTTCCTGTTTGTGTCCCGTGCATTCGCAGTCAGATCCACCGACGTCAAGCCGGTGTTTTTCTCTGACCACTGCCTCCTACTGGCGGACTGCCACTTAGAGAAGGACCAGAGGGTGGGCGGGGGGCATGGAAGCTAAACGTGCAACTGCTGACCCTAGAGAACATTGAGGAGCTCAAGAGGGATTACAAAGGTTGGAGAACCGTGAAACCCCTCTTTGAGTCCCTGACACACTGGTGGGAAGCGATCAAGGGAAACATCTAGAGGTTTTTCATCCTCAAAGGCACCCAGAAAGCTAGAAAGGAACAGAGGGAAATGTCGCGACTCCAGAAAAACATGCAGAACCTGCTCCGGCTGCAGTCGACAGGGGTCGATGTCAAGGAGGACCTCCAAGAGGTGAAGAGCCAGAAAGCCTCGCGCTTTGCCTCGGAGGCCTCCAGGATCATCTTCCGTTCCAGAGTCCGCTCCTTGGAGCAGGATGAGACGTGCTCACGTTTCTTCTTCCAAAAGGTACACAGAGAGCGCTCTGTGATCAGCAGCCTGAAGGAAGAAGACAGCTCAATAAAGTCATCGCAGTCTGACATTTTGAGGATCAGCAAATCCTTTTATGCCGGACTGGATGACGTGAAGCCCACAGACAGCACGGCCTCCCAGTCCTTCCTGTCCTCTATCACGTAGGTCTTAGACGACAGTACACAGGAGAGCCTGGACAAAACGCTAACTCCTGACGAACTGACTAAGGCCCTTGAGTCCTTCGAGAAGAGTAAAACTCCCGGAAGCGACGGCTTGCCGGTGGATTTGTATTCGGCTCTGTGGGACTGGATCGGTCCAGACCTGCTAGAAGCGTACGAGAGTATGCTCCTGGCCGGCAGTATGTGAGAATCCATGAGGCAAGGCATTATCACCCTCATCTACAAGCACAAGGAGGGAAGGGAGGAAATTAGAAATTGGCGACCTATTTCACTGTTGAATGTGGACTATAAGATTCTGTCCAAGGTCATCGCCAATCGGGTCAAAACCGCTCTGGAATTGGTGATCCACCATGACCAGACCTGCACTGTGACGGGCAGGAAGATCTCTGACAGCCTCGCGCTGCTCAGGGATACGATTGCCTAAGTACAGGACAGGGGTGTGGATACCTGCCTCATCAGCTTGGATCAGGAGAAGGCCTTTGACAGAATATCGCACACCTACATGGTGGATGTGCTCTCCAAAATGAGGTTTGGGGAGGGAATTCGAAATTGGATCCAACTGCTCTACACTAACATCAGTAGCACAGTCTCAATGGGTGGGAAACAGCTTTCCGATTAAATCTGGAGTCAGGCAGGGCTGTCCTCTCTCGCCTGTTCTTTTCGTGTGTTGCATAGAACCCTTTGCTGAGTCCATCAGGAAGGATCCGGGCATAAGAGGAGTGACGATCCCAGGCAGTGGAGGCACTCAGGTCAAAGCCTCCCTGTACGTGGATGATGTCGTCGTCTTCTGCTCGGATCCGCTGTCGGTGCACAGACTGATCCACATCTGCGACCAGTTCGAACTGGCCTCGGGAGCCAAGGTAAACCGTGGGAAGAGCGAGGCCATGTTCTTTGGGAACTGGGCTGACCGATCCTTTGTCCCCTTCACTGTCAGGGCTGACGGCCTGAAGGTGCTGGGGATATGGTTCGGAGGGACCAGGGCATGCGTTAGAAACTGGAAGGAGCGAGTGTCTATGGTGAAAAGGAAACTGAGCATGTGAGAGCGACGCTCCCTCTCCATTGTGGGTAAGAACCTGGTCATCAGGTGTGAGGCACTCTCGCTGTTGCTGTATGTGGCACAGGTCTGGCCCATTCCACACTCCTGCATGGTGGCGATCACTTGAGTCATCTTCCGCTTTATCTGGAGGTCAAAAATGGATCGTGTCCGCAGGGACGCGATGTAGAAGCCTCTAGATAAAGGGGGAAAAAACTAGCCCAACATCGCCCTCATACCGATGGCCACCTTTGTGTGTGGCTGCATCAAGTGGTGCGTAGACCCTCAGTACGCAAACACCAAGTGTCACTACGTGCTGAGGTTCTACCTGTCCCCGGTGTTGCGAAGGATGGGTCTGGCCACGCTGCCGCGGAACGCTCCAAGTAGTTGGACCATGCCGTACCACCTGACCCTCGTGGAAAAATTTATGCAGAGAAACACCTTCGACCACAAGTCCATCAGGCAGTTGTCGGCACGTAACGATCCTTCCTACACGCCAGGAGTCTCACCCCCTCGGCATGTTGCCCTCGAGGTGGCTGTGGTGGGGAAGAGACCATTGTCCACCTCCTTGTAGATTGTGCCTTTGCAAAGAAGGTCTGGAGAGAGATGCAGTGGTTTCTGTCGAGGTTCATCCCGAGCAGTTCTGTGACACAGGACTCTGTGCTCTACGGGCTGTTCCCAGGAACACACACCGAGACAAACATCAACTGCAGCTGGAGGATCATCAACTCGGTGAAAGACGCTCTTTGGTCTGCCCGAAACTTGTTGGTCTTCCAGCGCAAAGAGTTGTCCCCGACCGAGTGTTGCAGACTGGCACATTCCAAAGTCCAGGACTACGTGCTGAGGGACGCACTAAAGCTTGGGGCAGCTGCCGCAAAGGTGCAATGGGGAAGGGTCGCTGTCTAAGACCTTTCTGCCACAGTGCACCGAGGGACTGGGAACTGCTTAAATCCCCTCGGGCTGTACAGCTCAAAATGAATGTCTGCAAATGATTGTAATATTGATTGTACTGATGCACCTGGTGATACATGTTGTAAAAGTTGAACCTGATTGTACCTTTGTAATGGTGTGTTTGAAAGGGTTTGGAATGTGGTTGACGACATTTTATGAATAAAGTATATTTTTACAAAAAAAAAATCAAGACGTCCGCGCATGCGCACTGCACCCCGCTGAGCCAAAATGGCGGCCGTTAACGCGCTTCTTTGGAAAAAAGAACCGGGCTGCAAACAAGGGTATCTCAGGGTCTTATTCAAGGTTTGGAGCCTTTACGAGGTGTTTAGAAACCCTCCCCGTCCTCCCGGCCCTTCCTCCGTGTTTTCATTTCCTTACCAGTTTGAAGATAAGACATAGAGAAGACGCCACATCTCCATTATGGCGCATGCTCCAAACACTGGGCGATAATGCACCTGCGCACTGCTCTCCTCTGGCGGGGATAGGGGACATTCACCACCGCGGGGGATGCTGGGTAAATTCCTTGCCATAGAATGGCCTAATTGGTAGTGGTGAGTGTTTTTTTTTGCAAAGATGTGGGGATTGGGGCGAGTGTCGGGCAGTCAATAAAATTAGGAACCAACACAAAAACAAAAATTTTTGGAAAAAAACAATAGGTCTGACACCACCTGTGGAGAGGAAGACAGAGTTAATGTTTCGAGTCCGTAGTAATGTTAACTCTGTCTTCCTCTCCACAGATGCTGTCAGACCTGCTGAGTTTTTCCAGCAATTTTTGCTTTTGTTTTAGATTTCCAGCATCCGCAGTATTTTGCTTTTAAATTAGGAACCAAATTATACAGAAGCCCAAGTGCACAGAACCTCCATTATCCACCAAAAAGAAGAGAATTGATGGTGAATTGCAAATCCCCCAAAGTTTTACCAAAACAGCAGCAATGACGCGGAATCCAATCCCTCCAGTCAAATGTGAACTCAGCAGATGGGGTGACTGAGTGAATCCTTTCAGTAGTAACTGTCAGGATTGTTGTCTCGTGGATATTCGTGGTTGTGTATTTTTAGTTATGCTGTCACATACCAATAACACAGTAATCTGGAAACAGGCTGCAGCTTCTTTTTTTCATTCGTCACAGGATGTGGGTGTCACTGGCAATGCGGGCATTTATTGCCATCCGTAATTGCCCTTGAGAATGTGATGGTGACCTGCCTTCCCAAACCGCTGCAATCCAATTAAATTTTACTTTCTTCTAGCGGCTTTGATATGACCAAGTGGCTTATGCACCATTTCAAAGGGTCAAACACATTGCTGTTGGTCTGCAGTTACCTGTAGATCAGATGAGGTTGGGATGGCATCCTAAAGAATGTCAGGGAACCAGTTGGACTTTTATAACAATCCATTCATTTCATGATCACTGATAACAGCTTTTATAGTAGATTTTTATTCCAGATTTATTGAATTAACTGAATTTAAAATCTCTAACTGTTGTGATGAGTTTTGAACTCACATCTCCAGATTATTATTCCCTCTAGATTGCTAATCCAGTAATGTAACCACTATGCCTGGGCATGTCGTCACAATGCCTGAATTCAGATTGACAAACAGGTGCTGTACTCGGTGCTACACCAGGGAGGCTCTTCACACATGGGGCCAAAGGAAACTTTTCAAAGACAATCTCAAGGCCTACCTGACATTCTGCTCTATTAACAGAAACACTTGGGAAGCAGATTCCCAATCGCCTCCAAAACGGTGAATCATCATCCATGAACTTTTCAATCAACAAGAACAACCACTGAGAGAGAGGAACAGAGAGAGCAGCTGCTCGAGTCAACAATCCATCACCAACTCTACTGGCCAACAAACCCCATGTCCTCACTGTAAGGAGAGCCTGCAAGGCTAAGATAGGACACATTAGTCACCTGTGAATACACAACTAACACTGACGTATCACTTGCACCCAGTCATCCACAAGGAAGAATCACCCTTGACGGAAGGGATTACAGATGGATAACCACGATGTTATAGTACCCTTCTTTATCTGGGGATTGAATGTCAGTTATACAACTGTAGCAGCAGTTAAAAGCCTCCTGTGAACACCTCCATGCGATCTCTTAGTGCAGATTTTAAACAATTTATTTTGAGTGTACTTACGTTCAATGAGTTAATACTGATTTTATAAACCAACGGTTATGCCTCAGTTGGAGTGCTGTATTCAGTTATGGGCATCACACTTTAAACAGGATGTGAAAGCCTTAGAGAGGGTGCAGAAGAGATTTGCTAGAATGGTACCAAGGGTAAGAGGCTTCAGCTATGTGGAGAAACTAGGATTGTTTTCCTTGGAGCAAAAGGTTAAGCAGGATGGTGGTGGTGGCATGATGGTATTGTCACTGGACTAGTAACCCAGAGGCCAGGGTTAATGCTCTGGAGGCTGGGTTTCGATTCCCACCAGGTCTCATGATGACCCTGAAGCCATTGTTGCTTGTCATAAAAAAACCATCTGATTCACTAATACCCTTTAGAGAAAGAAATATGCCATCTTCACCCGGTCTGCATATGACTGCAGACCCACAGCAATATGGTTGACTCTTAAAATACCCAGAACTTACACCATGGACTGCAGCAGGCCAAAAAGATGGCTCACCACCACCTTCTCAAAAAAGATGCAAAGTGGTTTTCAAAATCATGAACAGTTTTGACAAACTGAAAGAATAAGGGTGTCCAGTAGCAGAAAAATTGCTAATCTGAGGACACAGATTTCAGAACTTTTTTTTAAGCAGTATGTTGCTATGATCTGGAAATCACTGCCTGAAAGGGTGCTGGAAGCAGATTCAAGAGCAACATTTTTGGGAGAATTGAATAAATAGTTGAAGGAAGAAATATCCAAGTCTAGGAGTAAAGAGCAGAGGAGTGGGACTAATTCGATAGCTACACTAAAGCGCTGGTACAAACACGATGAGCTGAACACCTTCCATTAGCTCCTGTACCATCTGAAGACAATGGCAGATGATGCTACCCAGAATGCTTCAGGTGGTAGAATATGGCCCATCAACATCAACAGGGATGCAACACTGATTTTTCTCCCTTTCTTTCATGAAGGTGCTGTGTGATGGTGAGGTTCAATCCCAGTTACTGTTTACCCATCTGTACCCTGCCAAGTGGTAATTCGGAGCTTATGGTCCTATACTGTGAGCTATAATAACGGTATTTTATTCAAGAAGCAAGTTTTCAGACCAAAGGCTGAATTGCAGTGTGACTTACATGAGGAAATTCACATAGAGACTAAATAATAAAGTTAAAAACATGGAAATATGACAATCAAATAACAGAAACAGGTTCCAGTTGAAAACTAGCAGGAAAAATGTTTCCAGTGATAATAAACACAGACACCAGAACTGGAATAAAAGACAGACTATTTTCTAATAATAACAGTGGCATAGTATAAGTGTAACAATTACAAACACAGGGTCTGATACAGTAAGAGTGCAGATGGGCCCAAAGGAAGAACAGCAAAGGTTTGGCTCACCTTGAGTGTAACAAATACAGTATTTGTTCCAATAATAAGAGTTAGGCTGCAGTGTGTTAGTTAACACGTCATTGGATCCAATGTGATGATAATGCAGTCAGTATCTAGTGCACCAAAACCAAAGTTTGGGTCTCATCTAGCAATGTAAGTGAGTCATGGTCTATTGGTATAATATGATGTCAATGTGTTGCCTAAGGTCTAATAACAGAGCCAAGGATCACTGCAATGGGAATGGGATGGGTTTAATGTAATAACACAGACATGGTCTAGTGGAATGGGAACTGATATCAATATTGACTAATTGGTGGCACTCTCACCCCGAGTCAGAAGGATATGGGTTCAAGCCCCCTCCAGAAACTCGTCCACATCATCTAAGTCGATGCTCCTGGTGTCATTATAAATGGGAGTCTCTGTTCTTTTGCCGAATATTTTCTTAGACTCAGAAGGAGTGAAGGGAATGACAGACGGGACAATTCTGGGCAGTTGCTCCATCCAGCAAAGCAGGGATTCCTGGGACATGATTGCAGGTTTGACGTGCCCATCCACTCCTTAAAAAAAATCTCTTCCTCTTTGGGTTTGTGAAGGGAGTTACGACTGCAGCACATGGGGCTGACTGGAGTCTGGTGTAAAAATAATCACACGGGCCGACTCCAGTTCTTAATAACAGAGGTCACTTTAACTGCAGGGAACCTTACATTAAGGGAGGAAAAAGACAGAATAAAGATCCGATTGTAATAGGAGGACAAGGTGTAAGGAAGCAATGATATTTGGGTTTCTGTGTTATGGTGAGTGTCACAGGGAGGTGTGTATAGGAGTGGAAATGTCATGACAGAGACACGTGTGACTGACTCCACTTGACTGAGAGCTGTTGTACCCAAGGGGAGGGTAATGACGACAAGGGGAACTCCAGAGATTTCTGTTATCTGAGGTGATAATGGTGCATCTGAGAAACTGAAAAGAATCGGTTCCTTCTCACCCTTGCCTGCAGTTCCCGAGTTACACAGACACACAGGAAACAGATCTGACAGCTCGTAGAAACCAACGTTTTAAATCTTCTGTTTGAGACACATTATGATTGAAAAGATCAAATGTTAAAACCTCAGGAGAGGAAAATTCAGAATGTCACAAAGATCAGTGAACCGTCCAATTAGTTCCATTCACCATAACTCTGCCAATTTTCCCCTCTTCATTTATTGATCCAAATCCCTTTGAAAGTTGCTATTTTATCTGCTTCCAACCCCGTCAGTGTGTGCATTCCAGATCACATCAAATCGCTGCGTAAAAATATTCTCCTCATCACCCCCTCTGGTTCTGTTGTCAAAATCATAAATCTGTGTCCTCTGGTTACAAACTCCTGCATCTGAAAACAGTTTCTCCCAGTTTTCTCCCTCCCTCTCCTCTGCCTGGGTTCAGTTCTCCAGCTCCTGTGTCTCTGATTCGGGGTCTCAGGCGGGAACCCAGCTGCCGCCGGGCGGGACACAGGAGGGGGAACCCTCCCGGGTGAGTCTTACCCGGACCCTGTGTCCGTCCCCCCAGTTTCTGAGCCCCCGGGCGGCCCGCGGTCTCCCCGTAGTTTTTGAATCTCCCACTCCGGAGCCTCTTCCTCTGAACCCGGCTCTGTCACCGGGAAGAAGCCCCGGAGCTGCAAACACGGGACATGGAGGCTGTGATCCGGGATTGCGGCCAACGCCGGGTGTTTCTGAAGCCTCTCTCCCCCGACCCGCCGACTCCATTCGGTCTCACTCACCCGCCACCTCCAGTCAGTTTCTGTCTTCCTGAGGCTCCGACACCAGCCCGTCCAAACACCTGTACTGCGCATGCTCCAGTCGGAGCGACACTGCGCCTGCGCAACAATCGCCTGTTGTGCAGATAGGGCACATTCTGGCATTCGGTGAATGCTGGGTAACTCCCACCACCATTGACAACCTGTTTCATCGAATACAACATCATCTTTTGTGGTCCGATTACGATTTGAACCCTGGATATAAAATGGTTAAGTCAGTTGACACAGTATCCATAGTTCTATTCTGGACTTGATTAACAGCAGGAAAAAACCCTCAGTGTCAAATGTGAACTCACTGGATTCTTAGCAGGCGGTGTGAACGAATGTGCCTTTTCTCGCAAACAGAACATTTAAACAGCTCCTCATCACCAATTGATTGTATATCAATTGCTTTGAACTTTTAAAGCTGAAGTGTTAACTAGTGGAAATACTGAATAGATCCCTCCGCGCATATAAAGTATCTGAATGGTCTCCTTCTGACGTGACTGTGTCCTTGGGTCAGTAAATGGGATGACCCTGTCTACATACAGCTGGTGGACGGTGTATTTGTGGTGTGGTCGTACCCATGAGTTCCCAGCTCAGACATGCTTCGCACACTCTTAATATAACGATTTCCATATTCTCACATTCCCCTGGTCAAAGAAAAGCAAAAATACTGTGGATGCTGAAAATATGCAATAAAAATAGAAAATGATGGAAATACTCTGATATTGAGCAACTTCCAGGTCAGAATTGACTTGATATGATGTGTTGCAGCCGTAGCATTTGGAAGTTGGTCGGCACGAATGTGATCCACAGCAACCACAGCTGCAGTAAGTGCAGTTCATGGAACTTCAGTTCAGAGTTGTTGAGCTGGAGCCTGAACTTTGGACGATAGGGAGAAAGTTGCCTGGACAATTTGATTCAGCAAGCAACCACTCTCCTTAAGTTACATAATATCAGATTTAGTTTGTGGTCAGGGATGGGAGGGTGTGACTACTGGTGATACCGGTATGGGTATCAAGAAGGTAGCACTTTGCACTTGTCCAATAAATTCAAAGTTCTTGGAGCCATGAGGACAGCAGCTTGATGTATGAGCAAAGTGACCATGGTACCGAGTTACAGGGGACCATTCAAGTTGGGGGTGGTGGGTGGCGGAGAGAACAGAATGTAGGAACAGTCGGGGACAGTAGCCAAGGGTGTGAGTCCCGAATGCTGTGCAGCCTGCTCAGTAATGGATTTAAGGACATCTCCTCGGGCTGGAGAGTAATGTGGAGAGGGAGGGAGAGGGCCCAGTTATCGTGGTTCATGTAGGTACCAGATACATAGGTATCATCGTGTAAGAGGTTCTGTTCAGGGAGCATGAGCAGCTAGGGCCTAAGTTGAAAAGCAAAAACAAAAGTAATAACCTCTAGATTACTGTCTCATCCATCAGTAAATCGGTCAAAATGTTGAATGTTCAACAACTGGTGTCACAAGGGTCATTTGGAAGAACTCCTTCAGATTTTTATAAAACGGGATTGCCTGGGCGGTTATGCTATTAGGCTAGCAATCCAGAGGCCTGGATGTGTGTTTGGATCCTAACATGGCAGGATGGAATTTAAATTCAGTTCATTAAATAAATCTGGAATTGAAAGCTAGTCTCAGTGACGGTGACCATGAAACTATCTGATTGTTGTAAAAACCCATCTGGGTCACTAATGTCCTTTAGGGAAGGAAATCTGCCAACCTTACCTGGTCTGGCCCACGTGTGACTCCAGGCCCTAACAATATGGTTGACTCCTAACTGCCCTCTGAAATGGCCTAGCAAGCCTCTCAGTTATACTCAAGGCAGCAACTCGCCACCACTTTCTCAAGGAGCAATTTAGGGGAGGGCATTAAATCCTGACTTTGCCAGCGGTGCCCATGTCCCGTGAATGAGAATAAAAGCTTGGAGGCGATCACTGTCTCATCAGATATTCAACTAGGGAAGACTGCATTATACTACTGAAACTGGGGCAGGACTTGGGGAATAGCAGAAATATATATATTCTGCTACTATCCGGCACTATATCAGTGTCAGGTGTAGCAGAATAGTTTCACAATGCAATCTCTAAATTTGCCTCTGACGCCAAATTGGCAGGGGGGTGCTGGGGGAAAGAGTTAGTACTGAGGAGGGCTGCAACAAATTACAGGAGGACAGCAACAAACTTGCAGGATGGGAAAATAATTGGCAAATAAAGTTCAGCACAGGTAAATGTGAGGTAGTTCATTTCGGTAGGAAGAACAGAGAGGTCACGAATTACTTGGAAGATGGCAGTCTAGGTGTAGTAGAGGAACAAAGGGGTCTCGGTTACGAATATGTCAATCATTGAAAACCGTGCCACAGGTTAGCGAGGCCATAAAAATAAGCAAACAATCACCAGGCTTTATCTCTAGAGGGCTAGATTTGAAAAGTAGGGAAGTTCTGCTGAACCAGCACCAAACCGAGATTAGACCAGACTTACGGTACTGTGCAGAACTGTTCACCATTTTATAAAAATGATACAGGGGCACTGGAGAGGGCGCAGGGAAGATTTACAAGGGTGATTCCAGAAATGCGTGGGTATATATATCAGGCAAGGGTTGGCAGGCTGGGTCTCTTTTGGAAAAAATGGAAGGCTGAGGGGTGACCTAGTAGAAGTCTTTAAAATGATGAAAGGTTTCGATAAGAGTGGATACAGGGAGAACGTTTCTGCTTTTGGGGAAGAGCATAATCAGAGGCTGTCAATATAAGACAGTCACCAAGAAATCTAATGGGGAATTCAGGAGAAACTCCTTTACCTGGAGAGTGGGAGAGAGTGTGGAACTCGCTCCCACAGGGAATGGTTGAGGTGAATAGTGTAGATGTATTTAAGGAGGAAGCTGGATGAACACATGATGGAGAAACGTATAGAGGGGTTTGGATGAGGAATATAGGAGGAGGTTCGAGTAGAGCATAAACAGCAGCATGGGCTGGTTGGGCCGATTGGTCTGTTTCTGTGCCGTATGATCCTGTGTAGTTTCCGACCAGTGTCTCAGTTCCTTCTGCTAACACCCTTCATGCCAAAAACCAACACATTTGTAATAGTAGGCAGAGCTTTAAACAGTAGTGAATAAAAATGGGCCTCATGAAATAATTCAGGAGCCACCTGCGCGCTTTCCTCATCATCGTCACGTACATGGCTGAGCAGTTTAAACCCACAACACTACACCAGCACTCTACTCGCGGTCTCAAATTTCTAGAACACAGTCAGGACGGTTTTTCTAGAACAGGATATTTTCAAACTGGCCCGGGAACAGGCCAGGCGAGAGTTAGAGAGGAGGGACAACCGGGGGGATTTGTTAATCATCCAACAGTCAATGACTGCCTTGCAAAGGGTGACCACAATACCACTGAATTTGAGCTCCGGTTTGGGAGGGAGTCAGCGGCTGTATTTTGGTTGAGAGAATGATGAAAGTCAATATAGGTTACGATGGTGTGATGTTTAAACGGGGGAACGGGGGTTTCCCTTCCTATTTACTTCCTAAATAATGAATTATTTCATGAGCCCCGTTTTTATTCACTATTGTTTAAAGGTCTGCCTGCTATTACAAATCTGTTGGTTTTTCGCATGAGGGGTGTTAGCAGAAGGAACTAGGGCACTTGTCGGAAACCACTCAGGATACAGGGCACAGAAACAGGCCATTCGGCAGCACAGGGAGAGGCCATTCAGCTCCTCGGGCCTGCCCCCCTCCCTCATTCATTAGGATGGCGGCTGATCTTCTGCCTCGACTCCACCTTCCCGCCCTATCCCTTCGCGCCCAAAATCCTATCGGTCTCAGACTTGAATAGACTTAGCGACGGAGCATCCACAGCTCTCGGTGGGGAGGCGGGGGGGCGGGGGGGGGGGGGGGGGGGTTAGAATTCCAAAGATTCACAACCCTCAGAGTGATGGAATTTCCCCTCATCTCAGTCCAAAATCGACGACCCCTCACCCTGAGAATGTGACGCCCCCGCCGCCCCCCATTCTAGACTTTACAGCCGCAGGAGGGAAACAATCTGTCGGCACCGACCCCGTCAAACCCTCGAAGAATGTTCAAAGTTTCAATTAGATCACCTCCCGTTCTTCCAAACTCCAGCGGTAACAGGCTCCCCTACTTCAATCTCACCTCGTAGGACGGCCCTCTTGTAGGGATTTATGGAATGAGTAAGGAGGACATTCTGCGCTTCACCCCCATGCCAGCATCCCAGGGATCAGTCTCGTGAACCCTCACTGCATCCTTAGCTAAGGAGACCGAAACTTGTGCACATGTGCTCCAGGCGTGGTGTCGCCGAGGCCTTGTATAATGGGGGCAAAACTTCCTTACTCTTAAAACAGCACCTCCCTCGCAAGGGGAGAGCCGACATGCCATTCGCCGCCCTTTATTGCTTGCTGCCGCCAGCGGGGCAGCTTGCCGCGTTTCGGGTGTGGGGCACCCAAATCTCCCACGTTTCAACGTTGGCCAGGGCTCCGCAAGGTGGCTGAAGGGTGCAACGCCAAAGCAATTCACTCCAGGGCGTCGCCCTGGCTCCCTTTGAGTGAGGGACACTCGGCGAATCCCAAGTGAAATTGGCGCCGTTCTCCCTTTTGCCCCACATGCAATGATGATGGTGTGATGATGATGATGATGGTGTGTGTGCGTGTGCACGTAATTCCTGCCATTTCGTCTTACCTGGACCTTTGGTGCTCTGAGACCCTTTACTGCCTTATTTCAACTCTTCGGCCTGCCACTGGTCACTTGCCTACCTCCAACCTGACACGATTCACTGACTTGCTCTACCACTACGTCGCAACGTCTCCTATCTCTTAAAGCCTATCTTTCCTCTTAAGAGGGAAACTTTTCATTTAAGTCCAACAGTTCTGACATGCAGTCAGAGCCACATTAGTTGGCCAATGTTTGGGTGACCTTTGACCCTGCCTAAACTGGCATCCCAACGAGGTCCTGGCTGCCTTTTATTTCACTTTTTAAAACAAAGGGGAGCCTCTCCTGATTAGAGTAACCTTATTTCAAAAACAGTGTTCCCTCTTATAATGTTTTATTTCTACTTTATTCCATGACCAGCCCCTCACATCCTCAAATGGCGTCGCTTCCCCCTCCATATAACGGCTTAAATACCGGGGCGGCCGCAGGGAGGGGGCGCGGACAGCCATCGCCACGCCCCCGTGACCAATCACGGCGGGCGTTTCTGCTTCGTCCATCGCGCGGCGGCGGCCCGCCGTCCAATCAGCTTCCCACCGCCTCCAGACCCCGCGCGGGCGGCGGGCGGCTCGAGCTTTCCCGCCAACGGTCGGAATTCAAAATGAGGACCACGTGGTTGGGGTGGTTATTCGGCCCCTCCAGCCATTACAAGCCCCTTTCCCCAAAAATGCGTCGCAAAAAGGCATTAACATGTTGAAGGATATGGGGACCTATCTTCTCAAAAGACATGAAGATGAAGACATTAAGATGACTGAAAAAGAGAACATCTTAAAAAGCATTCGCAAAAGGAGAGCACATCTTCTTAAAAGGCCATGAGATGACTAAAAAGGACATATTTTCTCAAAAGGCATTAAGATGATTGATAAATAGAACACATCTTCCCAAATGACTGGAAAAGAGGACAAATGTTCTAAAATGCATTAAGATACAGAACATATTTTCTCAGAAGGCATTGAGATGACTGAAAAAGAGAACATATCTTCTTAAATGCATTAAGATAACCAAAATGAGGACATATACAAACATATGAACTAGGAGCAGGAGTAGGCCACAAGACCCTTCAAGTCTGCTCCGCCATTCAATAAAATCATGGCTGATCTGACTGTAACCTCCTCCTACCCCTGATAACCTGTCACCCCCTTGTCAATCAAGAATCTATGTAGCTCTGCCTTAAAAATATTAAAAAACCTTGCTTCCACCGCCTTTCAAATAAGAGAGTTTCATGACCCACCACCCTCCGAGAGAAAAAATTTCTCCTCATCTCTGTCTTAAATGAGCGACCCCTTATTTTTAAATAGTGACCCCTAGTTCTAGATTCTCCCACGAGAAAACATCCTTTCCACATCCACTGACCCCTCAGGATCATAAATGTTTCGATCAAGTCACCTCTTACTCTTCTAAACTCCAGCGGATACAAACCTAAGCTGTCCAATGTTTCCTCATAAGACACCCACCCATTCTTGGTATTAGTCTAGTAAACCTTCACTGAACTGCTTCCAATGCACTTACAACCTTCCTTAAATAAGGTGACCAATACTGTACACAGTTCTCCAGGCGTGGTCTCACCAGTGCCCTGTACAACTGAAGTATAACCTCCCTACTTTTGTATTCAATTCACCTCTCATAAACTATTACATTCTATTAGCTTTCCTAATCACTTGTTGTATCTGCATACTAACCTTTTGTGATTCATGCACTAGGACACCCAGATCATCCAGAATCTTAGATCTCTGCAATCTCTCACCATTTAGATAATATGCTTCTTTTTTATTCTTCCTGCCAAAATGAACAATTTTACATTTGCCCACATTGTACTCCATTTGCCTGGTCTTTGTCCACTCACTTAACCTATCTATGTCTCCCTCTTTATGTCCTCTTCACAGCTTACTTTCTTACCTATCTTTGTGTCGGCAGCAAATGTAGCCACCAAACCATCTGCCCCTTCATCCAAGTCATTTACATAATTTGTAAAAAGTTGAGGTCCCAGCATTGATCCCTGCGGCAGAACACTCGTCACATCCTGCCAACCAGAGAAAATCCATTTATGGCTACCCTCTGTTTCCTGTTAGCCAGCCAATCTTCTATCCATGTCAATACATCCCTACACCCACGAGCTTTTATTTTCCACAATAGCGTTTGTGTGGCACTTTATCAAATGCCATCTGAAAATCTAAGTACAGTACATCTACCGGTTCCCCTTTATCCATAGCACATGTGGCTCCTTCAAAGAAGGCCAATAAATTGGTTAAACATGATTCCCCTTTCAAAACACCATGTTGACTCTGCCTGATTGGTTTGAGTTTTTCTAAATGCCTTGCTATAACATCCTTAATAATAGCTTCTAACATTTTCCCCATGACAGATGTTAAGCTAACGAGCCTGTAGTTTCCTGCTTCCTGTCTCCCTCCCTTCTTGAATAAAGGAATCACATTTGCTATATGCCTATCTAATGGAACCTTCCCAAAATCTGGAGAATTGTGAAAAGCTTCTTAAAAGGCATTAAGATGATCAAATATCTCCTCAAATGCATGGAGGCGGCAGTTTATAAGGCATTAACATGACTGAAAAAGAGAGCATTTCTCAAAAGGCATTAAGATAATTGAACAAAGGAAAATATCTTCTTTAAAAGGCATTAAGATATGGAAAAAGGGAAAATATCTTCCTAAGAAGCATTAAGAGGATTGAAAAAGAGGACACATTTCCTTAAAAGGCATTAAGCTGGCTAAAAAAGAACATAACCTCATCTTATTTCTGAAAAATTGGGGGGAAATATCGAAGGCAAGTTAATCAACGGTCAACGCCAGGATGGTTGATCAAGGCCAAATAATTACCTCCATGTCCAAACAAGAGTTGTCAACACAGGCCATCAAGAGTCACTAAAATTTCTTGAGGTGCAACCACCCACTAAAAACTTAAATGTAGCCCAAAGAGTTTCGGGGGAGATGGCAGTGTAGTGGTACTGTCACTGGGCTAGTAATCCAGCGGTCCAGGTTAACGCTCAGGGGACACGAGTTCCGATCAAGAAGATTTAGCAGAAGCGACATATATTCAGAAACAGGAACCTGTCCTCTGCAGGCAAAAGGAACATGTCCAGACATTACGCCTTTTTTTGAATTAAACAAAAGCCTGGGGGGAAACAGTTCCCTTGGTGCATTGTCCAAAGTAACACCTTGACCAATCTGCTAAGTGCAAGACGAAAATCTTCGCAGCATGTCTCCTCAGCAATACACAACTCTTATCTATTCTAAACAATTTGGTAGATATGATGCCTTTATAAAGCACCTTTCATGACATCCCAAAGTACTTTACAAGTCATTGAAGTACTTTTGAAGTGTAAGCACTGTCGCATTACCAATGTGATTACTGCTTTTTTCAGTGTCATTGGCCAAGAAATAAATGCTCATGGCACAGTAGGGATAATTCCCCTGTTCTTCTTCGGAATAGTACCCTTGCAATCCTTTACATCCAGCCGAGAGGGCAGATGGGGGGCCCTCGGTTGAAAGCCTCATACGGGAGTGCAGCATTCCCTCAGCACTGCATCAGGAGTGTCAGCCCAGCTTATGGGCTCGAGTCACTGGACTGGGCCTTGAATCCACAACCTCTGACCCTGTGGCCAGGCTGCTAGCCAACAAGCCATGCTGGATATACAGTCAGGCTTTGTTTTCAAAAATCAGGGTGATTTGATTGAAGTGTATACAAGATCCCGAACGGCCTTGACAAGGTGGATGTCGAAAGGATGTTTCCTCTTATGGGTGAGTCCAGAACTAGGGGGCACTGTTTTAAAATTAGAGGTCGCCCTTTTAGGACAGAGATGAGGAGAATTTTTTTTCTCTCAGAGGGTTGTGCGACTTTCGAATTCTCTGCCTCAGAATATGGCGGAGCCGGAGTAATTGAATATTTTTAAGGCAGAGGTGGACAGATTCTTGTGAGGCAAGAGAATCAAAGGTTGCCAGGGTTAGATGGGGATGTGGAAATCGAAACACAAGAGGATCAGTCATGATCTTATTGAATGGCGGAGCAGGCTCGAGGGGCTGAATGGTCCACTCCTGTTCCTATTTGTTATGTTCTAATGTTCCAATCATGTCAATATTTCCTATGGGGAAAAAATGTTAACATCTCCACTGTTAGAGGTGAATAAGATTAGGGCAGGTTTAGATAAAGTAGACAAAGTAAAGCTGTTCCCATGAGCGAGGTACAGGAGACATAGACTTGAGGTTTTGCACAGGGGATGTGGGGGAGATGTGACGAAGAAATTGTTTACACAGCGAGTGGTAATGAACTCGCTGCCCACGAGGGTGGTGGAATCAAAGACGATGAATGATTTCAGAAGGAAATTGGGTGGAAACCTGATGGAAATAAACTTGCAGGGGTACGGGGATAGAGTAGAGGGAATGGGACTGACTGGATTGCTCTACAGTGGACCAGCATGGACTCGATGGGCCAAATGGCCTCCCTTCTAAGTGCTAATGGCTCATTGACTATCATCTGTGGCCTTATACCCTACTATTGAACAAAATGTTAAAGTCTCTTTTCCTACATATATCCAAAAACTTTCTACACAAATTTCCATTTGCTTTTTCAACTCATTAAAACTTCTAGCATACAAATTGAGGCTTTAAAAAAATTACGCATTTCACATGATTAAATTTATCCATAGGGTTTTTATTTGAAAGGGCCGACTTTTCTACACGACAGCAGCACAGAAACAGACCATTCGGCCCATCTGCTGCATGCCAGTATTTCTGCTCCACATGAGCCTCCTCCCACCCCCTTACCACATCCTTCTGTTCCTTTCTCTCTAATGTCTCTCCACTTCCCTTTAAACATATCTATGCCGTCCACCTCAACTCCTCCCGGTGGTAGCGATTTCCACATTCTCACCACTCGCTGGGAAATGAAGTTTCTCCCGAATTCCCCATCGGAGTTTCCATTCAAAAGGTCTCAACCTCTTTCAGCACTTTGGGTTTAAGACTCAATATCCATTTACTTACAGCTGTATTTTCACTGTCTAAATATATATCAAAGGCTCCTTGGCAGCTGGAATATAATGGCACTGAGACGGACGAGTCACTGAATGTTCTGGTTCAACCCTCGTCAGTGCGTGCATTATTTTTCAAAACTATTTAAATGAAATGCTAGAGGGGGAAACTTTATTTTGAAAGGAGGTGATTATTTGTGTAGTGATTTAACATCTCCTACTTGGGCAGCCCTTCAGGTTCGAGGATGACTTGCTTCCACTCCAGTCCGATGGGTTCTATGGTGGCTGAGAAGCCCAGCGTACGATCTGCAGACTGTGCCACATGCAGAGGCAGCTGGAGATTGAAGGGTGGGGCGGATGGCTCGTGCACGGGTTTGCGCGCTCTCTCGGACACCTGGGCTTCACCTTCACAAAAGAACCTCCTCCATCCATTTTGGTCGGTCACAAGCCAGGGACTCCCATGAGTCGGTGTTACTTGGGGGGTGGGAAAGGGGGGGAAATAAGTGTCACTGAAGCGTCTCCTGCCTCCATTGAGTTCTGAGTACAGCAGTTGCTTCCGGAGTCTGGTATCAGGCATATGAAAGACCTGTCCTGCGTAACAGAGTGGGTTTGGAGTGATTTGCGCCTCACCACTGGGCATACTGGCTTGGGAAGAGGAAGCTGGGGTTGGATGGCCTTTTTAGTTTAAAAAATAAACTGCAGGAATAATTACGCATAATTATGCTTTTGAGGGATTCTGCATAGAGATGGTTGGATATTTGAGACTCATTTTAAGATTTTCCCCCCCCCAAACACACCATACGTTGGGAAGTCAAGATGCCAAATGTGCTGATTGTGTAGCATATTAAATCATTCTGCTAGCATAGACGATACCCAGAGGGACTCACCAACTTGGTAATAATATTATTTATTCGCCAATATGCAAATATTTGAGGTTTAGTCGTCAGAATCCTCCACACCCACTTCAAACTCGCAGGCTTCTTATCTAAAATGGAACGCAATTTATTGGCTGCGATCTCACCTTAAATCTGGCCCTTCCACTAAAGGAAATGTTACCTATTTCACTTTCTTTGGAACAGAGGAGACCAAGGAGTAGAACGTAAGTAGTGTACAAAATTAGGCATTTTATCTGTAATGAAGAGGGCCATGATGCAGAGTGGATATGAAGTACCCATTTCCCTCAGGAGCTCTGTATTTGAGAGGACTGTCTAAGTGTGTTGGTACTCAAACAGAGTCAGTGGGTGCACACTCGCACAGGTGCATGTAGGAGATTAATAGGAGTCAGGTTGTCTTGAGGTTTTGAAAGATGTAAAGGATAGCGGTGTTCAGCTTGAGGGACAAGTAACTAGGTTAGATCTAAAATTTGCGTTTTTCGAGAAGTTGAGAGTTTGTTTGAATATCAAAGGGGAATCAGAGATGCCAAAAAACATCTTTACATTTCGCAGGGAGTTCCATAGGTAGATTTTATTGACCCCAAAAGCAAAGACAAGACAGAAACATAAAAAGATTTTATATGTGGATGGATTTGAGTTTCAAAGAGGTGTGAGAACAATGGAACTGGGATGGAAGGGGAAAGAGTTTAGGATTAGAGATAGCTGGAGCTCTGGGCCCGGAGAGTTTGCCATTTGAACCGGCCATTCAGTCAACAGAAAAGTCCTGGGCTGCAACAAGCAGTTTTATTCTGAAGTGGATTCCAACGTAGAGTGGAAGAGGTTAGAGGTCATGTGCTATGCCTTTATTAAAGCTACAACACTTCACCTTGTGTAATATTACTGGATTTTATAGTTAACCATCTATAAAGGGACTGTTGCCTGGGAGGTGTTTACTTGTAGGATTGACCAAGTAGAATTTTCCTTTCTTTGGGGAATGTTTTTTAAAAAACTAACATTAATGGTGTAACTAATCTTGTGTGTTTAGGTTTCCTTTTATTGTTGCTAATAAAACTTTTGGGATTTTAAGAAATAAAAGTAAAAGCATTACTGGACTTCTTACTAAGATCAGTACATCGCTTTGTTTTCAGAATACAAAACAAAGGGTATAGTCCATAAGACAAGTTTCCCTGAGATTTGGTTTGCTCAGCAATTAACACCGGCTGTGGTTATAACAATGGAAGATGGCCACACTCCCAAGGACCTTCCGTGTAGCAAGGTACATGGACCCAAATTACTAGTGGACAACCAAAGCAATGGTTCAGGGATAATTGTAGCCATGACACGAAGGCCCTAACCATCGACAATTGCACCTGGGAGTCAATTCTTTTAGGTTGGCATGCTATGCCACAAATGGCCAGTGGCAACAATCCCCAATGTCATTTGGCAGCTTCATGGTGCAATGCCCGAGACAGAACCTGTCACTTGGCCTTCAAAGAGAAAGGTACACCAAGTGAAGACACCCCTCTGAATGGATCATTTGCTACCTGCCCACCATTGCCCACAGATTGACCTCACCAAGGGGAATGTTGGTGTCCTTCAACAACCAGGAGACAAATTTAATGTCATTGGCAGAAGGATTAGATGGGCTTAGAAACTGAACTAGCCATATAAATACTGTGGCTACGAGAGGTCAGAGGCCAGGAACCATGTGACAAGTAACTCATCTCCTGACTCCAAACCTGTCCACCATCTGCAAAGCACAAGTCAGGAGTGTGATGGAATACTCCACTTGTCTGGATGAATGCAGCTCCCACAACACTCAAGAAGCTCGACACCATCCAGGACAAAGCAGCCCCGCTTGATTGGCACCCCATCCACAAACATTCACTCCCTCCACCACTGATGGTACACACTGCTGCTACTATCTACAAGACGCACTGCAGGAATTCACCAAATCCCCTTCAAAGCACCTTCCAAACCCACAACCACCACCATCTAGAAGGACAAGGGCAGCAGACACATGGGAACACCACCACCTGGAAGTTGCCATCATTGTCACTCACCATCCCGAGTTGGAAATATATCAGCCATTCCTTCACTGTCATTGGGTCAAACTCCTGGAACTCCCTCCCTAACAGCACTGTGGGTGTATCTGTACCACAGGTACTGCAGCTGTTCAAGGCAGCTCACTACCACCCTCAAGGGCGACTAAGGATGGGTAATAAATGCTGGCCCAGCCAGCATAGCCCACATCCCATGAATGAATTTTTAGAAATTCATATGTGATGGGTACAGACAGCAACTTTATACACATTTATTGGAAGTGGACATCGCTGGCTTGGTCAGCATTTATTGCCCATCCCTAATTGACCTTGTTCAGACATTAAGAGTCAACCACATTGCTGTGGATCTGGAGTCACATGTAGGCCAGATAAGGACAAGGACATCTGAAGGTCAGTGAACCAGATGGGACTTTACAACAAGAAAAATGGTCAGACATGGGGTCTACTTTTTTTTTTTGCAAATTGAATTCAAATTTCACCATTGGGATTTGGACCTAGGTCCCGGAGCATTACCCTGGGTCTCTGGAATACCAGCCTGGTGACAATACCACTACACCACCACTTCCCCAAAAAGTGCACTTGGAAATCTGCGTGTCATGCTGTAACCCACAAGGCTAGGGACCAATCCCTGTTGGCACAGACATGGGCCAAATAGCTTCACTATGCTGCAAATCTAAACAAAAATTGCTTTTAAAGTTATCCAGGGTTTGGGAACGTGTGTATACCTAATCCAGTTTTACAGAAACATAACTACACAGTTATCATAGAGAAAAAAATTCCAAGGTAGCTGACTCCAGGATAAATTGCATAAGTTATTCATTTTAATAAATCAATTCCTCACGAGTGACAGACAGCTCTAACACAAAAGTCTTTGATGACCCACATACAAACCTGCATTTATGAAATCAGTATTTACAGGAAATTCTTCAACAGGAAAATGAAAAAGTGGATGACAAACAGGTTTCATGCAGCAGTTAACAAAATGTTGAAGCTTTTTTTTTTATAAATTCATTTTTTTTTTTTAAAAATTCAACTGCAGTTAATCCCTTCACTAAAGCTACTTTGCAAAGTCAGATAACAGTCACTGTACACATTAATAATTTTATTTAAATTCTGAAGTTCCTCAAATAACCGTAGTGAGTTCAGTTATCAATTGGAAATAGACTGAAACGTTAAGTTGTGCGAATTTTGACACTCCCAATAGCATTCCTTTCGTGAAATAAAATGAGACTCACTCAGCTGTAATCTGTACAAGAAACAGCTTTGTTTACATTTTCAGCAAAAAAAGTGAGTTTACTTGCATTGCTCAGAAATCACATCTTTCATTTCTTTTGCACACATTTGGCATTTCCTTATTGAATCCTGGCCTTTCACCCACCAACTCCCCCTGCAGTGACAAGTTTCTACTACCTCCTCCTGTTGGGAGGAGAGGAAAACAAAGCGGTGCCGTCAATAGTCAGCCATTCTGCCAAAATATTGGCCTCAATTAGTGTTTATGTGCTTGAAACAAAGGTTCAATTTTTTTTAAAAATTGAAGTGTTGCTCGACAACCACACTGGACTCAGGTTTAAGTCAAAAATATCACGCCCATCATCTTTAAAAGTGGAGAGTCAGCAATTCAATCTACACTAGGGCTTCCAGAGACGGTCATTGGCTGTTAAATGATGGTGTTTACTATTACAACATCTACAAGAGCTATTGCTACGTTTAACATGGGAAGGATAGAAGAAATGATCCCCAATATTGCATCAACACTTGGATGTACAATACAGCTTAAACTTAACCCAGATGTGTTTTCTTTTGTATGTTGCTCATTCAGACAAAGAGGGTCAGTCAATATGTTGCATTGACAACAGCTGGAGGGTTGCAGTAATGTGCTTAGGCAAAACCTCACACCCACCTAGCATGGCAGCTACCAGCTGCAGTGAAATACGAGTCTTGTAGTGCCTAGCCTTCAATTTTGGCCCATGCCCATGTGGACTGCCAAGTAGAATTTCATCTGCAAGCCAATCTCATTTAGTTAGTTGTGACAGGTGAAGGTCTTGCGATGAAATGGCTATGTTTTGTATCTGAATAGAAGGCATTGTGCATTAACAATCTTTTGGACTGGCAGAGCATGGAATGCCTCTGCAACAAGGTTACATTGCAGACTATGGAGGAGAAGAATAGGGAATTAAGCCGCGTCACCCACCAGAGGATACCAACGTTGGCCTTTGATACTGAAGTTGAGGTTTCCTCTCCCTTCATGTGTACCAAACACCATTAGATTGTTGGGCCTCAAACAGTGTTATTCACCCTTCAGTACATCCTCCATTTTCCTCTGAACACGGTAGGCATCGTCCGTAAACTTCTGCAGCATGGTATCCAACAAGCGGATGGTGGAAGCCCCAGGCAGCTTCCCTCCAGGCAGGGTCTCGAGGAAGGGAATCCACTTCACGTAGCTGTGCGGGACTGACACGTTTATCTTCGTCCACTTCAGCAGCTCCACCGAGACGCCCTTCTCCGTCAGCATTCTCGCCATCGTGGTCTGGATCTCATCCGAGAGGACAAAGGTCGGCCGGCGAATCAGCTTGGCCCTTTTGCTCAAGGCTGGGTAGTCCAGCTCTAACAGGACGCGGTAAAGCCGGATCTCGTTGTACAGAAAGTGGACATTGGCCTGGTAAGGCAGCTGCTCGACCGGGATGGGGTTGATGAGGCAGCTGTAGATCGCCGACACCGGAATGAACTCCCTCAGGGAGTCCTTCAGCTTCATCTTGTTGGCCAAGTAGTGCAGGGAGAGCAGCAGGGCGTGTTTCTGGAGTGGAGGAGAGGAATTTCTCTGCAGAGCCTGGACGCACTCCAGAAAGTCGAACCTGTCAACCTGGTGGGAGGAGACACAGAAGAAGTGAGCAATCGCGTATTCAATGTCCAGGTTTGCAAAGTAGTCGACGGTGAAAACATTCAGGACGTCCTCAACGAACTTCTTCTCCCTGTAGCCAGGAGGGCCCAAGTCAATCTTGGTGCGGATGAAGTAGAACTGCTTGCCAATCCGCCTGAGCTCGCTGGCAAGGGCTGCGACCTCCCACGTGAACCACGTCGATGACAGGATGAAGAAGCCTACGTACTTGTCGACCTCCACCGTCTTCAGGTAGTGGCCCGACGAGAAGCCGGGTCCCCGAACGCTGGGCAGCTCCCAGAACACAGAACTGGGGTTCCCCGGCCGGCTGTAAGGCGCCGGCTTTGTCACCTGTTGGGCGGGGCCGGTGGGTGCCGCGCCATCTTCGCCATCCTTGAAACCCATGACTGAATTAATGAAAGCAGACTTCCCCACTCTCGGGGTCCCGGTGACCGCCACATGAACCGTCACGCTTTCCAATCTGCTCCTCTCAGCTTTCACCAAAGATGCCACTTCGGATATCCCGCCACGGCTCATGGCATCTGAAAATCTTCCTATAATCCCCGCAATTTCCAAATCCATGCTCGTAAACTGAGAGAAAAATAAACCAGAGTTAGAATCTAATCTACAGCATAGAACAAATAATGAACACACCGATGAGCTCCAAGAGTCCTCCTTCCGTTTCCTAGACCCACAAACAACACACGTGGGAGGAGAGAGGGAGTGGAGGTGCCACATAATGGATGGCACTAGTAATCCAGAGACACAGGGCAATGCTGTATGGGCCCGGGTTCAAATCCTGTCATGGAAGATGGTGGAATTAGAACGCCATAAAAATCTGGTACTAAAAATTTAGTGATGGCCACGAACCCATCTGGTTCACTAATGCCCTTTCGGGAAGGAAATCTGCTGCTGTCCTTATCTGGTCTGGCCTAAATGCGGTTAATTCTGACACCCACGCCCCATGAATGAATAAGAAAATTTAACTCAATGCCAACTGAGGGAAGTCACCTTTTTCTCAGGCCTTGAGGAAACAGATAGGTCACTTTGTATAGATGGAGGCCTGATTTTAATCCCTTGCGTGCTAGTCTGCTAGATACAACGACAAGATTTGTCACACAAGGAGGCCATTCGATCTGTCAACTGAGCAATTCAGCTAGTGCCATTCCCCTGTAGTCCTGCATATTCTGCTGTCCTGTAGCCAAGATCTCACTATTTTTAAGAAACTTAAATGGCTAAATTACATGTTTGAAAAAACCTGGATGAAGGCTTACAAATGACTGGAGCTATTGCTGGCCGACTCAAAAAGTAACTTCCTGGCACTCAGAACAGCTGCCACTTCGTTATCTCTGAAGAGATGCCAATGATTGTTGTGACTGCAAAGATCAAATCCAAGGGAATTGTACAAAAACCAATTACATTTCTAAGGCCAAGGCCTGGCCAACAGAGAAGACCAGTCTGATGGTTCAAAGGACCCCAAAACCTCTTGGAAATGATTAATGGTTGAAACATTAACCATCAAGAATCCAGACTATGGAATATAAATAAATCCTTTGTCCGAACCAAAGTGGAGAAGTGGGGGTCATATCACATGATTCCCCCACCACCCTAGCTGGGAGAACCAGTTACCCTGCCTTGTGGAGCTGCGAAGCAGATTGCTATCTTCCATAGAAGAAGTGGCAGCAGAGCCAGGACTCTGTCCAAGTTTAAATGGCCCTAGTCCCCATCTACACTGTTTCTACTGGAACTTACTGCACCAGTGCCTACAAAGCTAATTAATCTCATCATAGAAGTTCTGCGCACTGGAAAATTGAATTATCCAGGATTAGTCTTCAACCTGCCGACTCTGAAAGGAATACATCATTGGACCTTTGATTCTGGACTCCAGTGAAATAATTCCTATTTTCTGTGGTCTTTGCCCTGTACTTCTTCCTTTATCCCTCTTTTGTATGAATGTAAAAGTGGGTGGGGGTGTGTGGTGTGGCAAACCCTGCTTTGTACGTGTAAAATAAACTCCTCCGATTCTACCCTCGAGTTTGCTGTGGAGTGGTTAATAAAAATTGGATCACATCAAAACGGAGGCTTGGGGAAAAAAATGCCACCACTTTTGAAATCATTCATCCCCCCCACTTCCACCGCCCCTCGCGGTGTTAAAAAATAAAAATGTTCTTCACACTTCTCCTCCTCCTCCTCCTCCTCCTCTTCCTCTTCCTCTTCCACCCCCTCCCCTCGCCCTACACACCCCGTCTCTTAACTAAAATCTGTGTTCATAGTCCTTGGTATAATCAGTATCATCAGCTTTTCCTCTTACAGGTACAACGTGGAGAAGCTGGGATTGCTCTCTTGAGAATGGAGAAGCTTAAGAGGACATTGAAGTTCTTAAAAAAAAAATCACAAACCGTTCAATGGCAGCAGAGTTAGATTTTAAACGGGGGATTGCTGAAAAAACCGTAGCAACACGAGAAACTTTTTTTTTTAAAAAAACGCTTGTGAAATGATGGCAGCAACAGATTCTAAAACGAATATTCCTATTTCTGTAACTTTAAGGCTACAGGGAACACCACAAGAGCGGAACTAATCAGATAAGAGTCAGTACATGCAGGGTGGGCTGAACGGCCTCCCCGTGCTGTACAAATGCAGAAACTGTTCAGCCTGCAGATGTTCAACGGTGATGGTCGAGCATTCAGCTGGACGGCAGTGTAAATAAATGCAGGATTAATTACATCTAATGGAGGCAAGTCCCATATGCAAGAAGTCAACCAAACCCATTTCTACTCGGATGTAGAGAGGACAACCGCAAGGCACAGGGCCCTCTATGACCAGTTGTCTATGTTAGTGCGCGGGTAAATCATTGCTTCAAAAGATCTCAAGCAAGCTATCAGGGTCACTGACCAGGGGAAGTCAATTCTGACAGCATAGAACTAAACAATCGACTCAAATTCAACCTTTTGATTTGCACATCAATCCAAGAAATACTATGATACAATGCCAAAAGTATCTTTACAGTGCAAGAGGACAACACTTGGCCCGTTGTGTCTGCACTGGCTCTCTGAAAGAGCATTCTGCATAGTCCCACTCCTCTGCCTTATCCCTGTAACCTCGCACGCTTATCAGGGAGCAATCCAATTTCCCTTTGAATAGCTCAGTTGAACCTGCCTCCACCACCCTTTCAGGAAGTTCGTTCCAGACTCCAACCACCCTCTGGGTGAACACATTTTCCTCACCACATTTACTCCTTTTCCCACAATTATTTTGAATTTGTGCCCTCTAGTTCTTGATGTTCTCTTGAGTGGGAACAGTTTCTCACTATTTACCCTGTCCATACCCCTCAGGATCTTGAATCTCTCTTATCTAGTCTGTTCTCAGCCTTATTTTCTCCAAGAGAGTCCCAGCCTATCCTTATAGCTACAGTTCTTTATCCCAGTTATCATTGAGAATCTAGAGAATATATCAATCAATATTTTCTTTGGAACATAGGGAAACCTAATACAACCCCTCCTGCCCACACCAGTGGTAATGCTCCAGTCAAGCCTCCTCCCACTTAACTCAGTATACCTCTATTCCCATTTCCCTAATGTATTTAAAGGGGAAAGATGGATAAATACATCTACACTAAATACCTCAACTACTCCTTGTGGAAGCGAGTTCCACATTCTCCTCCACTCTCTGGGTAAAGAAGTTCCTCTTGAATTCCCCACTGGATTTATTAGTCACAATCTTATATTGATGATCCCTAGATCTGGTCTCCCCCATAAATGGAAACCTACTATAATCACATTCATATGTTTAAAGACCCCAGTCAGCATCTAAAAGCTAAGTACTAGGGAACATGATTGGGTGATTCTCAAAAAAACAAGCCAGAATATCCAATTTAGAACAAAGTCAGATTTTTCACTGTAAAATAATGTAACATTACAACTCAGTCAGAACTCTAGACTAGCAACTCAAATTAATGAGCATCGTTATTTGTCAGGAAAATCAATAGCATTTCAAATCAAATTAATTGTGCAAAGCTGCTCAGTGGCCTGATCAATCTATCACTGCAGTGCTTAGCACATTTAGATTTAACATATATCTCCACCAAGACAGCATTATTCAACTGAGAGATTACATCGTGCTAAAAAGGGACTGGAAATTAATTACAGACACCAAACATTCACTTTCCCTCTCCCACAAACCATTTCTATCTCAATTTCGAATCAGTTTTCTGGTTTAGGCTGGAGGCCAACAACTCCAACGAACATTAGTCATATTAAAGGAGGATCGACTCTGCACTACCAGTCACAATTACAGGACAAAAAGGTAGCTCTTTCAAATAAACCAACACAAATAGCCTTCTTCCTCTTGGACATGTTATTCCATGAATCATTTACTAAGAATCTTTAATGGTTTTGGAAAAGTCTCTGAGCTCACTGGAAACATTCAGAGCCACCCTATTTTGTTTAGTGGAAGGACAGACAAGGAGCTGCTCAGCAATTCAAATTTCCAAAAACGCAAAGAGAACGTTGCTTCAAGAGCTTTTAGGTTCCTCACTCACCACAGAAGTAACAAGCATGCTAAAAACGGATAGTAGTGCTATGACAAAGATGAGGGGAACAATGGGTTTTTTCCTCAATGGTTCACAAAAACTGTTACCAGCCATTTTAATTCTCTACCTTACTCTCACTCCAACCTCTGTCCTCAGCCTGCTCCACTATTCCAGTGAAGCCCAAGGAACAGCACTTCATCACTCCAACCTCTGTCCTCAGCCTGCTCCACTATTCCAGTGAAGCCCAAGGAACAGTACTTCATCTCTCGAATCAGACACTACCTATAGCCTTCAAAGTTCAACAATTTCAGACTAACCTCTGCCCCCATTTTGTTTCCTTTGCCAGTTTCATTTTTACTTTTTTTTTAAGCATTCAGACAACAGCTGCTCTTAAAATTTCTGCCATTCACACCTATAGACACATTTTGCTTCTTTACTTATCCCAAAACTAATTTCCTTAACACCACAAAACCTCCCATCCTTCAATCACTTACATTTCAATTTTGAAAGCAATCATCTCCACTTGCTGAAAATCTATTCCATTTCTATCTTTACTCAGTTCTGATAAGAGGTCCTCAGCCTGAAACATTAACTCTACTTGCTTTTCTCCTTTCTCCCCACAGATAGTGCCCAGCCTGCTGATTGCTCCCAACATTTCCTGTTTGTCTTCAACTGAAGGCCCATCATCCACTTACCTGGCTGAATATCCTCCACTAACCATCCAATCACACAGCTCTGCCAAATGCTCCCACAGCTTTTATATAATGCTAATTGATCTCTTCTGACTATTTAACTGAAGCACCTATGTCAATTTGTAAAAGGTGCAGCCCAGTTTCCATTGACTCATTGTCACCTCTCAGAATATTTATTATGTAACATCTCCACCATCTGATTGAGCCAATTATTGGTTAATGGAAGCAAAGGGGCATCCAAAGTGACTAACTTGACTCAGAAACCAGCTGTGAAATGTTGCATCCACTTAGACATGATAATGGTGAAGTAAAATGGCCACCCCCATGGGACACGACAGTTAAATAGTAGTCAGGGTGCAAGGGGTAGTAATCTCGCCCCCGAATCAAAAGGTTGTAGATTTGTAGTCCCATTCCAAAGACATGAGCACAACATCAAGTCTCACACTCCTCAGTGCCAGTACTGAGAGTGTGCTGCCCTGTCAGAGGGCCAGTACTGAGAGAGTGCTGCTCTGTCAGAGGGTCAGTACTGAGGATGATCTGCACTGTCAGAGAGTCAGCACTGAGGATGATCTGCACTGTCAGAGGGTCAGTACTGAGGAGCGCTGTACTGTCAGAGGGTCAGAATTGAGGATCACTGCATTGTCGGAGGGTCAGTACTGAGAGAGTGCTGCAGTGTTGGAACGGGGATCAGTACAGAGGGAGTACTGCCTCTTAGAGGGTTAGCACTGAAGGCAAGATGTACTGACGGTGTGCTGCACTGTTAGGGGTGGGGAGGTTGAGTACTGAGGCAGCGCCGCCCTGTCGGAGGGTCAGTACTGAGGGAGTGCTGCACTGTCGGAGGATCAATGCTGAGAGAGTGCTGCACTGTTGGACGGTCAGTACTGAGGGAGTGCTGCACTGTCAGAGGGTGAGTACTGAAGGAATGCTAGACTGTTGGAGGGTCAGTACTGAGGGAGTGCTGCCCTGTCGGAGGGTCAGTACTGAGGGAGTGCTGCACAGTGAGAGGATGAGTATTGAGGGAATGCTGCACTGTTGGAGGGTCAGTATTGAGGGAGCGCAGTACTGTCGGAGGGTCAGTACTGAGCGAGTGCAGCACTGTCAGAGGGTAAGTACAGAGGGAGCGCTGCACTGTTGGAGGGTCAGTACTGAGGGAGCGCTGCCCTGTCGGAGCGTCAGTACTGAGGGAGTGCTGCCCTGTCGGAGGGTCAGTACTGAGCGAGTGCAGCACTGTCAGAGGGTCAGTACTGAGGGAGCGCTGCCCTGTCGGAGCGTCAGTACTGAGGGAGTGCTGCCCTGTCGGACGGTCAGTACTGAGGGAGTGCTGCCCTGTCGGAGGGTCAGTACTGAGGGAGTGCTGCCATGTCGGAGGGTCAGTACTGAGGGAGCGCTGCCCTGTCGGAGGGTCAGTACTGAGGGAGTGCTGCCCTGTCGGAGGGTCAGTACTGAGGGAGTGCTGCCCTGTCGGAGGGTCAGTACTGAGGGAGCGATGCCCGGTCAGAGGGTCAGTATTGAGGGAGCGCTGCACTGACGGAGGGTCAGTATTGAGGGAGTGCTGCACTGTCAGAGGATGAGTCCTGAGGGAATGCTGCACTGTCGGAGGGATGACATTCGGATGACACATTAAACTGAGGCCCTGTCTTCTCCAGTTGGCATTTAGCAGCTAATTCTCTTCAACTGAATTGCTTGTTACCTTTGATGTGCTCCATGCAACACACCTTCCTGTGGAACTAAGAAATTATTGGGATGATCAATGATTACTGGCCATCTTCTAGTTCTCTCTATCAATGTATGACATTTCATACCCCCATCCTCTAGACATGCTTACACAGGGCTAGGAATTGGTATGGTTAAAATTAAAAACTTTTTTTTAAAACTTAAAGATAGTTTGTCCTGTTGTAAAATTGTTTTTTCATTCTTTCATTTATTGCCCATTCCTAATTGCCCCTTGAGAAGGTGGTGGTGAGCTGCCTTCTTGAACAGCTGCAGACCCTGTGGTGGAGGTACACCCACAGTGTTGTTAGGGAGGGAGTTCCAGCGATAGTGAAGGAACGGCGATATACTTCCAAGTCAGGATAGTATGTGACGTGGAGGAGAACTTCCAGGTGGTGGTGTTCCCATTTATCTGCTGCCCTTGTCCTTCATGGCGATGCAGGTTGCAGGTTTTGGACGTACTGTCAAAGGATCCTTGGTGAGTTGCTGCAGTGTATCTTGTAGATGGGGCACACTGCTGCCATTGTGCGTCGGTGGTGGAGGGAGTGAATGTTTGTGGATGTGGTGCCAATTAAGCGGGCTGCTTTGTACTGGATTGTGTCGAGCTTCTTGTGTGTTGTGGGAGCTACACTCATATAGGCAAGTGAAGAGTATTCCATCACACTCCTGACTTGTGCCTTGTAGATAGTGGACAGGCTTTGGGAAGTCAGGAGGTGAGTTACTCACCTCAGAATTCCCAGTCTGTAGCTCTTGTAGCGATAGTATTTTATATGGCTCGTCCAGTTCAGTTTCTGGCCAATGGTATCCTCCCAGGGTGTTGACAGTGGGGGTTTCAGTGATGGTAATGTCATTGAACATCAAGGGGAGATGTTTAGATTCTCTCTTGTTGGCAATTGTCATTGCCGGGCACTTAATGATTCACGAATGTTACTTAAGGAAATGGTTCAAATTGTTCATCCCCCAAGATGCTCCTGAGTTTAGTGTGTCACTGTACAAGTTAGCTGAGTGCACTGCTAAGGTTATACTGAATGGCGAAGTTTAATCAGTCAGACAATAGATTATTAGGCAAGAAGGGGCCATCATGGAGCAGAAGGGCCTGCTCCGCCATTCAATAAGATCGTAGCTGATCTTCTACCTCACTCCACTTCCTCGCCTGACATATCCCCATATCCCTTAATATCCAAAAACATATCAATCTCAGTCTTGAATATACTCAACGTCTGAGCATCCACAATTTTTTAAGGCAGGGAATTCCAAAGGTTCACAATGCTCTGAGCGAAGAAGTTTCTCCTCATCTCAGTCCAAAATTGCCAACCCTTTATCCTGAGGCTGCGCCGGCCCGCCCACCCACCACCCTACCACCCACCCACCACCCACCACCCACCACCCACCACCCACCACCCACCCACCACCCACCACCCCCCCCTCCCCCCGCCCCCGCCCCCGTTCTGCCTCTCCAGCCAAGTGGAAATCCGGACTTGGAAATATATCGCCGTTCCTTCACTGTCGCTGGGTCAAAATCCTGGAACTCCTTCCCTAACAGCACCGTGGGTGTACCTACACCACATGGACTGCAGCGGTTCAAGAAGGCAGCTCAACACCACCTTCTCAAGGGGCGATTAGGGATGGACAATAAATGCTGGCCCAGCCAACGAAGCCCACATCCTGTGAACGGTTTTTTTTAAAAAGTGATCGCTTATTGCCTCAAATTCTAACTTGATGGTGGACAGATTGGCATATGGCATTTTTTTCAGGCACCATCTCGTTTCTGGGACAGCTTTGCTGAATCATCTAGCACAGTGTGCCTGACTAGAGATCTATAAAGATTTCAGCTTTCCATCACAATCTGTAAAGTGAGACAAGGACAGAGGTCACATCTCTAACCAAACGGGAATCAGGATAATTGCGTATATTTCTCAGTATATTCACTGCTTCGAGACATTATGTCTGTCAAAGAGTGGATTAAGGAGAAGAAAAGGCTTGTGTTGCCATTAAATTAGAGCACAGAAGATGGCCATTTGGCCCATTGTGACTGTGCTGGCTCTCTGAAAAAACAGTCATGCAAGTTCTGGTACAATCACATTGCTTTTATATTCTGTGCCTCCATTTCTAAACTCAAGGAACCCATATGCTTTTATTAGCACCTTATCAACTCTGTTGAGTTGAACAGTAGCCTTGTGGTCATGTTACTGGACTAATAATCAGGAGACGTGAGCTCAAATCCCACCGTGGCCGGAAGGAATTTAAATTAGGTTCATTAAATAAATTTGGAATTAAAAGTGAGTAACAGTGATCATGATTCTTGTTGTAAAAACCCATCTGGTTCACTAATGCCCTTTAGGGAAGGAAATCTGCCATCCTTACCCGGTCTGGCCTGCATGTGATTCCAGAACCACAGCAATGTGGTTGACTCCTAGCTGCCCTCGGCAATGGCCCAGCAAGCCACTCAGTGGTATTCAAGAAGGCAAATCTGCATCGTCTTCTCAAGGGGAAATGAGGGAAGGGCAATAAATGCCAGCCATGAATGAACGGAAAATAAGGGACCTGCCACCTTTAGGTTTGGCCTAATGCCTCTCTGCTCATCTCCACATGACCCATACGTTACATTTCGTGGTGGCACAATGATCAAGGGTTGCATTAAATTCAGAGGATATTAGCTTGGGTGCCAGGAAGTGGGAACTTCAGTAAGGAACGCAACAACTAAACTCAGAGCAGGTGGCGATGGAAGGTGTTTAGGTGTAGAGAGACTGTATGTAAACTACATAAAATTGTGGTGTGAGCACTCATCCTTTTATTGTCGTGTTCAGAAGGTGCCAGTGTGTGGTACACTCATGTTCCTCCATCTTTGGCAGGAAGGGATCATTCTGGCTTCCTGTTATGGTGTGGTGAAGACAGCAGAGACAAGGTGTTTATAGTCTGGGATCCTTAAAAGCCTGTGTCTCTCGTGTGGAGACATCAGTTGCAAGTTTCATGGTCTGGTCCGCTTGGCTCTCAGTTGCCAGCGACTGTGCTTCAGTCCCTGTTCCAGGGTCAGTCCCTGTTCCAGAGTCAGCAATGCAAGGTCTTCATGAAGGCTTTGCGGAACACCATGTTGAAGGTCGTTTAGATGATGGGGTTGATGACGTAACCCAGCCAGGCGCAGGCGCTGTAGAGCGCCGGTGGGATGTAGCACCTCTGGCAGTGGACGTTCAGGATGTGAGTGATGAAAAATAGCAGCCAGAAGATGATGAAGACGCCTGCTAATCCGACAGAGAGCGAGAGAGAGGAAAAGAGTCGTCAATGCATGTGTGGGCCATTTGTCATCGCAACGCAGTGACTCGCGAAAGGGTTCCTACCCCACTCAGCTCCTCAACCATATGGCAACAGGGCTCCATTAATTACTTGCAGTTACTACTTCTTTGATAAAATTCACATTACATTCCTGGCACACATCATCAGTATAGAATACAATCCGAGAACATAACAATTCCATACAACTTAGCCTATTGGTCCGGATCATTGTAACACTATAGGACTCAGACTAATCTACTGGGAGTATGATAACACCATACACAGCCAATTAGTCTAGATAATTACATTTCCGTGCAGCTTGGCCTATTGCTCTAGAACGTTGTGGTCTGGTGGAATGCAGCCTATTGTTCTAGATTACAGCAAAACCCATAGAACTTGGACTGATGATCTAAATCATTGTGCTACAATGCAACTTAACCTATGGTTCTAGATCATTGTGCCACAAGGCAACTTTGCCTATTTTCTAGATCATTTCAAGACTATTGAAGTTAGTCCACAGTTATAGAGCTTGTAATTTAGCCTACAGTCCAAGATCCATGGAATCTATCCTGTTCTTCTAAATCAATGAGACACAATGGAACCTCGTCTATTGTTCTAGATAGTTGTAATTACATAGAAATCGGTCTGTTGTTCTAGATCATTGTAAGAACCGGTAGACGTTTGCCTATTCTCGATCATTGTGGCACAACAGCACCTAACCAATTGTTCTAGACCACTGAGACTGTGGATCTTGGGCTATTGTTCTAGATCATTGTGACTCAGTGAAACATAACCTATTGTTCTAGTTTGTTCTCGACTCACCTCAGACAACCGCCAACATTTGTTGCTTTCTTCTCCTTCTGGTGGGACAGTTTTCTTTCCCTGCTGATTTGGCCACTGGCACCCTCCGCACCTCAAAAGCGGTCTGCTTGAAGAACCTTGCTTGGCCATCGCACTCGGGGTCCGCGGATACCTCGATGGAGGAAGGGGCCTTCCATTTACCAGCCATCAGGCAGGATCCGGAAGTGGCCCCGAGTTGGAAAGCCTGCGGAGTTCCTGTTGGCCTTGACCTCTCGGGAGGCCCCACAAAGCGGGCTCCCTCAGATTCTTCAGAGTAAGGGATTGCTTCTCGTACCAGTGTCTAGGATGCCAAAAAGAAGAGAAAATGGGTGTTACCAACAGCCAACAGCACAGACCAGAGTACACTCAAATCACAGGAGAGGACAAGGAAGGGAATGACAAAGGGCCCTTGTCTCCAAGTCACCATTTTGTACATGGGGTGTGGGCAGTTAACTTGTTCACAGATCATACTGCACAGGAGAAGGCCATTAAGCCCATCGAGCCTCTGCTGGCTCTTTGAAAGAGCTTTTTAATTAGTCCCACACTTCTGCCCGCTCTTTGCCCAACAGCCCAGCAAATCTTTCCCCTTCAACTAATTACCCAATTCCCCTTTTGAAAGTTCCTGCTGAATCTGCTTCCACCGCCCTTTCAGGCAGCACCTTCCAGATCACAGCAACTCACTGTGTAAAAAGGAAAAAAAAACTCCTCATCTATCCCCGTCTTTCTTTTACTGATTCTCTTCAATCTGTGTCCCTCTGGTTACTGACCCTCCTGATACAGGAAACAGTTTCTCCTTATTTACTCTATCCGAACCCCTCATGATTTCACCCACCTCGATTAAATCTCTCACTGAACCTTCTCTGCTCTCAGGAGAACAATCCCAATCTCTCCATGGAAGTGAAAGGAATTAGGGTTCTGTGCGATGGGAATGGATTGATCTATTGACATTCTGTGCAATAGGAGTGAAGGAGAAGGGGCTTGTTCCATTGGGATTGTGTACAATGGGAGTGAGTGGGAAGAGGTTTGGGTCCATTGAGATTCTGTGCAATGGCAGCGAATGGGAAGAGAGTTGATCAATGACCTTTGGAATGATTGGTGACCTTAGTGACAAGTGGAAATTTCGGCCACTCAAATTGAACTGGAAATTTGTCAATCAGCTCCGAGGATTCTGATGTCTCCAGATGAGGCCTCACCAATTTCTTTTTACTCACACTGGTGCTCCCGTTTGATTGGACCATTAAAGTGCAAAGTTTGACATCTTCCGGGTGTGTGCACTTATACTGAAATTAAATAAAACAAAAAATGGAATTATCGACCCTGGCAACAGTGTAGGCACGAACATGGATACAAATACTTCATATTGGCCATAAAGAAAATCCACTGTTTACAATTGGAATTGAGAGATTGTCCATTAAATAGGGCAAAAATCCTTTCAAAATTACTGACTTAAGTATTACATTTTTAAAAAAATTATTCGTTCATGGGATGTGGGCTTCGCCGGCTGGGCCAGCATTTGTTGCCCATCCCTAATTGCCCCTTGAGAAAGTGGGGGTGAGCTGCCTTCTTGAACTATTGCAGTCCACGTGGTGTAGGTACACCCACATTGCTGTTAGGGAGGGAGCTCCAGGATTTTGACCCAGCGACAGTGAAGGAACAGCCAATGTATTTCCAAGTCAGGATAGGAGTGACTTGGTGAGGAACTTCCAGGTGGTGGTGTTCCCACTTATCTGCTACCCTTGTCCTTCTAGATGGTCATGGTCATGGGTTTGGGAGGTGCTATCTAAGGAGGCTTGGTGAGTTGCTGCAGTGCGTCTTGTAGATGGTACACTCTGCTGCCACTGTGCATCAGTGGTGGAGGGAGTGAATGTTTCAGGTGGAATATGATTATGTGATACGCACAGTAATATTGCACAAGGAAATTTCACCCTGAAAAGCATTTTTTTATATAATAAACCAAGATACTGTTCCTTCCAAACACTCCCAGGACAGGTACAGCACGGTGTTAAATACAGAGTAAAGCTCCCTCTACACTGTCCCCACCTAACACTCCCAGGACAGGTACAGCACGGAGTTAGATAAAGAGTAAAGCTGCTTCTACACTGTCCCCATCAAACACTCTCAGGGCAGGTACAACATGGGGTTAGATACAGAGTAAAGCTCCCTCTACACTGTCCCCATCAAACACTCCCAGGACAGGTACAACATGGGGTTAGATGTACATTTCCCTCTATGCCTGCCAATCTGCAGCCTCCTACAAATGACCAACATCCTATACTTGTGGTGACACCACTTCCTCAGTCATCCTGTATCCTCCCTTAAATGGCAGGTTGAAAGCAACTCTGCATCATGGCAGCGTGTCTGATACAAAATGGATCGAAGCCACTCTAACCCATGTCGAATTGAACCCGTGCAGCCTCTACACAAAGCGAACTTGGGCAGGATTTAATTGCGGCGTCTAGAGTTTAAAGCTCAGTCATTTACACCATGCTCACTACGCACATCCCTTCATTTTAATATTTGAGCTTGTTATTTACTCTTTCGACCTTTATGGGCGGTTGGGTTTCATGCTCCATGGCAACGCTGATCCTCTTAGCTGCCACGTGCTTCCTTCTCCGTCTCAGCATGGCATATATCGGGACACAAACTAACAGCGTCACGATGAAGGGAACGTAGAAGGAGACAATAGAAGAATATAAGATGAAAGAAGGGTTCATGATGGCACAGATGGCCTCGTCCCTTTTATCTGGAAGAGGACAGAGCACATTCCTGGTCTCCATAATTGCAAAAACTGTCATTGAGTCACTGGGGAAGATGTAACTAAAGGTTCACAAAGATGGCACTCGAATTACGAGCTTATTACTACCAGGCAAGACTGAACAGGCTGGGACTCTTTCCTCTAGAAAAGAGAAGGCTGAGGGGTGACCTGATAGAAGCCTTTAAAGCTATGAAAGAGTTTTGACAGGATGAACCTAGAGAAGTTGTTTCCACTTTTGGGGTGGGGGAGGGTAAGGCTGATGGGAGACCAGAACTAGACGGCCATCAATATAAGATAGTCACTAGTGTTGTATGTGCCTGCATGCCACTGTAATGTAAAGGTGCACGGCAGAGTAAGGGTTAGAGAGGGACTGGAGAATAGCACCACCCACGGTATGATGTATAAAGTCACATGGTAACAGGCTGAGAGAACAGTCCAGAGAGAACACTTTGGAACCAGCCTGCATGGAGGTAGCAGCGCCATGCATGACAGTAACCTGAGATCTGTAAATAGATAAAGAGTTCATGTTTAAATCTACAAGTCTCAAGGTCACATCGTTGAGACACCACCGCGCACCATAATACAACATGGTTGGCAGTGGTGGGATACCAGCACTATCAGCATAGTGCAACAACTAATAAATCCAATGGGGAATTCAGGAGAAACTTCTTCACCGAGAGAGTGGGGAGAATGTGGAACTCACTCCCACAGGAAGTGGTTGAGGTGAATATTATCGATGTATTTAATGGGGAAGCTGGATAAACACATGAGGGAGAAAGGAATAGAAGGAAATGGTGATGGGGGAGATAAAGAAGGGGTGGGAGTGGGCTCGTGTGGAGTATAAATTCTCCTCCTCCCCCCCTCTTTTTCTTTTCCCGATTCTCTTCAATCTGTGGTCCGCTGGTTACCAGCCCTCCTGCCACTGGAAACACTTTCTCCTTATTTACTCTGTCAAAACCTCTCATGATTTTACATGCCTCAATTAAATCTCCCCGTGAACCTTCTCTGCTCTAAGGAGAACAATCCCAGCTGATCCGGTCTCTCCATATAACTGAAGTCCCCAATCCTTGGGATTGCTGTGAGAATTCTCATGCCCCTCCCTTACCATAAAAGGAGACAATAGAGGAATAAAAGATGAAAGAAGGGTTCTTGATGGGCACAGCTTACCAGGGTTTTTTTTAGCCCGAAGAGCAGCGGGCATGAGATGGCGAAGGACAGCATTCAGACCATGGTTATCATCAACGACTCTCTGCTCGGGGTTGCAGCGGGTATTGTATAGCACTGGCATGGCAACCGCAGTGTATCTGCAAGGGGTGGACAAGAAACAGGTTAGAGCTGTTGATGAACTGGACGGTCTTTAAAAAGTTCCAAAATAGGTGGTGAGTGAAGCAGGGAAGTAAGTTCAAAAGGCCAAATGGCCGACTCCTGTAGGCATGGCAACCAAGGGAGGTTGAGGATGAGGATCCATTGATCAAATCGGAAAAAGGTACACAGTATTCCCAAGATCTAGCAAACAACCAGACAAATAGGAGCAGGAGGAGGCCATTCGGCCTCTCGAGCCTGCCCCACCCATTCATTAAGATCATGGCTGATGTTCTACTTCAACTCCACTTTCCCACCCTCAGTGCCCAAAAATCTATCAATCTGAGTCTTGAGTATACCCAATGATGGAACATCCATTGCTCTCTGGAGTAGACAATTCCAAAGATTCACAACCCTCTGAGTGAAGAAATTTCTCCTCATCTCAGTCCAAAATGGCTGATCTCTTATCCTAAAACTGTGACCCCCACCATTGTTCCAGACTCCCCAGCCAGGGGAGGGGGTGGGGTTAACAGCCTCCCAGAATCGACTCTGTTAAACCCCCGAAGAATTTTGTATATTTCAATTAGATCACCTCTCATTCTTCTAAACTCCAGAGAATATGGGGCCATTCTACTCAATCTCCCCTCATAGGACATCCCTCTCATCCCAGGAATCAGTTTAGTTAGAGTTATGGATAGGGTTATGGAGTTAGGGTTATGAGTAGGGAGTTAAGGATGGGGTTAGTGTTAGGGGTAGTGAGTTAGGGGTGGGGTTTGAGGGGTTAGGGATGAGGTAGGGAGTTGGGGATGGGGTTATGGCTGGAGTTGGGAGTTAGGGATGGGGTTGGAGAGTTAGGGACGGGGTTAGGGAGTTAGGATTAGGGATAGGGAGTTAGGGATGGGGTTAGGGATTTAGGGTTGGGTTTGAAGTTAGGGGTAGAGTTAGGGATCCAGAACTGTGCACAATATTCGGGTGTAGTCTCACCAAAGATCTATATAATTATTTTAAGATTTCTTTACTTTTATATGCCAATCCATTTGCAATAAAAGCGAACATGCCATTTACCTTTCGAGTTCCTTGCTGTACCTACATGCTGACTTTCTGTGATTCGTGTACAAGGACACCCAGGTCACTCTGCACACCAATATTTCGCAGTTTCCCACCATTTCCAACCAGGATCACAAGCGGGACAGCCGCTCCCATGGGAGGGTCCCATTCTCTATCGAGCTGCAGGGAGGAGGGGGCGAACCTTGTCAATGCACATCTGGAGAACCTGGAGTCATGAAAGGGCCTCTCGCTGGCCGTTGGGTCTCGCTGGCCCCACTCCTCCCAAAACTAGGGAGCCCAGGGAAAGTAATGGAGGAAGGAGGGAGGGTGGTGGGTAAAGGCCTGAGGAGGGAGGTGGGGGCGGGGGGCGGTGAAGAGAGGGACGAAGAGTCTAACTACACTTGTACAGCCCAGAGGGCACTCCACTGACAATGGCACACGTGTGTCATGTACCCCACTGGAGCCCTGATGTGTATGAATTCAGATGGACACATCACAAATTATGAATAAGGAGCACGAGTAGGCCACTCGGCCCCTTGAGCCTGTTCTGCCATTCAATAAGATCTTGGCTGACCTGATTGTAACCTCAACCCCAAATTCCTGCCTACCCCCGATAACCTTTCAACCCCTTGTTAACGAAGAACCTATCGAGATCTGCCTTAGAAATATTCAAAGACTCTGCATCTACATCCTTTTGAGGAAGAGAGTTCCAAAGACTCACGACCCTCTGAGAGAAAATAGTTCTCCTCATCTCTGCCTTAAATGAGCGACCCCTTATTTTTAAACAGTGACCCCACGTTCTAGATTCTCCCACAAGAGGAAACATCCTCTCCACATCCACCCTGTCAAGACCTCTCGGGATCTTAAATGTTTCAATCAAGTCACCTCTTACTCATCTAAATTCCAGTGGATACGAGC